>NC_044301.2:25464209-25815004 GCF_004027225.2 Strigops habroptila
ATGGCAGGACTGCAGGCGGGAAGCTCTTAAGCAGGGGGACATGGGGGTAGCGGTGGCATGCCCGGTTGTCTATCGGCCACATCAGACTCCCAAATGGCAACCGTTGCCTTATGAGGCTGTTAAAGAGTTGCATACGGCTGTTCAGGAAGGAGGAATTCATAGTACATTTGCCATGTCCCTTCTTGAAGCGACAGCAGAATCTTATGTATTTACACCTCATGACTAGAAATCATTGCTTCTTATGGTGCTCGCCCCAATTCAGTATACGATGTGGATGTCCGACTTTCGCGAGCAGTGTGTGGTGACCTCGATAGACAATCTTAATCGGGCACTTGCTATTTCCTATGAGCAATTAGCTGGGGAGAATAATTATGCAGCTCCTATTGTGCAAGCTGGGTATCCTAGGGAGGCTTATTTACAGATTAAGGAGGCTGTGCTTAAAGCGGTCCGGAAAATACCTGAGTCCGGACGCGCCTGTAGTGAATCTTTTGCCAAGGTTTTGCAGGGTCCGAAGGAGCTGTATCCTGTCTTTGTCGATCGCCTTCAAAATGTTTTACAACGACAGGTCGAGCATGAGGAGGCTCGAGAGTTATTACTAAAGCAATTAGCATATGATAATGTCAGTGACGACTGCAAGCGAGCATTACAGCCTCTTCGCAGTCATAACCCTACCTTGGCAGATATGGTTCGAGCATGTCAGAATATAGGAACCACAGGACACCATGCAGCAGCTTTAGCCTCTGCATTGGCCGCCCAGATAAAACATGGGGTCGGGGCTATGCTTGTGTCTCCACAGGTAATCAGTCCCAATGAGTTCCTGCGCGCTGTATTCGGCCTTCTTATCATCTTCACTTGTGGTTAAGGAGGACGCTCCTATAAACCACCTGTGTTGCCTGACACCAACGTTTGGCTCACACTTGCCAATGTGACTAACCAGTCCACAACGTGGTTTATTTTAGTAGCTCTAATTGCCGTATTAATGATTGCCTTATGTCTTCCTTGTCTTTTTTCTTGTGTTCAATGATCAATCGAACGAAGTATGAATCAGGTTATGGTCACACAGTTATATGCGAACCTTGCCCTTTCGCAGATAAATAAAGAAGGGGGAGATGTAGGAGAGGATGGAAACTATTTCATTATTGCCAAAGAGAGGTAGCTGCTTGGCTGGAGAAGAAAGAGTTAAAGAAGCAGCAAAGCACACTGTGTGATCAAGCAGAGCAACCCAGCTGGACAGGAGTAGGAGAACAGAAAGATAAGGAACTGGTTATTTTGGGACTGTTTGTGAAACGACGAAGAATGTTGAAAAAACCAAAACTGTAAACCAGGAACAAAACATGATGTGATAAAATAGTTTGGCATAAGAGTTAGAGCAATAGGCTAAAGATAGCTTTGCTAGAATGGTATAAAAGCTAGAGCAATAGGCAATAAAGTGATTCGCTGCATGAAGATGCACTGAGTCCGTGCCGTTAATCTCCACAGAGAACGCTGTGGGAGACAGTGTCAAATGCTTTACTTAAGTCCAAAGACACAAAGCCTACAGCCTTTCCTTCATTAACCAGGCGGGTCACCTTATCACAGAAGGAGATCAGGTTGGTAAAGCAGGACCTGCCCTTCATGAACCCATGCTGACTGGGCCTGATCCCTCCCTGCACGTGCTTTATGATCTCACTTAGGATCATCTGCTCCATGACCTTCCCTGGCACTGAGAATAGGCTGAGAGGCCTGTAGTTCCCAGGGTCTTCCTTCCTGTCCTTTTCGTGGAGAGGCATCACATTGGCCAACCTCCAATCCTCTGGGACCTGCCCGCTAGACTAGGACTGCTGATAGATGATGGACAGTGGCTTAGTGAGCTCCTCTGCCAGCTCCTTCAGCACTCTTAGGTGCTTCATATCTGGCTCCCACAGTGTTTGGTTTTGATTCCGTGTCCTGGGTTCGGCTGTAACAGTTATTTTTCCCCTTCCTAGTAGCTGGTGAAGAGCTGTGTTTTCAACTTTAGTCTAAAAACAATGCTGATAACAAACCGATGTTTTAGTTGTTGCTTAGTAATGCTTACCCCGATCAAGGACTTTCTCAGTCTCATGCTCTGCCAGGGAGGAGGGGCACAAGAGGCCGAGAGGAAGCAGAGACAGGACACCTGACCCAAACTAGCCAAAGGGGTATTCCACACCACAGCACATCATGCCAATTATATAAACTGGGAAGAGATACCTGGAAGGCATAGATGGCTGCTTGGGTCGAGCTGGGTGGTGAGCACTCATCGGGTGGTGAGCAACTGTTTTGTGCATCACTTGTGCTTACTGTTTTTTTTCCCTTTCCCCTTTTAGTTTTATATTCTCTCCCCTTGTTATTTCCCTTATCATTATTATTGCTGGTGGTAGCAGCAGTAGCTTTGTATTATACCTTAGTTTAGTTACTGGACTGTTCTTATCTCAACCCATGGGATTTACATTCTTTTGATTCTCCTCCCCATACCTCCAGGAGCAGGGGGGGAAGAAGATGGGGAAGAAGTGAGAAGCTGTGTGGTTCTGAGTTACCAGCTGGGCTTGAACCACGACAGTTCTTTTTGGTGCCCAACTTGAGGCTCAAAGGGCTGAGATAACGACAGATCTGACCAGAGTGTGTCTAATTGTATTTGTGATAAGCATTCACTGTTTTGGATTAATAGTCACTCATCACAATGTTTATTTATTTGCTCTCAGAGTCGTTGCATTTGGTCTTGGAGTTTCAGCACATCATACCTTACTTACAGCCAGTATTTGCTGTTTTAGTATTTATCAGCTGGGGGGCCTGGGCTAAGGTCATTGTTTCACTGTACTTCATGGTAATGACTGGTAATACAACAGAATCATTGATCATGAAACTGGTCTGGCATGCATTCTCAGCATGGTCATCACCTCCATACTTTGGGAGGCATATAATGGAATTTTTTAGCAATTACACATCTTTTTTTTCCTCCTCGGTGCGTCAACCTATGAAAGAGACATTCCCTCATACCCCCCGCTCCCCCACAAGGCTATTTACAGCAGCATTTGAGAATTCTAAAGGTTTTGGATGGCCTTTGGATACCCTTGGAACCTGTCTGCTGCTTTTGCTGTATGGAGTTCCATATGAGAAGTTGAAGAAACTGCTCAAGGAGAGGGTGAATTGAGTCAGTTTGCAGAGGTGAAAGCCATCCAGCTAGCCTTGGACATTGCTGAACAAGAAAAATGGCCAGTAATTTATACTGACTCATGGATGGTGGCAAATGCCCCGTGGGGGTGGTTGCAGTAATGGAAGCAGAGCAACTGGCAACGTAGATGTAAACCCATCTGGGCTGCTGCACTGTGGCAAGATATTGCTGCCCGGGTGCAGAACCTGGTGGTGAAGGTATGCCACATAGATGCTCATGTACCCAAGAGTCGGGCCACTGAGGAACACCAGAACAACCAACAGGTGGATAAAGCTGCTAAGATTGAAGTTCTCAGATGGACTTAGACTGGCAACATAAGGGTGAATTATGTTTAGCCCGGTGGGCCCATGACACCTCAGGCCATCAAGGCAGAGATGCAACATATAGATGGGCTCGTGATCGAGGGGCGGACTTAACAATGGACACTATTGCCCAGGTTATTCACAAATGTGAAACATGTGCTGCAATTAAGCAAGCCAAGCAGTTAAAGCCTCTCTGGGATGGAGGACAATGGCTGAAGCACAAGTATGGGGAGGCCTGGCAGATTGACTATATCACACTCCCACCGACCCGCCAAGGCAAGCGCTATGTGCTTACCATGGTGGAAGCAACCACCGGCTGGCTGGAAACATATGCTGAGCCCCACTCCACTGCCCGGAACACTGTCCTGGGCCTTGAGAAACAAGTTTTGTGGCAACACAGCACCCTAGAGAGAATTGAGTCAGACAATGGGACTCATTTGCAGAACAACCTTATAGACACTTGGGCCAAAGAGCATGGCATCGAGTGGTTATATCATATCCCCCAGCATGCCCCTGCCTCTGGGAAAATCGAACAGTACAATGGGCTGTTAAAAACTACCCTGAGAGCAATGGGTGGTGGGACTTTCAAACATTGGGATATACATTTACCAAAAGCCACCTGGTTAGTAAACTCTAGGCGATCTGCCAACAGGGCTGGCCCAGCCCAATCTTTGACATACTGTAGAGGGGGATAAAGTTCCTGTGTTGCACATAAAGAATTTGTTGGGGAAGACAGTCTGGGTTATTCCTGCTTCAGGTAAAGGTAAACCCACTCATGGGATTGCTTTCGCTTAAGAATCTGGATATACTTGGTGGGTAATGTAGGAAGATGGGAAAGTCCGATGTGTACCTCAAAGGGATTTAATTTTGGAGGAAAACAGCCAATTAACTCAATTATATGTCGTTCCCTGCTATATAGCACTTCTATAGCCCATCAGCTAGATGCCCATCTCTGCCACTCCGGGCTTTGAAAAGAAGATATGTGCTGTTATGTGGAGGACCACTTGGAACAAAATGGACACATGAGCGATCCAGGACTCATGTCAATAGCAAGAGTTTGAGTTAGGTCTCACGGCCTGGCATCAAGGTCATCTAAAGAACACTCACGGGGGCGGAATGAGAAAGTTGGCTCAACAAGAACAACTCCCGGATGTGGAATGCAAAACTTGGCAAACTTAAGGACTTGTAAGGCCTTCGCGTGAACTGAAAGCTTTAGCCAATCATAAGCTGTATCTATGCGTGTGTCTCGTTAAGCTCAACCAATTAGGATTGTATAAGGTCCGCGTGGACACTCAGAGAGAATATATAAACAGCTATCTGGGCTTAATAAAGTGTCAGCATTTAATCATATTGGTTGTCATGCTGTCCGTTTATCTCCTGCAAATGGCGCCCGAACAGGGACCCTCTCGCTGTTGCTTTAACTGAGCGGTGAAGACAGCTGAATAGGAGGGTGAGTGGGAATGCCGACCGGAGTAGTTGCTGTCCCGGCAACTGTTTAAAGGAGTGCACTCAATGATCCGCGATCCGAAGGATGCAAAGCTGCTCGAGGAGCGAAACCGCCAGGGGGGCGAAGCTGTGACTGCGTCGTGAATACTACAGAGGAAATCTCGCCTGAAGCAGGTGAGCGGTCGGGGAGGAGATGGGAGTCTCACTGCCTAAAGAAGAGGCAGCAGTAGTAAAGCTCCTCCAACATATACTCTCTAAGAGAGGAATTAAACACGACGAGCTTGTGCTCCGAAACTTATTAATATGGTGCCGAGAGAACGGGTTCCCCCCAGATCCACAGGCTGCTTTTAAGGTCGAAACTTGGGAAAACGTTGGGGAACGGATAACCGACAGCAACAAAGAAGCTAAGGGACTAGCAAAAACTTGGAAGCTGATTCTAATGACCCTTCAAGCGATGAGGGCAGTGCAATCAGCTGCTGCTGGAGCTTTTATAGCTTTACAGCCCCCATCGTCTAAGATCAAAGCTTTCGATTGGCTCCCTGTCCCTTCCCCTGCTGCCCCGTCGGCATCTCTGACAGAGGACGAGGTGGATCCCCGGAAAAATGAGGGGATGGAAGTGAATGAATCCTGGTCCGTACCGCTGCCTCCCGACCCCTGCGTAGAAAAGCCACCCAGGGGAGAGCCGCCGCCCGTCCCGCCCGACCCATCTCACTCCAAGAGCCAGCCATCGCTTTTTCCACCTCTCCCTCCGTCCATGCCTCCCCCACCAACGTCTCTGCGAAAATCATCCATGCTCGAGCCCCACAGGGAACCGGACTGGGCGCAGAAACTACTTTGAAAGTTGGAGGACTTGGAAATTGATAAGATCGCTTGAGAAGAACACGGGGGGAGGAGGAGGGCGTGATAGGAAGCTGCAGGAAACTCCAGGGGGTGGGGGGAGGCGAGAGGCGAAGCTGCGGGAAGCTCCAGGGGGTGGGGGGAGGCGAGAGATGAAACTGCTAAAACTGACCGGGACCTGACATGATGATGGAGAGGGATTATTCAGAATGCATTAGTGGGAGGGGAAAAAAAAAAAAAAAAAAAAAATTGCAAAAGAATTTGCAAAAGGATAGAAATAAAAAGGGGATTTGAGACAAGGAAGTACAAAATGCAATATAATATTTTGTAATTAAGAAAATTTAGTTCTAAGTAACTTTAAGCTTGGTGGCTTTGTATATAAAACCAAAACTTTCCAAACCTAAAAAAGGCCCGACCAAAAGAACACAATAAGGGTCCTTGTCTAAGATGAATCGTTGTAGCTGACATAGTTTTGGAATCTTATGACCTTCGCATAAAATTTATTGTAGCCAAAACAGGATTGTAGCTAAGGAGTAGCTGAAACTAAGCAGATGTTCAGGAGGTGATGTAGCGAAGTCAACTGATAAGTAGAAGGACAAGGAGAAATCACTCATTTATGCCAGCAGTGTTACCGAACTAATTAAGTTGGCAAGTTCTTAATGAGTTCTACGAATCAGTTTGGCACCCCAGATGGGACCCTCTCCGCTCGGCTGCAGGACCCGCTGAGAACAGGGCTCCCTAGGGCCCCCAGGGAATTTTCCCGGAGGGACCCCTCGACTCACTCGGATCACTGCAGGAGCAGACAAGTACCATCTTTAAGAAGGTATTCTTTTGTAAATATTATTTTGTTTTGGTTAACATTCCGTAAGTCGTAGGAGACGTCCTGCACGGGAGTCTGTTTGAAGTTTGGATTTTGGTGGGTTAACCTTTCGTTTGGAGCCTTCCGTAAATCGAGATATAGAAATCTCATAGGTAAAAGCGTATACCCAGCTGCTAACATTCGATTGGTATACATTTGGATTTGTTTCTGTTTGTGACTTGCTGGTATTTGACCTAGCTTTGTGGATTATCACGGTAACGATTTTGGTGTTGACGATATAATATGGTTAAGGCTGCACTGTATGTTGTGATTGTGTCATTAATAGCTGTTTGTCTAATTGGATTTTGTTCGTGTTTTAGGTATTGTAGTTGTGTGGAGTGTGTTTGTGGGATCCCTTGTGTGTGTGTGTAAAATTAATAATGGAATATCAACAGAGCGAAGTAATGTATGCAGATATGTTTTTCACATTAAGAAACCAGCAGGAGTGGCAGAAGGAATGTGGAATTAAGAGAGCTCTGCCAGATCCCTTAATTTTAGCTTTGGAAAGGGACAGGAGCAATTAGAGAAAGGTTACATTAAACCGACCACAAGCCCTTGGAATACCCCAATTTTTACAATTCCAAAGAGAAGTGGCAAATGGCGCCTATTGCATGATCTGAGGAAAATTAATGAGGTCATGGAGGATATGGTGGCGTTACAGCCTGGATTACCCTCCCCAAATATGATTCCGAAAAATTGGGACATTTTAATTATCGATTTAAAAGATTTCTTTTTTACCCTTCCCCTGCATCCAGAAGATTATCAGAAATTCGCTTTTTCTGTACCGAGCGTAAACAAAAGTGAACCTATGAAAAGGTACCACTGGGTAGTATTACCACAGGGCACGAAAAATTCACCAACCATGTGCCAGGTTTACGTGGCCTAGGCACTTACTCCAGTACGTGAAGCGCATCACATGCGTTCGGCTATAGTGGCCCTTGGCGTGCCACAAGAAATCAAAACTGACAATGGCCTTGGCTATGTAGCTCATTCCACACAAGTGTTTTTCCAGCTCTGGGGCATTGCTCACGTGACGGGTACGCCCCATTCACCTACCGGTCAGACTATGGTCAAACGTATGAATCAGATATTGAAGCTTTTGCTTCAAAAACAAAAAGGGGGAGAAAGTGCTATATCACCAACAGATAGATTAAACAAAGTCCTATATGTGTTAAATTTCTTATGATTAAGGTTATCAGTCACAATGGTTCAAGGGATATGTGTCAAATGACATATTGTTTAAGTTAGAGCTCAATATTACTTGTCAACAAGGATACAACTGAGGCCCGATTGTAATGATCAGGTACAATTTCAGGATGTGCCGTCTCGAGTTATCGTCTCCTTGTTTGCACCTGGAGTAGCTGCAGCAAAAGCATTAGGAGACGTGACTGAGTTAGGGCGTTGGGCCGCAAAGCAGATAAATTTAACTTCAGAAGTACTTACACAAGTGCTTAATGATGTAGATAGCACAAGACACGCTGTTTTGCAAAATAGAGCTACAATTGATTTTTGCTTTTAGCACAGGGTCACGGGTGTGAGGATTCTGAAGGGTTGGTTGATCTCCTCAACGAAAGATGGCCTGATGATGTTTACAGTCATTCTAACGATCTTAATACTGTTGCCCTGCCTTTTTCACTGTATCCAACGTATGGTAACCAGTGCTATGAAACGTGTCTGGATCGCTCAAAGAAAAGAAGGGGCATATGTGGAGGACCACTTGGAACAAAATGGACACATGAGCGATCCAGGACTCATGTCAATAGCAAGAGTCTGAGTTAGGTCTCACGGCCTGGCATCAAGGTCATCTAAAGAACACTCGTGGGGGCAGAATGAGAAAGTTGGCTCAAGAAGAACAACTCCCGGATGTGGAATGCAAAACTTGGCGAACTTAAGGACTTGTAAGGCCTTCGCGTGAACTGAAAGCTTTAGCCAATCATAAGCTGTATCTGTGCGTGTGTCTCGTTAAGCTCAACCAATTAGGATTGTATAAGGTCCGCGTGGACACTCAGAGAGAATATATAAACAGCTATCTGGGCTTAATAAAGTGTCAGCATTTAATCATATTGGTTGTCATGCTGTCCGTTTATCTCCCCACTGTTATGATAATTAGCGGAGAGTAAAGTCATGGGAAAAGCCAGTGGCAGCAGCTGGAGTCTGCCGGAACTGTCCTCAGGTCACCATCAACTGAACCCGACTTCCCTCGATCATCATCCCAACAAAGAATGAACTTTGATGAAGCCAGATGAGCTCAGCAGTGACCAGATGAGTTTGGCGATGTTGTCAGCAGGCAACAATCCAACACTACACACTGTCTCTCCTGCCCTGAAAGACTGTTACAAGAGATGGAGCCTGACATCATGGACTGAATGAATTCAGCAAACTTTATAGGGATGGTCCATGGACTAAGGAATGATATCTATCTGTGTGTGTATGTGTATATATATATTTGAAACAAAAAGCAATGGTATATTGAAAAATGTGGGATCCGAGCATGACGCGGATGGTATGGAATAAGGGGTGGATATTCTCCTGGGTTCAGCTGTAACAGTTATTTTTCTCCTTCTTAGCAGCTGGTGCAGTGCTGTGTTTTTGACTTTAGTCTGAGAACAGTGCTGATAACACACTGATGTTTTAGTTGTTGCTAAGTAATGCTTACCCCAATCAAGGACTTAGAACTTCTTTCGATTCTTCTCCCCATCCCTCCAGGAGCAGGGGGCAAAGAAGTGGGGGAGTGATGGAGCAGCTGCTTGGTTCTGAGTTACCAGCTGGGCTTAAACCATGACACTCCAGAAAACTGATTTAGTAGTAAGACACTAACTAAGCTGAGCTGGTTTCATTTTCAACTCTGCATTTTATGTTTTCATTTTTGTTTATTTAAAAGAGAGACACTCGAAAGTCTCTAACCCCTCTATATTGTACTTGTTAGTTCTTGGCCTCCACATGCTGCTATAGCCATTCGAAAGATTTTCTGCTGGCTTGAGCGTCCAGTCATTTCTATAAGTCGACATTAAGCTTATTTAACAGATGGTTCAAACTAGGTGTTTTACCCATCATCACAGAGCAAAGCAGTGAATGGAAGAAAATGATTTTATAAATCCTGCAAGTACATCCACAGAATTTAACACACCTTTGCAGTTCTCAGTTAAGTTTAAGAGCAGGTGGGCAACCAAGTATGCAAGTCTCTGAACTGAAATGGGTAACACTGATATCAGCTTAGTGATGTCACATCAAACTTTTCTTTTCCTTAAAGTTAACAAAATCTACATATATTTCTATTATCTTCTGATATAAACTTGAGATATAATTAACAAATTGACAGCTTTAATTAAAGGAATTCACCTTGATATCCTGCAACATCCCTCTAGTTGTACTTGTCTCCTCCATTGCTGGGGAAGAATGAATCATAACAGCAGTTCTGAAACTATGATTAGAATCATAGAATCATAGAATAGTTAGGGTTGGAAAGGACATTAAGATCATCTCGTTCCAACCCCCCTGCCATGGGCAGGGACACCTTGCACTAAACCATGTGGTCCAAGGCGCTGTCCAACCTGGCCTTGAACACTGCCAGGGATGGAGCATCCACAATGTCCCTGGGCAACCCATTCCAGTGCCTCACCACCCTCACTGTAAAGAACTTCTTCCTTATATCTAATCTAAACTTCCTCTGTTTAAGTTTGAAGCCATTACCCCTTGTCCTACCACTACAGTCCCTAAGGAAGAGTCCCTCCCCAGCATCCTTATAGGCCCCCTTCAGATGCTGGAAGGCTGCTAGGAGGACTCCACACAGCCTTCTCTTCTCCAGGCTGAACAGCCCCAACTCTCTCAGCCTGTCTTCATACGGGAGGTGCTCCAGCCCCCTTATCATCCTCGTGGCCCTCCTCTGGACTCACTCCAACAGCTCCATATCCTTTTTATGTTGAGGACACCAGAACTGTACACAGTACTCCAAGTAAGGTCTCACAAGAGCAGAGTAGAGGGGCAGGATGACCTCCTTTGACCTGCTGGTCACGCTTCTTTTGATGCAGCCCAGGATATGGTTGGCTTTCTGGGCTGCAAGCGCACACTGCTGGCTCATGTTAAGCTTCTCGTCAACCAACACCCCCAAGTCCTTCTCTGCAGGGCTGCTCTGAATCTCTTCTCTGCCCAACCTGTAGCAGTGCCTGGGATTGCCTTGACCCAGGGGTAGGACCTTAGACTTGGCTTGGTTAAACTTGATAAGGCTGGCATCAGCCCACCTCACAAGCATGTCAAGGTCCCTCTGGATGGCATCCCTTCCCTCCAGCGTATCAACCGAACCACACAGCTTGGTGTCATCAGCAAACTTGCTGAGGGCACACTCAATCCCACTGTCCATATCATCGACAAAGATGTTGAACAGGACCAGTCCCAACACCGATCCATGAGGGACACCACTCGTTACCGGTTTCCAACTGGATATCGAGCCATTTACCACAACTCTTGGCGTGCGGCCATCGAGCCAGTTCTTTATCCACCAAGTGGTCCATCTATCTAATTGATGTCTCTCCAATTTAGAGACAAGGATGTCATGCGGGACAGTGTTGAAGGCTTAGCACAAGACCAGGTAGATGACGTCAGCTGCTCTGCCCTGTCCATCAGTTCTGTAGCCCCATCATAGAAGGCCACCAAATTGGTCAGGCAGGATTTCCCCTTAGTGAAGCCATGCTGGCTGTCACCAAGCACCTGATAGTTTTTCATGTGCCTTAGCATGTTTTCCAGGAGAATCTGCTCCAAGATTTTGCCAGGCACAGAGGTGAGGCTGACTGGTCTGTAGTTCCCTGGGTCTTCCACCTTCCCCTTCTTGAAAATGGAGGTTATATTACCCTTCTTCCAGTCATCAGGAACTTCACCTGACTGCCAGGATTTTTCAAATATGATGGACAGTGGTTTAGCAACTTCATTCGCCAGCTCCTTCAGGACCCAGGGATGGATTTCATCAGGTCCCATGGACTTGTGCACGTTCAGGTTCTTAAGATGGTCTCGAACCTGATCCTCTCCTACAGTGGGCCTATGGTCTTCATTCTCACAGTCCCTGCATCTGCCTTCCAAGACTTGGGTGGTGTGGTCAGAGCATTTGCTGGTGAAGACTGAGGCAAAGAAGTCATTAAGAACCTCAGCCTTCTCCAAATCCATGGTAGCCAGTTCTCCTGATAGCTTCCGGAGAGGGCCCACATTGTCCCTAGTCTGTCTTTTATTTGCTACGTATCTATAGAATCCTTTCCTGTTATCTTTCACATCCCTTGCCAAACTTAATTCTAGCTGGGCCTTAGCTTTCCTAACCTGGTCCCTAGCTTCCCAGGCAATGCTCCTATATTCTTCCCAGGCCACCTGTCCTCACTTCCACCTTCTATAAGCTTCTTTTTTCCCCTCTAAGTTTCCTCAGCAGCTCCTTGTCCATCCATGGAGGTCTCCTGGCCCTCCTGCTGCACTTTCTTCTAGTCGGGATGCAACACTCTTGAGCACGTAGCAGGTGATCCTTGAATATCAACCAGCAGTCTTGGCCCCCTGTGCCCTCTAGGGCTTTATCCCATGGAACCTTGCTAAGCAGGTTCCTGAAGAGGCCAAAGTCTGCTATCTTGAAGTCCAGGGCAGTGAGCTTGCTGCATGCTCTTCTCACTGTCCTGAGGATCTCAAACTCAACCATCTCGTGATCACTAGAGCCAAGGCTGCCCTGGAGCGTCACATTTCCAACCAGTCCCTCCCTGTTGGTGAGCACAAGGTCCTGTGTTCTAAATAGCCAAACCCCTGACTATGGCACCACCATTCTAACCATTTATTAACCTGCCAAATGCGCCTAGCTTTTTTAAGGTCCTCTCCTTTGTCCTGGAGAATCGATGAAAAAACTATCTGAGCACCAGAGCCCCTAACCACCTCTCCCAGGGCTCTGTAGTCCTTCTTAATGTTCTCCAGGCTACTACTATCTATATCTCTAGCACCCACATGGACCACTAGAAGGGGGTAATAGTCAGCAGGACTTACTAGAGCAGGCAGCCTCTTAGCAACATCACTGATCCCAGACCCTGGCAGGCAACACACCTCCCTCAAGACTGGATCAGGCCAACAGATGGGTGCCTCTGTGCCTTTCAAAGTAGAGTCACCTACTACTATGACCTGCTGCTTCTTCCTGGAGGCACCAGTAGTGATCCTCTTTACTGGTGCATCAGCAGGATGCTCATTAGGTGTGGTGGGTGCTTTCTCATTAGCCCCCTGCAGAACTGCAAAGCGGTTCTGGGTGGGGACATCACATTTAGGAGAAAGTCCCTTGTCCTTAATTGTCCTCTTCCTCCTTTTTTTGTTAGTTTTTCTCATAACTAATTCCCAGCTTCCTGGGTTGCTGCCCTCCTTCTTTCCTATATGAGCAATGCTGGACATTTGCGGCCCCTGTACAGTTTGGGCCTGGAGCAAGCGGCCCAGCTTCCTCTCAGCTTCCCTGGCATCTTTTAGCTCATCAACAGCCTCCCATAGCTCAGCCACCTGCTGCAGGAGGACCTCCACTAGGGCACACCGAGTGCAGCCCTGTCCATTGTGCGCCCTCACCTCAAGAGACCAGTCGAGGAACTTCCTACACTCCGAGGTCTGCGCCGCAGCCTCCCCTCTCATCGGCTCTGTCTGGGTGCCTATGCTGGCCACCGCCAGGGCAGAGCTCCCAAAGCGGGCCCTGGTCCTGAGGCGAGTGCTCACCATCCCGCTCGCTGCCCGCTCGCCCTGCCTGCGCAAACTGCCGCGCCGCACTCCTGATCGCTCGCGCTCCCTGGGATGGGTTTTTACCCACTGAGGGCTGATGCCACCGTCCTTCCTGGCACCGCCCCCTGTGAGTCAGCTGCTCGCGTCAGCTGAGCTGCCGGCTCCTGGGCAAGTCCTGTCGAGGACTTGAGGCTCCCTCGGTCGCTCTTGCCGCTCCGAACTGAGGCTCCTGGACGCTGTGCTTCCCCCCGCTCCGGTGTTAAAGGCGTCCTCTCTGGAGATACCTCGGCAATTGTTCTGTATCCTGTTAGCATTCTAGTTTATTAATTCTGTCAGTGAGAAACAGATGCTGTTTGGGGTTATTTTCCTGACAGCAGTTTAATTGGGGAAGGTAACAAGCTTGAAGACAGCTCAAGAATGTTTAATTGCTTTACAAAATGGGACACTACAGGAGTCACCCTGAGTGCAAATTAGCAGACAGATAGACAAAATGCCCACCAATTTCAGTAAGTTTAGGACTGTTCCCTGGATCACATTCCTATTACACTGCACGATGACAATACTTTATGGGAAGAGATCAGCATGTTTACTGAACAAATGACATACAACAGATGTTAGGAGCATTACTGCCACTGTGCCCACCTCCTAAAGATTAGCTATAAAATCAGCAAGGTACCTACTGAGTTATCCAGTAGGTGTAGATGCTGTTTTCTAGCATGAACAAGTCTACAGAAGATAGCATTCTAGTAAAGCTGAAAGGCAAAGCAAAAGGAAAGAACGTAAAAAGAGGACACTCTTAGAAAAACAAAGTCGTTTTTCTGCCAGAAGTTAACAATTGTTTTCTGTTTGGATCAGTATATATTAGATATAAATATTAAAGGTCTTCGACGACAATATTTAACATTTTATTCATGTTTCAATCTGATGAGAAAACATTATGCCATATTTTCTTTACTTATAGTGACCTATGTATGGAGCATTTTTAGCTAGTAAAGCATTTTAAGAATTCAATTTATTTTCTATTTCTTCTTCCATCCCAACCCTTTAAAGGGCTTTAAACAGCTTCCAGAAGTCATTAAAAACTTATGATTTGCCTTCAACCTGACTGCAACATGCCCACATTCACCAATACCATTCATAATGAATCTACATCTAGGTGGATTTCCTATTACTCCCAGGTTTCAGGAGCATGGCTTTTCCCCCACTGCTAGTTGCTAGATATAATAGGCTTATACAGATTAGCTGCATTAGTGTGCGTCCCTGAAAAGCTGTGATGCTAGGCAGCTAATCATCTTCTGGCTCCATTCCATCCCATGCAAGTTGTTCTTGTCTTTTTGTGACTGCCCCACTCCCTGACCTTACAGACCTCCTAACATTTCAGGATGTCCTGGGTTCAGCTATAGCAGTCATCTCTCTCCTGCTTAGTAGCTGGTGCAGTGCTGTGTTTTTTAACTTTCAGCCTGGGAACAACGCTGATAACACTGATGTTTTTAGTTGTTGCTAAGTAATGTTTATTCCAACCAAGGACTTTCTCAGTCTCATGCTTTGCCAGGGAGGAGGGGAAGCCGGGAGGAAGCAGAGACAGGACACCTGACCCAAACTAGCCAAAGGGGTATTCCATACCACAGCACGTCATGCCCAGTATATAAACCGGGGGGAGTTACCCGGAAGGCCCAGATCACTGCTCGGGTCGGGGTGGTTGTCGGTCGGCGGGTGGTGAGCAATTGTATCCTCTCCTCTTGTTATTTCACTAATCATTATTATCATTGGTGGTAGCAGTAGTGGTTTGTATTATACCTTAGTTGTGGGACTGCTCTTATCTCAACCCGTGGGAGTTACATTCTTTTGATTCTCCTCCCCATCCCTCCGGGAGCGGGGGGAGGAAGGGGGGGAGTGAGCGAGCGGCTGTGTGGTTCTGAGTTACCGGCTGGGCTCAAACCACGACGGTTCTTTTTGGTGCCCAACGTGGGGCTCGAAAGGTTGAGATAACGACAGATCTGACCAGAGTGTGTTTAATCATATTTGTGATAAGCATTCATTGTTACTACTCGTCACAATGGTGATTATTTGGCTCTCAGACTTGTTGCGCTTGATCTCAGAGTTTCAGCATGTTGTACCTTACTTACAGCCACTATTTGCTGTTTTAGTGTTTATCGGCTGGGGGGCCTGGGCTAAGGTTCTTGTTTCACTGTACTTCATGGTAATGACTTGTAATACAATAGACTCATTGATCATGAAACTGGTCTGGTTTGTGCTTCCAGCGTGGCCATCACCTCTATACATTGGGAGGTATATAATGAAATATTTTAGCAATTGCATATCTTTTTTTTTCTCCTCGGGGGGTAAACTTATGAAGGAAGCATTCTCTTTCACCCCCCGTTCCCCCACCAGCCTATTTGCAACAGCATTTGAGAGTTCTGAAGGTTTTAGATGGCCTTTGAGTACCCTTGAAACCTGCCTGCTGATTGTGCTGGGGATCAGCATGTTGGCAAACATACGGAGTGTGTTTTACCCACGGCCATCCCGTCGTAGGAACATCCTATTTTGTTTAATCTCAAAATTCAGCAGTATCAGGTTCGAATCTGGTCTAGGGTTAGACGACGGTATAGGAGGACTACCAGGAGATTTTCCCTGAGGTTGGACAGTCATGAGTGGCAGGGTGTGTGGGATAGTATGGGCAAGTATCTAGGCCAGTGGGCCCCTCCAGTGCTTTGGAACTTCACCACTGAACAAGTGCAACATCCGGAAAAACTAGTAAAACACTTAAACGAGGTGTGCTGTCGTCCTGGTTATACCAGAGAGGGACAAATCTTGGCAACGTGCTGGGGCTTGGCCTATGCCTACAGAGCCCTGCTCAACACTATGCAGCACCTTCAAAGGGAAAAAAATGTCTCTGGATCTGATGGCAAAGCAACAGACAACGCAGCTATGCCAACTACAAGCACAGCAGCTACTCAGACCCTGACCACAACAGACAACACAGCTACACCAAGTACAGCAGCTACATCAACCCCAGTGACAAGCACAACAGCTACTCAAACCCTGACCACAACAGACAACGCAACTACTCCAACTTCAAATACAGCAGTTACACCAACCCCAGTGACAAGCACAACAGCTACTCAAACCCCGACAGCAACAGACAATGTGGCTACTCCAAGCACCGCAGCCACACCAACCCCAGTGACAAGCACAGTAGCTACTCAAACCCCGATAGTAACAGACAATATAGCTACTCCAAGCACCGCAGCTACACCAACCCCAGTGACATGCACAGTAGCTATTCAAACCCCGACAGCAACAGACAATGCAGCTGTTGGTGTTACTCAACTCCCAAGCACAACAGCTGCACCAACCCCAGCAATAGACATTGCAACCACTCCAATCCTAGTGGCAGGCACTGCAGCCACTCCAACCACAGTGGCAAACACTGCAGCTAAACCAAATGGCCAGTTTGTGACAATGTCTGTTGCCCCTGTAAGCAAAAGCAGACGAGAGGCACAAAGAGCAACCCGCGAAGTGAAGAAAGATGAAGACCCAATGCCATTACTACATGCAACAGCATCTGAACAAGAGTTACTACTGCGTGGGTCAGAGGAAGAGGAAGAAGAAGAAGAGGTCACTTCTCGACCCCGGACCTCAACCGAACTGTGGAATATGCGAAAAGATTTCACCCATCTTCCAGGGGAGCACATTGTCACCTGGTTGATCCGATGCTGGGACAATGGGGCCGACGGTCACGAACTAGAAGGTAGGGAAGCCAAGCAGCTGGGATCACTTGCTAGGGAAGGAGGAATTGACAAAGCGATTGCAAGAGAGAAGCGAGCCCTCAGCCTTTGGAGGTGGCTCCTGGCAGCTGTGAAGGAAAGGTTTCCCTACAAAGACGATATTAGGAGTCGCTCAGCCAACTGGACCACAATAGAGAAAGGCATCCAGTCCCTGAGGGAATCAGCCATTATAGAGATGATCTATCGTAGGCCGGATGCCAGGAACACATCCGTAGATCCAGATGAAGTCGAATGTACACGACCCATGTGGCGGAAACTTACACGGAGTGCGCCATCATCATATGCCCACACATTGGCATCAATGACCTGGAATGACGGAATATCACCAACAGTGGATTGCCTGATTCGTCAACTCCGAGAGTTCAAAGACAATCTCACCCCTTCCATCATTTCAGGTGTGGAAAAACTGTCCCAGGAGTTCAAACAATTGAGAGACGATTTATCCGATCTATCCAGCTCCCCACGCGTACCAACCCATGTCTCAGCTATTAACAGAAGGAGCCCTACTGCTCGAGAAAGAAAATATAGGAGGTACACGCCACGGGCCACCCTATGGTTTTACCTGCGGGATCACGGAGAAGACATGAGAAAGTGGGATGGAAAACCTACCTCAGCTCTGGAGCAACGGGTGCGTGAACTGAAGAGGAGAACAATGGTCAAGGATGATCCTCCCAGGAAAGCTGCTGCTCCAGTCTCTGGTGAGCAGTTTCCCAGATGGAGCGAAAGAGCTGATTTTACTCCAGCTCCTGTGATAAGGAATACTAATCCCTTTCTACAAGACAGAAGTGGAGAATTTTATGATCACTATTAGAGGGGCCCTGCCTCCAGCCAGGTGGAGGAGAGGGATAATCGGGTTTACTGGACTGTGTGGATCAGATGGCCTGGCACATCAGTCCCACAGAAGTATAAGGCTCTAGTAGATACCGGTGCACAGTGTACTCTGATGCCATCAAGGTATCAAGGGGTGAAACCCATTTATATTTCTGGAGTGACAGGAGGATCCCAAGTGTTAACTATGCTGGAAGCTGAAATCAGCCTGACTGGGAGGAAGTGGCAAAAGCACCCCATTGTAACTGGTCCAGGGGCTCCATGCATCCTTGGCATAGACTATCTCAGGAGAGGGTACTTCAAAGACCCAAAAGGGTATAGATGGGCTTTTGGTATCGCTGCCTTGGAGACAGAGGAAATTAAGCAGCTGTCCACCTTACCCGGTCTCTCAGAGGATCCTTCTGTTGTGGGGTTGCTGAAGGTCGAAGAACAACAAGTGCCAATTGCGACCACAACAGTGCGCCGGCGGCAATATCGCACCAACCGAGACTCCTTGATTCCTATCCATAAGCTGATCCGTAGACTGGAGAGCCAAGAAGTGATCAGCAGGACCCGCTCACCCTTTAATAGCCCCATATGGCCAGTGCAAAAGTCTAATGGAGAGTGGAGATTAGCAGTAGACTATCGTGGCCTGAATGAAGTCACACCACCATTGAGTGCTGCCATACCGGACATGTTAGAACTTCAATATGAACTGGAGTCAAAGGCAGCCAAGTGGGATGCCACAATTGACATTGCCAATGCATTTTTCTCAATCCCTTTGGCAGCAGAATGCAGGCCACAGTTTGCTTTCACTTGGAGGGGCGTCCAGTACACTTGGAACCGACTGCCCCAGGGGTGGAAACACAGCCCTACCATCTGCCATGGATTGATCCAGACTGCACTGGAACAGGGGCAAGCTCCAGAACACCTGCAATACATTGATGACATCATCGTGTGGGGTGATACAGCGGAAGAAGTTTTTGAGAAAGGGAGGAAGATAATCCAAATCCTGCTGAAGGCCGGTTTTGCCATAAAACGGAATAAGGTCAAGGGACCTGCACAGGAGATTCAATTCTTCGGAATAAAATGGCAAGATGGACGCTGCCAGATCCCCACAGACGTGATCAACAAGATAACAGCAATGTCTCCACCAACTAACAAGAAAGAAACACAAGCTTTCTTAGGTGTTGTGGGGTTTTGGAGAATGCACATCCCAAATTACAGTCTGATTGTAAGCCCTCTCTACCACGTGACCCGGAAGAAGAATGATTTCAAACGGGGCCCTGAGCAACAACGAGCCTTTGAACAAATTAAACGAGAAATAGTTCATGCAGTAGCCCTTGGACCAGTCCGGGCCAGGCCAGATGTGAAAAATGTGCTCTATATCGCAGCTGGGGAGAATGGTCCTACCTGGAGCCTCTGGCAGAAAGCTCCAGGGGAGACTCGAGGTTGACCCCTTGGCTTTTGGAGTCGGGGATATAAAGGATCTGAGGCCAGCTATACTCCCACTGAAAAAGAGATACTGGCAGCCTATGAAGGGGTTCGAGCTGCCTCAGAAGTGATCGGAACTGAAGCGCAGCTCCTCCTGGCACCCCAGTTGCCTGTGCTAGGCTGGATGTTCAAAGGCAGGGTCTCCTCTACACATCATGCAACTGATGCTACATGGAGTAAGTGGGCCGCACTAATTACACAATGAGCTCGAATAGGAAATCCCAGTCGTCCAGGAATTCTAGAAGTCATCATGGACTGGCCAGAGGGCAAAGATTTTGGGATGTCACCAGAAGAGGAGGTGACGCGTGCTGAAGAGGCCCCACCATATAATGAACTGTCAGAGAGTGAAAAGCAATATGCCTTGTTTACTGATGGGTCCTGCTGTATTGTGGGAAAGCATTGGAGATGGAAGGCAGCTGTGTGGAGTCCCCTGGGACAAGGTGCAGAAACTGCTGAGGGAGCGGGTGAATAGAGTCAGTTTGCAGAGGTGAAAGCCATCCAGCTGGCCTTGGACATTGCTGAACAAGAAAAATGGCCAGTACTTGATCTTTATACTGACTCATGGATGGTGGCAAATGCCCTGTGGGGGTGGTTGCAGCAATGGAAGCAGAGCAACTGGCAACGCAGAAGTAAACCCATCTGGGCTGCTGCATTGTGGCAAGATATCGCTGCTCGGGTGCAGAACCTGGTGGTGAAGGTACGCCACGTAGATGCTCATGTACCCAAGAGTCGGGCCACTGAGGAACACCAGAATAACCAGCAAGTGGATAAAGCTGCTAAGATTGAAGTGGCTCAGATGGACTTGGATTGGCAACATAAGGGTGAATTATTTTTAGCCTGGTGGGCCCATGACACCTCAGGCCATCAAGGCAGAGATGCAACATATAGATGGTCTTATGATCGAGGGGTGGACTTAATGATGGACACTATTGCCCAGGTTATTCACGAATGTGAAACATGTGCTGCACTTAAGCAAGCCAAGCGGTTAAAGCGTCTGGTATGGAGGACGATGGCTGAAGTACAAGTATGGGGAGGCCTGGCAGACTGATTATATCACACTCCCACTGACCCGCCAAGGCAAGCGCTATGTGCTTACCATGGTGGAAGCAACCACCACATGGCTGGAAACATATGCTGTGTCCCACGCCACTGCCCGGAACACTATCCTGGGCCTTGAGAAACAAGTCTTGTGGCGACATGGCACCCCAGAGAGAATTGAGTCAGACAATGGGACTCATTTCCGGAACAACCTCATAGACACTTGGGCCAAAGAGCATGGCATTGAGTGGGTATATCACATCCCCTACCATGCACCAGCCTCTGGGAAAATCAAACGGTACAATGGGCTGTTAAAAACTACACTGAGAGCAATGGGTGGTGGGACTTTCAAACACTGGGATACACATTTACCAAAAGCCACCTGGTTGGTCAACAGTAGGGGATCTGCCAACAGGGCTGGCCCAGCCCAATCAGAACTTTTATGTACTGTAGAGGGGGATAAAGTTCCTGTGGTGCACATAAAGAATTTGTTGGGGAAGACAGTCTGGGTTATTCCTGCTTCAGGTAAAGGCAAACCCACTCGTGGGGTTGCTTTTGCTCAGGGACCTGGATATACTTGGTGGGTAATGCGGGAAGATGGGGAAGTCCGATGTGTACCTCAAGGGGATTTGATTTTGGGGGAAAACAGCCAATGAACTCAATTGTACGCTGTTGCCTGCTCTATAACACTTTTATAGCCCACCAGCTAGATATCTTCAGGTCGCCAGCAATTGACCCTGACTTCCCTCCGATCATCACCTCAACAAAGAATGAATTTTGAGAAAACCAGACAAGCTCAGCAGTGACCAGACGAGTTTGGCGGTATCATCAGCAGGCAGCAACCCAACACTACACACCGTCCCTCCTGCCCTGAAAGACTATTACAAGAGATGGAGCCTGACATCATGGACTGGATGAGTTCAGCAATTTTACAGGGATTGGTCCATGGACTAGGGAATAATATCTTTCTCTGTGTGTGGGTGTGGTTGTATATATATGTGTATATATGGGACAGGGGTGATGGTGTGCTGAGAGATGTGGGATCTGAGCATGACGTGAATGGTATGGAATAAGGGGTGGATACTGTCCTGGGTTCAGCTATAGCAGTCATTTTTCTCCTTCTTAGTAGCTGGTGCAGTGCTGTGTTTTTTAACTTTCAGCCTGGGAACAACGCTGATAACACTGATGTTTTTAGTTGTTGCTAAGTAATGTTTACTCTGACCAAGGACTTTCTCAGTCTCATGCTTTGCCAGGGAGGAGGGGAAGCCGGGAGGAAGCAGAGACAGGACACCTGACCCAAACTAGCCAAAGGGGTATTCCATACCACAGCACGTCATGCCCAGTATATAAACTGGGGGGAGTTACCCGGAAGGCCCAGATCGCTGCTCAGGTTGGGCTGGGTATCGGTCAGCAGGTGATGAGCAATTGTATTCTCTCCCCTTGTTATTTCCCTTATCATTATTATTATTGGGGGTAGCAGTAGTAGTTTTGTATTATACCTTAGTTACTGTAGTGTTCTTATCTCAACCCATGGGATTTACATTCTTTTGATTCTCCTCCCCATACCTCCAGGAGCAGGGGGGGAAGAAGGGAGGGAGGGAGTGAGCAGATAGATACATGGTTCTGAGTTACTGGCTAGCTTAAAAAATGACAGTTCTTATTGGTGCCCAACTTGGGGCTCAAAGGGCTGAGATAACGACAGATCTGACCAGAGTGTGTCTAATTGTATTTGTGATAAGCATTCACTGTTTTGGATTAATAGTCACTCATCACAATGTTTATTTATTTGCTCTCAGAGTCGTTGCATTTGGTCTTGGAGTTTCTGCACATCATACCTTACTTACAGCCAGTATTTGCTTTTTTAGTATTTATCAGCTGGGGGGGCCTGGGCTAAGGTCATTGTTTCACTGTACTTCATGGTACTGACTGGTAATACAACAGAATCATTGATCATGAAACTGGTCTGGCATGCATTCTCAGCATGGTCATCACCTCCATACTTTGGGAGGCATATAATGGAATTTTTTAGCAATTACACATCTTTTTTTTCCTCCTCGGTGCGTCAACCTATGAAGGAGACATTCCCTCATACCCCCCGCTCCCCCACAAGGCTATTTACAGCAGCATTTGAGAATTCTAAAGGTTTTGGATGGCCTTTGGATACCCTTGGAACCTGTCTGCTGCTTTTGCTGGGGATCAGCATGTTGCCACACACACAGCGTGTGTTTTACCCATGGCCATCCCACCCTGAGAACACCCTATTTCATCTGATCTTGAAAGTTAAGCAGGGTCGGTCTTGGGTCTTGTCTAGGGTTAGACAACGATATAGGAGGACCACCAAGAGATTTTCCCCGATGCTGGACAGTCATGAGTGGCAGGGGGCGTGGGATAGTATGGGCAAGTATCTAGGCCAGTGGGCCCATCCAGTGCTTTGGAACTTCACCCCCGAACAAGTGCGAAATCTGGAAGAACTAATAAAGCACTTAAATGAGGTGTGCTATCGTTCTGGCAATACCGAAGAGAGAAATGAGCCCTCAGCCTTTGGAGGCGGCTCCTGGCAGCTGTGAAGGAAAGGTTTCCTTACAAGGATGATGTTATGTGTCACTCAGCCAAGTGGACCGCAATACAGAGAGGCATGCAGTCCCTGAGGGAATCAGCCATTCTAGAGATGATCTATCGTAGGACGGATGTCGGGAATGCACCCCTAGATCCAGATGAACTCAAATGTACACAACCCATGTGGCAGAAACTTACACGGAGTGCACCATCATCATATGCCCACTCATTGGCATCAATGACCTGGAGTGAGGCAGCACCACCAACAGTGGATGAAGTAAGTCATCAACTCCAAGAGTTCAAAGACAATCTCACCCCTTCCATCATTTCAGCTGTGGAAAAACTCCTGTCCCAAGAGTTCAAACAATTGAGAGATGATGTATCCAATCTATCCAGCTCCCCAAGTGTACCAACCTGCATCTCAACTATTAACAGAAGGCGCCCTACTGCTTGAGAGAGAAGATATAGGAGGTACACACTATGGGCCACCCTATGGTTTTCCTTGCGGGATCACGGAGAAGACATGAGAAAGTGGGATGGAAAACCTACCCCAGTTCTGGAGGAACGGGTATGTGAATTGGAGAACAATGGTCAAGGAGTTACCCGGAAGGCCCAGATCGCTGCTTGGGTCGGGCTGGGTATTGGTCGGCGGCTCGTGAGCAATTGCATTCTCTCCCCTTGTTATTTCCCTTATCATTATCATTACTGGTGGTAGCAGTAGTAGTTTTGTATTATACCTTATTTACTGGACTCTTATCTTACCTGGTGGGATTTACATTCTTTCGAATCTCCTCCCCATCCCTCCAGGAGCAGGGGGGGAAGAAGAAGGGGAGTGAGCGAGTGGCTGCGTGGTTCTGAGTTACCAGCTGGGCTTAAACCACGACAACTGTAATCAATTTGAGGGAATGAACAGATGGCAATACAACCTTCCCACCATTCTTAACTGCAAGTTACTAGGAAAAACAGTATTGACCTGTGGAGTAATCATCTATTATACCAGATCATGCTTGTGAATCTGTATCTTTCTCAAAATAAATTTTGAAGAGGGCAAGAGCAGGACAGAAAGCAGAACCAAGCAGACATAGCACTATTCTTTCAATCTTGAAAGTAATTTTTAAGGAGCGGAATACAAAGAACCAACAACAGGTATTTAAAGGAGCTATCCCACTATTATGAACCACAGTGAAAGAACCATATAGTGTAAAGAACATACATTTCACTGCAGAGATAAAACTGTTCCGTATGGTTGTTGGTAGGGTTAAGTATCATCTAGGACATAATGAGCACTCTGTTCTTGCTGAATATCATTTTGTACAGAGTAGCACTGGAAAGAATTTTCCTCATTAATGAACCATGATGGGGAGAAGAATGAAACTTAAGACAGCTCATTTTTCCAGGATGATAATGTTCTTCAGTTTTACGTCATTTAAGTTCTATATTAATTATAGAGAAATGGAGGCTTTACAGTCCCCCTGCTCCCTCTCTCATTACATATGTAATTGTAAAAGCTACCTTGCTGTAATATAACATTAATCTCTGTACTTCTTATGGGATTGCAGACTTGTAGTAATGGATGACCATGTCTCAGAGCACATTTTCACAGTACACTGTAATATTACTGAGTCACGACTTTGGAATGTGAAAGCACAAGTCCAGAATCTTAGCTAGACTACTCCCATAATCTATAAATACATCTGGAAGATACATGTACCTATTTACAATAGCTACTTACAGCTTTTCTAGATTGAAAAAAAACGCAAAACAAACCAACCAAACAAAAAACCCCCAAACAAAAGTACCCCCAAAACCCCAAAATCATACCAGACTGAAAAAGTGTGTCAACCAGCAGCTTTCACTAAAAAGTAGTAAGTAAAAGGAAGCAAGCAAACACTTCATTCCCAAGTTCTCAGAAGCCTGGACTGGAAGCTATAGAAAAGTCTACGTTCAGAATGACTGCATTTTCTCAACCTACGATTCCTAAATCTTTAACTAAGAACAACTCATTTTAATTTTTGGAGAAAGACAAAATAAACACTGGGTCTTTGATTCTTTTATCTGAAGGAAAACTGGGGCCTAACTCTAGTGCAACTGACAGCAATTTTTACAAGATGACTACACATAAATATCCAAATAAGAATCGTACAATATAACCAATGCACTGGCATATATACATATGTACACACACAGAGGTACATATATTCTCATGCAACTTACATGAACAGGTATTTTGGAAGGGGGGGGGAACAACAAACCTACACGTCAAACTAACCAAACAAAAATTTCATGTCTTATGTATCTAATTGCAAATGCATAATCCATATAAGTATGCATAAATCAGTCTCTCACACACACTACTTATACAGAATGTGCAAATCTTCCACACCTCTAAAATGAGAAAACAAAATGCAAAACCATACAATCTTACTTCTCGATTCTTACAAAAAAAGATTTACAGTGGGAAATCCTAGTCTTTGGATCAAAACAGTCAAAATCAGCATCACATTAGTATCAATGGGATGGCGCTGCTTTGCCAATCTATGTACTTCTCTGTAACTCAAATTATACATGTATACCCTTTACAGAATATTTTCCCTTCATCCTATCCAACACAAAATGTTGAATTTCACTTACCCTTCAGTGTATCCTCTCTTAGGCCACACTAATGTTAGTTAAGGTTTCACTATC
This sequence comes from Strigops habroptila, assembly GCF_004027225.2. NCBI lineage: Eukaryota > Metazoa > Chordata > Aves > Psittaciformes > Psittacidae > Strigops > Strigops habroptila. The sequence goes on from NC_044301.2 coordinate 25,489,896, forward strand.
TCTGGATATTCTTTACATAACAGGCTTAAAACTACTTGTGGAGGAGTGTCTGTAACAAATAAAGGGTGCCCATGGTCATTCATCTACTGCAAAAGCAAATGTGCTTTGTTGTGGGACAACAGCCATCTGAGAGCCCTCTAAGTAGTACTTTTGGAATAAGGCTAAAGAAATCCATGGAAAGACATTTACTGCAGACGTATAAGCAGGACACAGGAATGGCAAACTGATTATTTCTTGCCATCATTCCATAAAACTTCAATATTCATAACCTAGCAGCTATCAGTCTTTAAGGATTAAAACCCACTGATTTCTTTAGGTTTTTATACTTCCTATCACAGTTCACTTGAGCAAACAAGACAAGAATAACTGTTTGGAAACTGCAACTTTTCTCATTATTTATATGAGAAATTATATGTCTGCTTTAGTTTTTAAGTAACACTACAATGCTCTCTTTCCCTAGACATATTGTTTCTTCATATTTTTTAGTTCCGATTTACTTTAATTGTCGCCTTTACCACAAGACTTAGAATTAACCGTACAACACATCAACATCCACCTGATGTCAAGAATACAGTCAATAACCATATGTTCCACTTTTAAAACTGAAAGAATTGTGCACACTTTATAGAATAAGCATGTCTTGCTGGCACCACAACTCTTTGTGAAGAGGTGACAGTCATTTAGCTGTGCTATATGCTAGTAACTGCAATCTGTTACGAGTGATTAGGTTTTGGACAAAACCTATTCAAAGCAAATCTGTTCTATGTTTAAACAGTCTCGGGATAGACATATGTAGTTTAAAAATTAGCTGAAGTGATATAAGACACAGCCAAATGCGTTGTGCTCTTCTTCCCCTACAAATATCTCCAAGGAATTTTACAGGTGTAACAGGGCAGATTGCTCTGATCTCTGTAAAGCAGCTATTTTCACTCAGATTTACAAAGCTGAAATGAACTGCACACTGAAGTGCTTATGTCTTCCCACCGACAACAAAGGTTGTGCAGATGATTAGCTCAGATGCTGTGAAGACAGTGTTTATACTGTAGTGCACAAAGTTAGACAAGTTGAATACCCCTTGCAGAAGTGTAACCTGTGTGTTTTCCTTGGCCTTTGAAAATACTTTGAACTATTATGTTTTGAACTTTCTGCTAGAATACCTGTTTCTTTGTCTTTGTTCTCTTGAAGATACTAGCAGAAGAGGTCACTTGTACTAATAAATCCATGCCAGTTTTAAAATTTTAACTATAATTAAACTGTAGAAAAACACTATCATGAACAGAGAAACACCTGAGTATTTAAAGAATGGCTTTATATTTACAGAAAGTACTGGTAGCTAAGAATATTCAAAGTTTTCATACAAGGGGACAGCATAAGGCCTCATACAACTCTCTCAGGAAAAGAGAATAGCTGAGTACAATCCTTGGAAAAACGCAGACATTGCTACAGCATTTTCTAATAGCAAACAAAAAATATATTGCAGAATGCAATTAGTGCTTTTTACTTGAGTTCCTCAACCCCTCATTGTTGCAAGTGCTATGGACTCCTGAATGACTCAAATTTTACAAGTTTATTTCCAATGAAAAACTCTGAGGAAAACAAAATCTATTATGCACAATGCAATGAGGTCACAGTAATGCCCAAGGGGAAATGAAACTACTTGTTGCCAATATTTTCCAGAACCACAGAAAACAACCTGTGGCAACAGGACACAGGCAATACGTTCATTTATTAGGACCCAAATCCCACTATAATTTGTCATAAGTTATTCAGGCAACACCACTGGAACACAAAGACAAGACAATGGGATGACATTTCTATTTGCAAAATAGGCTGGATGGCTACTTCTACTGAAGTCCTAATGGAACAAAACAGATTCTTCCACGGTCAGTTCTTCCTGTTTTAGTCTCAGTTGTACTTCCCTGTAGCATATAGCATCCTTCACATGTATTATATAGGCTACTTGTTAGGGATTGATGAAACCAAAAAAAAAACCCCAAACACTTAAGTGCAGGTTATCATTTATTCCTGCTTTACCAATCAAAGTATTAGAGTAGCTTTTTGTAACAGCAGAATTTGAAAAAATAATACAAACACTAAAATATTTCCCTGGTTTGAAAAATCTGTGCACAAAACACATCTTGTACATACACTTCTGAGATTTCCAATAAATGTCAACATTTTGTTTCAATCGTATGTAGCAGAGGAACGTCAGCACAGCTTCATTTTTATGATGGTGAACTTTGTGGGCAGAGTTTGGGGATGGCTATGGCATAAGATGGACAAGCAAAACAGGCATCAATTTCCCATGCAATACAGCAGAAAAAGGTCCAACATTCTTTTTAATTTCACACTGATGTAATACACTTAACACCTAACACACTTTTTTCTTCTAAGGTTTCAGCAAATTATATGAATCTTAATTCTCTTAAAATAAAAAAATACACAGAAAGTCTACACCACAAGGCTGAAGAGATGAGCTGGAAATCTGTGCTGTATAGCTCCTGAGAGCAACGGATGATGCAGAGAAAAAAGAGAGAACATTTAAAAAACTAAGCTACTCATTTGCAGCTGTAAAGTATGACTTAGGCCCACTGTAGGAGAGGATCAGGTTTAAGACAATCTTAAAAACCTGAACATGCACAAGTCTATGGGACCTGATGAAATCCATCCACGGGTCCTGAAGGAGCTGGCGAATGAAGTTGCTAAGCCACTGTCCATCATATTTGAAAAATCATGGCAGTCAGGTAAAGTTCCCAACGACTGGAAAAAGGGTAATATAATCCCCATTTTCAAGAAGGGGAAGGTGGAAGACCCCAGGAACTACAGACCAGTCAGTCTCACCTCTGTGCCTGGCAAAATCTTGGAGCAGATTCTCCTGGAAAGCATGCTAAGGCACATGAAAAATAACGAGGTGGTTGGTGACAGCCAACATGGCTTCACTAAGGGGAAATCCTGCCTGACCAATTTGGTGGCCTTCTATGATGGGGCTACAGAACTGATGGACAGCAGCAGAGCAGTTGACATCATCTACCTGGACTTGTGCTAAGCGTTCGACACTGTCCCACACGACACCCTTGTCTCTAAATTGGAGAGACATCAACTTTATGGATGGACCACTCAGTAGATAAAGAACTGGCTGGATGGCTGCACGCAAAGAGTTGTGGTCAACGGCTCAATGTCCAATTGGAAACCAGTAACGAGAGATGCCCCTCAGGGATCGGTGATGGGACCGGTCCTGTTCAACATCTTTGTCGGTGATGTGGACAGCAGGATGGAGTGCGCCCTCAGCAAGTTTGCTGACAACACCAAGCTGCGTGGTTCGGTTGATACGCTGGAGGGAAGGGATACCATCCAGAGGGATCTGGACACGCTTGAGACGTGGGCCAATGCCAACCTCATGAAGTTCAACCGAGCCAAGTGCAAGGTCCTACACTTGGGTTGGGGCAATCCCAGGCACAGCTACAGGTTGGGCAGAGAAGAAATTTGGAGCATCCCTGCAGAGAAGGACTTGGGGGTGTTGGTTAGTGAGAAACTTAACATGAGCCGGCAGTGTGCGCTTGCAGCCCAGAAAGCCAACCGTATCCTGAGCTGCATCAAAAGAAGCATGACCAGCAGGTCGAAGGAGGTGATCCTGCCCCTCTACTCTGCTCTCGTGAGACCTCACTTGGAGTACTGTGTACAGTTCTGGTGTCCTCAACATAAAAAGACCAGGGAGCTGTTGGAGCGAGTCCAGAGGAGAGCCACGAGGATGATAAGGGGGCTGGAGCACCTCCCGTATGAAGACAGGCTGAGAAAGTTGGGGCTGTTCAGCCTGGAGAAGAGAAAACTGCATGGAGACCTCCTAGCAGCCTTCCAGTATCTGAAGGGGGCCTATAAGGATGCTGGGGAGGGACTCTTCATTAGGGACTGTAGTGATAGGACAAAGGGTCACAGGTTCAAACTTAGAAGTGTGAGGGTGGTGAGGCACTGGAACAGGTTGCCCAAGTTGTGAATGCTCCCTCCCTGGCAGTGTTCAAGGCCAGGTTGGATGTAGTCTGGGGTGACATGGTTTAGTGTGAGGCGTCCCTGCCCAGGGAGGTTGGAACTAGATGATCTTAAGGTCCTTTCCAACCATTACTATTCTATGATCCTATGATTCTAAGACTTTGGTTTTAAGAATTTAGTCAGGTCAACAATACTGGTAAATTATGTATTTGTTACAAATTGTAATCTACACACCTGTACATACTTAGATCTGAGACCAGTAGGAATTGTTCTCTGCTGATCATGGCTTACGGATGGCATCCATTAGCAACTTAAGCTTTTGAAGTTAGGTCCTGGGTTCAGCAGTAGCAGTCATTTTTCTCCTCCTTAATAGCTGGTGAAAAGCTGTGTTTTTTGACTTTAGCCTGAGAACAGTGCTGATAACACACCGATGTTTTTAGTTGTTGCTAAGTAATGCTTACACTGATCAAGGACTTCTTCAGTCTCATGCTCTGCCAGGGAGGAGGAGAAGCCGGAAGGAAGCAGAGACAGGACACCTGACCCAAACTAGCCAAAGGGGTATTCCACACCATGGCACGTCATGCCCAGGATATAAACTGGGGGCAGTTACCCAGAAGGCCCAGATTGCTGCTCGGGTTGGGCTGGGTATCGGTCAGCAGGTGGTGAGCAATTATATTCTCTCCTCTTGTTATTTCCCTTATCATTATTATTATTGGTGGTAGCAGTAGTAGTTTTGTATTATACCTTAGTAACTGGACTGTTCTTATCTCAACCCCTGGGATTTACCTTCTTTTGATTCTCCCCCCCATCCTTCCGGGAGCGGGGGAAGTGAGCAAGCGGCTGCATGGTTATGAGTTACCGGCTGGGCTTAAACCACGACAAGTTATGAACAATATTTCTGTAGAGTCTTAAAGACCTAATAGTACTCTTTGATGCCAAAGGATTATTTAATATTTTATAAGGAACATAATACAAATTAAAATAAATAATACCTTTCATGTCTTGAATCACTAAAAGCTACAGGGATTCACATGGTCTTTTTCATAGAATCATAGAATAGTTAGGGTTGGAAAGGACCTTGTCGTGGTTTAAGCCCAGCCAGTAACTCAGAACCACGCAGCCGCTCGCTCACTCCCCGCCTTCTTCCTCCCCCTGCTCCCAGAGGGATGGGGAGGAGAATCAAAGGAATGTAAATCCCACAGGTTGAGATAAGAACCCTCCAGTAACTAAGGTATAATACAAAACTACTACTGCTACCATTAATAATGATAATGATAAGGCAAATAACAAGGGGAGAGAATACAATTGCTCACCACCTGCCGACTGATACCCAGCCTGACGTAAGCAGTGATCTCGGCCTTCTGGGTAACTCCCCTCAGTTTACATACTGGGCATGATGTGCTGTGGTATGGAATACCCCTTTGGCTAGTTTGGGTCAGGTGTCCTGTCTCTGCTTCCTCACAGCTTCCCCTCCTCCCTGGCAGAGCATGAGACTGAGAAAGTCCTTGATTGGAGTAAACATTACTTAGCAACAACTAAAAACATCGGTGTTATCAGCATGGTTCCCAGGCTTAAAGTCAAAAACACAGCACTGCACCAGCTACTAAGAAGGAGAAAAAATTACTGCTGTAGCTGAACCCAGGACTGTATCCACCCCTTATTCCATACCATTCACATCATGCTCAGATCCCACATTTTTCAGTATACCATCGCTTTTGCCTCATTCATATATATATACACCCACACACAAAAAGAGAGATATCATTCCTTAGTCCATGGACCAATCCCTATAACGTTGCTGAATTCATCCAGTCCATGATGTCTGGCTCCATCTCTTGTAATAGTCTTTCAGGGCAGGAGGGACCGTGTGTAGTGTTGGATTGTTGCCTGCTATATAGCACTTTTATAGCCCACCAGCTACATGGCTTCAGGTCACCAGCAATTGACCCTGACTTCCCTTGGATAATCACCCCAACAAAGAATGAACTTTGATGAAACAGACGAGCTCAGCAGTGACCAGACGAGTTCGGCGGTGTCATCCTGATGTTTTCAAGACAGCACTGATGTGATGTGTTTACTTTGCAATTCTTGAAAGGAACATAAGCTTGTTCTTAATGTTCTTTCTTACCTGATTCTGTATTTTAACTGCATCTTACCTTAGGATCTCATATAATTTAGATTTTTCTGTACTCTTCTGCTTTGCTTGAGTTAAATTCACCATACCCGAGGCTGAGTAATGCCATGGACAGGGACACGTCACACTAAACCCTGACCACAACAGAGAACTCAGCTACTCCAACTCCCAGCACAGCAGCTACTCAAACCCTGAGCTCCATGTGTAACCTGGAAGCAAAGATCTGGCTTGACTTGAACGCAAGTTCTTCAAGGAGTAAGTTTAGCTACCTGGTGAGGTGATAGTAGAGATTAGGACTGGACATCTACTGTATCTGATTTTTTTAGGTCTTCTAAGGGATTGCTTGTGAACCAAGCAAGCAGAGCAGTTGACTTCTGGCCTCCTGTGCTCAGAATAGAGGATTAACTCTTCATGTTAGTGTACATGTGAGACTGTGTTTTCCCAGCCTTTCTGGCAAAAATGTTGCCAAATTCTATATCCTCATAAAATGAAAGTCTCAATCTGTTCATGAATACTTTGTGAGCAACAAAAAGCAGAATTAATCAAGTCAATTACCTGCTTTGTGGTTTTTCACTCGACAGTAGGGAATGTAACAGCATTTGGCCCTCTAAATTCTGGTAGTAACACAAACTTGATTTTCAGTTCTTTTCAATATGTTCATTTCTTACAACTTCTACTGGAGCATAGGTTTTTCTACCTCTGTGGGTTATAAGGTACAAACACTTGGGCAGTGTTTGTGTTGGAAAAAGCAGCCTGACCAGTCAGTCAGAAGTTGTATTTCCCTGCTCCTTCTGAATGCAACAAAGCCTGGCTCTGTAGCATGTGTCCTGCCCATAATTCATGCTGAGGTTGTCTGAGCTAAAATGTGATGGTTCTGTTTCAGATACCTTCTATCTTGGAATAATATGTTGGTATACTGCAAAACTTTTCAGGAAGCTTTTACTCTTTATGTCTGTTTCCCCATGAGATTTTGGATGACAACATATTTCAGCTTTGGAGATGGACTTAAATCAGTGTAGTTTCATTGATTGCTTTGTTTTTTTGAAAGGATCAGATTTCCATGAAATGTGGTTCAAAACAAATAGCCAGCTTTGCATCTACCCTAACTTAACATAGAAAGCCTTGTGGCACTTGATAAAGGAGAACTTGAATAGCCCTGTAAACATTTTGAAAACATAGCTGATGAAAACTAAGCCATCACCATCTCTTAAGTAAACTCCAGTTGTCAAAGAATCCTTTTACTCTGTGAATTTTCCCCTTCCATACAAATTGAACCAATTGTGTAACTCTTTTCCACCTCAAAACACAGTGATGTGTTTCAAGACAGCACTGCACCAGCTACTAAGAAGGAGAAAAAATGACTGCTACAGCTGAACCCAGGACAGACCTTAAGATCATCTAGTTCCAACCCCCCTGCCATGGGCAGGGACACCACACACTAAACCATGTCACCCAAGACTCCATCCAACCTTGCCTTGAACACTGCCAGGGATGGAGCATTCACAACTTCCTTGGGCAACCCATTCCAGTGCCTCACCACCCTCACAGTAAAGTTCTTCCTTATATCTAACCTAAACTTCCCCTGTTTAAGTTTGAACCCATTACCCCTTGTCCTATCACTACAGTCCCTAATGAAGAGTCCCTCCCCAGCATCCTTGTAGGCCCCTCTTCTGAAAAGAGACTCTGGGGAGATTACACTTTCCTTGGTTAGCATTGTTGTAGCTGACAGAACGCATAAAAGGCAAACCGCTTTTTCTCCAGCTTTCAGTCTGAGCCAACCAAATGCAGAAATTCTCAGACTCTTCTAATCTTGAATCCTGGTTTTTGAAGATTACAGAATAATTGTAGCTTTTGAGCACAGAATCGTTTTGTCACATAGTCCATTCTAGTTCACGTAAACGCTACTGGTGCCCTAAATACCATTAATAAAAAAAATTTGTTCTTTGCATTGTAGACGTCAGCCTGATTAAAAATGATTGCATATTGTTAGCATTAATGCACATTTCATTATGAAGAAATGATCCCTGAAGGCACCTTACACTTACCTTCTCATCAAAAAATAATTTATACCTGGAAACGTATTTTTTTCTTCCCTCTTGAGCTGTTATTATAGACCCCTGCAAGGATTCCTGGGCCCTGCTGCATTAAACACTTGTACAAAAAGACAATCTCTGCACTGAAGAGCTTACAGAATCTTTCATTTTATTTTTAGACAACAGCACAGAGTGACTCGAAAGCACAAGTAACAAGGTGATTTTGATCATGATAAGCACCATTTAATCACTGTAAAGGCTTTATAGATATCACAGCTAATGAGAGTTTCAAAAGGATGGACTTGAGAGGAAGAAAGGTGACCTCAAGGGATATTTAGAGGCAGCTTCTTCTTAATGCAAGGGAAGGTAAAACAAAAGAGGCTTGTTAGAAAGCTTAAGAAATAAACAACCAAGACACTTTGACTGCTCATTTGTAGTTCAGAATAAAAACTAACAGAAAGTGAGGCAATAGATAAGGCAGAGCAGACCACAACTGAACAGCTTTGTTTGGAAGTAGCTGTAAAGATCCTGTCACAAGTATACTTAAAGAGGAGTACAGGGAAACCATGCAGGGTGGCTAACTCAAGAATCAAGCGAATGACCTTAGCAGCAGAGTTCTGTACTGCTGTTAACTGCAAAAAATTGGATTCAAGGTTCATAGAGGAGGGTTTTTTTCTCAGCGTGAGGGAGAAGTCCAGGATTTGAAAGCTTTTTTGGTGATTCTGTTTCTGGTTTTGCTCCAGCTCAGTGCAAGATACTGTGACAAGCTATTAGAGGCAAGAGCATTTAACATTGCCCAAGAGTTCAATGCTTAAGAAAAACCAAGCATTTATTTCATTAACAGTGGCACTCAAGCTACACCTATACTATCCTTCAACCCTGGCTCCTCAGTTCTTATAAAACCCCCTGACTTTAAAAGTCACCTAGAAAATAAAGGTCTATAAAGGTCAGGACCACCCAAGTACCAAAAAGATACTTCACATACTGGGACAGAAGAAAAGCCAGAGTTGGACATGCAGTGTAATCTGGCCCAAGTCCACAAATAATACAGACACCTGAGCTGGCATCAATTGAAGCTAAAGCAGCCATATGGTGTGGCTCAGCCCTGTGTGGACACAATAGGACACAACGAAATTGCATTTCATTAACACAGCACTGGGGGTAAGCTAACCACCTCTGCCTCCCCCATGTTCTGGTACCTTCCTAACAGTCCACCACATCCACTGCTAGCTCAGTAATTCTGTACCGCACTCCATGGCTCTATGTTATGCACCAACAAGCAATCGTGTTCAACAGTAACTGCAGCCATCTGTTTCCCTTTTCCAGACCCCCAATGAAAACATTTCTGACATCAGCACTGTCTCCATAGCACCTAGAACACTTAAGTGATTTTTTTCTGGTTTTAAAGCAAACCAGAGCAGAAAATTTGACAGATTTAAATGCAAGTTGACATTTAATAATTCAATAAACTAATCCAAACAGCAAGGAGTAACTGAACTATGTGCAAGTCCATTTTTCATATGTTCACAGAAATTTTGACTCAGCCAGTGTGAACCTCTGCAGCCACCAGAAAAGATTGTTTTGCTCTTCTTCCTTCCTGCTATATGCATTTTCACACTGACACAGGCACCTCAAGCAGCCCTGTACAGTCAACTAAACCAAGGAATCGACGCAGCTAAAAACTGTGTGTAGCAGCACTGCTTTACATCATCTTGAAACTGAGCATGCATCTGCATCACCAAAGTACTATATTGTATCACAGCATGTCACACCACAGCTGACAACTTTGAAATCTTTATATGACTATTTGCAGATAAACTGGTAAAGAGGGCAAAAAGAGTAGCTAAATGAAACTCGTTATTACTTGCAATTCTATCAGTCAGCAGCCTTACTATTCGTACTGTACTGGATCCCTTCCTCTGTCAGAAGTACCTTAAGTTTGATACACCTCCTCTGAAATAAAGTGCAGCTTTTGCTTCTGTCATTTTTCTTAGATTTCATTCTTTACTGAACTAACAAAAGTTACTTCCTTGCTGCTCAGGTTGATTACATTTTCTCTGGCCACCAGTCCTCTGTGGGGCTGTTTTTTCTTCAAAATGGAAATACACCTACTTTGAAGCAGTATTAAATCATTTGATAATATATATGTAATTTTTATGGACTCTGCCCCCTATTGACAGTTATTATCCCTCTGCTTCCTCTAATCCTTTTAGTTTAGTGTGGAAAATTCAGAACAGCCTCACTGAAGTGTTCCTACAGCAGGCAGGAGTTTCTCTAACAAAGGTATCCTGTAAGATCCTGTAACAGTCAGTCTCACAAAATTCTACTCACAAGAGAAAGGACATTTTGGAAAGGCACACAAAGTTAGTTTCTAATATCTTAAATGACAGAAGATGGTTACATTGATTTTATACCTATGCTAGTAAATATTTGTTTTCTGGAGCACAAATAAGTCATTTGATACTAAGTATTTGATTTTCAAAACTGAAAGCACATTAAACACTAAAGCAGAAAATACACTTCCATGTTAGATATTTTTAAGTGTAGCTTAGATGTTATTCTCACAAATTAAACAAACATCCTCATACCAAACGGCTTGACCTTGTTTCAGTACAAGTGTTATGCAGTACATAGAACTACAGAAATTGCAGATCTCTGCATCTGAGAAAAATTCCAGTCTGTAGCCTGGATAAGCAGATGATGGCACAGTAACATTTAGCACTAACACTTCCTGGGGACTCTTTCAAAGTAGCCATTTATGAAAAATGGCCTTTCAATAGATATCAGTGTAGTAGATAATTTTGTCTTCCTTTTGCCTCATTTAAAATTTTTGCTACACTGCTCTGGGTGTGTACCCTTCATTACTAGGCCATTTCTTACCTTCATGCCTCTAATTGAAGAGTAATAATGCCATAATGGGCTCAATATGTCAGCGAGATGCGAGCCGAATCAGATTCACTGCATTAGCCTCACCAAATTAAATATTCATTTGCAGAAGGACATACAAGGGATACACATGTAAAACAGAGCTAAGTGATCCCCCCCCAAAAGCATGACAAAGGAAGCTGAATCTCATTATAAGCACATGATATATTCTTTGTCCAAAATGAGGCTTGTGACTGCTGTGAGATTTCTCTAGCCTTCTGTGATAGGTTTTTGGTTGGTTGTTTTTTTTTTTAAATTTTGAGCATCTTCAGCCTTTGTCATGAAAAAAGAAAGATTTATAAACATACCCCTTCTCAACCTTATGTATTTATCACTGTGACAACTGTGTACATAGCATAAAAGACAGAAATATAGTGAACTAATGGTGTGTCTGGAAAAATAGCTTTCCCTGATCTACAGAGTCCATACAGGCTATGCGTTGCAATTTTAGTGTTCAAGTTCTGCGTTAAATTAAAACAAAACCAAAACCAAGATGAAACCTTAGCAACTGCTACATGAAATTGATATCAACAATTTTAGAAACTATGTCACTCTGACTTCAAAGCCCATATTACATGGGCTTTTTAGCATGTATGTATATAACACTAGAAGGATAACTGAAACTCCAGAAGTCTGTGTCCACACTAACGAGAATATTTCTCAAAGCCCAATCAAAATCTTTTACATTAAACTTGCTTGCATTTGACACCAACAAAACAGAATAATGTCCTATCATCACAGCTACATTGCAAGTAAAATACTGTCTCCATTCAACCACATAGTCTCTGAAGCAAAACGGAAGGACCTGTACCTGGAGCTCACAGAGTGGTGACAGTGCTTATGGGCAGTTCTACTCATGCAAGTTCTTTCCATCTGTACAATCACCACACTCTCCTAACTTACTAAGTTTTATAAAGCCTAGAATTTGTTCCAGCTAACACTGAAAACAGCATGATGTCCTAAGTTTCCAGTTCAATTTTATGAAAGGTCAGTAAAGCAGTTAACAACAATTCATCTCTTTTCCCTTATCACCTTTATTTGAATGTTTCTGAATCTTACTGCTCTGAAAGTTATTGACTTAAATTTAGCCATTTTGAGTTTATTTTCATTTGTTTATGAGGCTTACACAGCTATTCTATAAGTGCAACACTAGCATATAGACAGGTATCCCATGCTTCCTATGCAAGAATTAAAGTATTAGAGGCTGCTTAATCTGGATTAAAGTTCATATTTAATCTGTGCAAGCACAGCACAAAAGTACAATGCATGTAAAAAATACAGCTCTGTTTTGATTTGTTTTGTCTTTTACTTTTTCACTCAAAAGTTCACAGAAAATTACTGGTTTGTTTCTTCAGATGCAACAATTAATAATTCATTTCCCCTGGGTTTATGGTGGCATCAAGTGATAGAGATTGTGTATAAGAAGTTTTGTCCAAAGGCATACTAAATTATTATAAAACGGCCATGTTAGTATCTCCTGCATTTAAAACAGATGATTTACTTTGCCCTTAACAAACCATTTTCTATCAAATAAAGTTGATCAATATTTGTTTTTCAGCTTCTATGGAAGCAGGACTAGTAAAATTTTCTGAGGAATCTTGCACTACGTTCCCACTTGGCAAAACAGGCACAACATGCACAGGTTCTAATCACCAACAAGACATCACAAAGTTTGTGGGACTGCAAACTAAGAAAGAAAAAAAATATACCTAAGATGAAGGAAACTAGCAGCACAGAAATTACCACCAAATCTATTTACAAAAACTTTGCATATTCATAATTATAATTTGTGTCCTGATGAGAATATAAGAAATCCTTATACAAAAGTCACATAACTATAGTAAGTACTTCTCATAAGTGCAAACTAATGTCCAACCATGTAAAATGTATTTAAATATTCAATATCATAGTGATGTTTAAAGGACCAATGACAAGGCCAAAACGTTACACAAATGGACAACTAAATTAATTTAAAATTAAATAAACTATTCAAAAACAACTAAAAATCTTCTACAGTGCCTGAATCTGCAATATCATCACATAACTAGCCAGAAAGACTACTTGAAAAAAATATTACTACCCTGTAATAGTTCTGCCAGTAAAGAAATGGACAATTGAAACAAGTTTTTTTAATACAAAACATTAATTTTGTTTGTACTGCAACTATTTTAGTGCAGGACTCAGCACTGCTAATTCAAACTGTCCTGGGTTCAGCTATATCAGTTATTTTTCTCCTTCCTAGCAGCTGGTGCAGTGCTGTGTTTTCGACTTTAGTCTGAGAACAGTGCTGATAACACACCAATGTTTTAGTTGTTGCTAAGTAATGCTTACTCCGATCAAGGACTTCTTCAGTCTCATGCTCTGCCAGTGAGGAGGGGCACAGGAAGCTGGAAAGAAGCAGAGACAGGACACCTGACCCAAACTAGCCAAATGGGTATTCCATACCACAGCACGTCATGCCCAGTATAAAAACTGACGGGAGTTACCTGGAAGGGCCAGATCGCTCCTCAGGTCAGGCTGGGTATCGGTCAGCAAGTGGTGATCAACAGGTGGTGCCACAATGCAGGAGCCCAGATGGGTTTACCCCTGCGTTGCCAGTTGCTCTGCTTCCATTGGTACAACCACCCCCACAGGGCATTAGCCACCATCCATGAGTCAGTATAGAGATCAAGTACTGGCCATTTTTCTCGTTCAGCAATGACCCAGGCCGGCTGGATGGCTTTCACCTCTGCAAAGTGACTCAATTCACCCTCTCCTTCAGCAGTTTCTGCACCTTGTCCCAGGAGACTCCACACAGCTGCCTTCCATCTCCAATGCTTTCCCACAATATGGCAGGACCCATCAGTAAACAAGGCATATTCCTTTTCACTTTCTGACAGTGCACTATATGGTGGGGCCTCTTCAGCATGCATCACCTCCTCTTCTGGTGACATTCCAAAATCTTTGCCCTCTGTCCAGTCCATGATGACTTCTAGAATTCCTGGATGACTGGGACTTCCTATTCGAGATTACTGTGTAATTAGTGCAGCCCACTTACTCCATGTAGCATCGGTCACATGATGTATAGAGGAGACCCTGCCTTTGAACATTCAGTCCAGCACGGGCAATTGGGGTGCCAGGAGAAGCTGTGCTTCAGTTCCAATCTCTTCTGAAGCAGCTCGAACCCCTTCATAGGCTGCCAGTATCTCTTTTTCAGTGGGAGTATAGCTGGCCTTGGATCCTCTGTAATCCCGACTCCAAAAGTCTCCCCTGGAGCTTTCTGCCAGAGGCTCCAGGTAGGACCATTCTCCCCAGCTGCGGTGTAAAGCACATTTTTCACATCTGGCCTGGTCTGGACTGGTCCAAGGGCTACTGCATGAACTATCTCTCATTTAATTTGTTCAAAGGCTTGTTGTTGCTTAGGGCCCCATTTGAAATCATTCTTTTTCCGGGTCACGTGGTAGAGAGGGCTTACAATCAGACTGTAATTTGGGATGTGCATTCTCCAGAACCCCACAACACCTAAGAAAGCTTGTGTTTCTTTCTTGTTACTTGGTGGAGACATTGCTGTTATCTTGTTGATCACATCTATGGGGATCTGGCGACGTCCATCTTGCCATTTAATTCCCAAAAATCGAATCTCCTGTGCAGGTCCCTTGACCTTACTCCGTTTTCTGGCAAAACCGGCCTTCAGCAGGATTTGGATTACTCTCCTCCCTTTCTCAAAAACTTCTTCCACTGTATCACCCCACACGATGATGTCATCAATGTATTGCAGGTGTTCTGGAGCTTGCCCCTGTTCCAGTGCAGTCTGGATCAATCCATGGCAGATGGTAGGGCTGTGTTTCCACCCCTGGGGCAGTCGGTTCCAAGTGTACAGGATGCCCCTCCAGGTGAAAGCGAACCATGGCCTGCACTCTGCTGCCAAAGGGATTGAGAAAAATGCATTAGCAGTATCACTTGTGGCATCCCACTTGGCTGCCTTTGACTCCAGTTCATATTGAAGTTCTAGCACGTCCGGTATGGCAGCACTCAATGGTGGTGTGACTTCATTCAGGCCATGATAGTCTACTGTTAGTCTCCTCTCTCCATTAGACATTTGCACTGGCCATATGGGGCTATTAAAGGGTGAGCGGGTCCTGCTGATCACTCCTTGGCTCTCCAGTCTACGGATCAGCTTATGGATGGGAATCAGGGAGTCTCGGTTGGTGCGATATTGCTGCCAGTGCACTGCTGCGGTTGCGATTGGCACTTGTTCTTCGATCCTCAGCAACCCCACAACAGAAGGATCCTCTGAGAGACCGGGCAAGCTGGACAGCTGCTTCATTTCCTCTTTCTCCAAGGCAGCGATACCAAAAGCCCATTGGTACCCTTTTGGGTCTTTCAAGTACCCTCTCATGAGACAGTCTACGCCAAGGATGCATGGAGCCCCTGGACCAGTCACAATGGGGTGCTTTTGCCACTTCCTCCCAGTCAGGCTGATTTCAGCCTCCAGTACAGTTAACTCTTGGGATCCTCCTGTCACTCCAGAAATATCAATGGGTTCCACCCATTGATACTTCGTATGCATCAGGGTACTCTGTGCACTGATATCTACTAGAGCCTTATACTTCTGCGGGATTGATGTGCCAGGCCACCTGATCCACACAGTCCAGTAAACCCGATTGTCCCCCTCTTCCACCTGGCTGGAGGTAGCGCCCCTCTAATAGTGATCATAACATTCTCCATTTATGTCTTGTAGAAAGGGATTAGTATTCGTTATCAAAGGAAGTGGAGTAAAATCAGCTCTTCCACTCCATCTGGGAAACTGCTCACCAGAGACTGGAGCAACAACTTTCTTTAGGAGGATCATCCTTGAACTTTATTTCCCTTTTCAATTCTTGCACCCATTTCTCCAGAACTGAGGCAGGTTTTCCATCCCACTTTCTCATGTCTTCTCCATGATCCGGCAGGTAAAACCATAGGGTGGCCCGTGGCGTACACCTTCTATATCTTCTCTCTCAGGCAGTAGCATGCCTTCTATTAATAGTGGAGACATGGGTTGGTACATGTGGGGAGCAGGATAGATTAGATAGATCATCTTTCAATTCTTTGAACTCCTGGGACAGTTTTTCCACAGCTGAAATGATGGAAGGGGTGAGGTTGTCTTCAAACTCTTGGAGTTGATGACTTACTTCATCCACTGTTGGTGGTGCTGCCTCGCTCCAGGTCACTGATGGCAATGAGTGGGCCTATGATGATGGCGCACTCCGTTAAAGTTTCTGCCACATGGGTCATGTACGTTCGACTTCATCTGGATCTACAGGTCCATTCCCGACATCCAGCCTATGATAGATTATCTCTAGAATGGTTGATTCCCTCAGGGACTGGATGCCTCTCTATCGTGGTCCACTTGCCTGAGCAACACACAACATCATCCTTGTAGGGAAACCTTTCCTTCACAGCTGCCAAGAGCCGCCTCTAAAGGCTGAGGGCTCATTTCTATTTTACAATCGCTTTGTCAATTCCCCCTTCCCCAGCAAGTGATCCCAGCTGCTTGGCTTCCCTACCTTCTAGTTCCTGACCATCGGCCCCATTGTCCTAACATTAGAGCAACCAGGTGACGATGTGCTCCCCTGGAAGAGGGGTGAACTCTTTTTGCATATTCCGCAGCTCGGTCGAGGTCCAGGATCTAGAAGTTACCTCTTCCTCTCATTTCTGTAGTAACAATTCTCGTTCAGATGGTGTCCCCTCTAGTGCGCACACCGGGCCTTCCATTTTCTTCACTTCCTGGCTAGCTCAGTCAGTAGAGCATGAGACTCTTAATCTTAGGGTCGTGGGTTCGTGCCCCATGTTGGGCACCAAAAAGAACAGTGGTGGTTTAAGTCCAGCTAGCAACTCAGAACCACACAGTCGCTCACTCACTCCCCTTCTTCACCCCCCATTCCCAGAGGGATGGAGAGGAGAATCAAAAGAATGTAAATCCCATGGGTTGAGATAAGAACAGTCCAGTAACTAAGGTATATTACAAAACCACTACTACTACCACCAATATTAATAATGATAAGGGAAATAACAAGGGGAGAGAATACAATTGCTCACTACCTGCCGACTGATACCCAGCCTGACCCAAGCAGCGATCTGGCCCTTCCAGGTAACTCCCCCCAGTTTATATCCTGGGCATGATGTGCTGTGGTATGGAATACCCATTTGGCCGGTTTGGGTCAGGTGTCCTGTCTCTGCTTCCTCCCGGCTTATTGTGCCCCTCCTCCCTGGCAGAGCATGAGACTAAAAAAGTCCTTGGTCGGAGTAAACATTACTTAGCAATAACTAAAAACATTGGTGTGTTATCAGCGTTGTTCTCAGACTAAAGTTGAAAACAGCTCTTCACCAGCTACTAAGAAGGAGAAAAATGACTGCTATAGCTGAACCCAGGGCAGCTGCATATACCATAGAACTCAACCCTGTCTTACTCTGTGCTGGGTAGCAGCTTTGAGGTACTGAGCTTAGTGGGGGCTGCTGTATAGCTTTTTGGGGGTTTGTATGTGTTATTACCTCCCTCACGGCTTTCTAAGAATGTCATGCTTAGCAAGAGGGAGTAGATTTTCAACAGATCAGTTCAGTTAGGCACAAAATCAAAAAGGACAAATCTTCACAAGAGCTCAGAACAGACAGTGCTAAACTCTTTTGAAAATCTTTCCCCAATTATAGATGCCAAGTACTTGGAAACCTGGCTCTGAGGTTTTAAAAATCTGTTTTCATATGCTCAAAACCAACATTGCAGCCAGTAAAGGTTTTGGAACTCCCGATACTGTATTTTTACCAGAGAAGGAGCAAAGGAAGAGGCAATCTAAAACTGACTGAGTAAATCTACCAAATAAATCTACTTTAAATGACAAAGCTTACTACTACTACTACATTTACTGGCACTGTCCATGGGCCAGTTTTGGGTTTAGCCCCTCTTATTTATATACTAGCCTTTCTGAGCCAGAACCAAGTACCTCTTCCTTTTTTCGGTTCCTCACTGATGTCAGCCTACAGTGTTGCTAGTGACAGTAGAGGCAGAACTATGAGCTGGCCTAAAAGAAAATGCAGCAATCCCTCACACCTTTCTCTTCCTGTAACCAAAACAGGTTGAATCTATGTAAATGAATTGAGTTTACATGACATGGGCAAAAAAAAAAAAAAAGACAACAATAGAATACTAATCCAACTGATAATTAATATTGCAAAATTGCAATTGCAAAAGAGAACATAGCCTTTGCTATTTAAGTGCACTAGGATGGTATCACTTAGCTTTAATGCACACTCCAGGAATCACTTCCTAAAAAAAACTTCTGTGCAAAATGATATTGAATTATACATTTTGAAGCTTTCACAACTTTGAACTTTAATATGGAATACCAAGGCCAGAATTCTGCCTTCAGCACAATTCTTTGCCCCAACGACATGAGTAAAAGTTGTTTTGTTAATGGAGTTTTGTGGGGTTGTATTTGGAGGACAGTGGACATGTGATGAGCCAGCCATATGAGGGCCTCTTCTAAGCATGCAGCCGCATACCAAGAAGAAGATAAGAGGATGTGAACCAGCCATCAGAGAGCTTCTTCTAAACACATAGCCACATACCAAGAAGAAGATAAGAGGAAGAAAACATCTGCAGTCAGATACATGGGAAGAACACCAGGAATTAGGTGATCCAATAAGGACACTTACCGAGCTGCGTGATTGCCTCGTGCAAGAGGGCTTTTACCAATCAAAAGGTGCGTGACCGCATGTAGAGATAGAAAACTCTGTATATAAAGGGATCATGGGAACAATAAAGTGGCTTCTGCTTAATTCACATTGGATCGTGTAGGGTCCATTGTCGTCTCTCCTCAGTTGGTGACCCCGACGTGATCGTCATACGATAGTACCGGGAGCAACCCTGAAGGAGAGGACCGGCTGGAGAGCCGAGCCAGCGGGACTGGAGTCGGGACGGATCGGAGGACAGTCCGTGAAGAAAAAGAATGTACGTTGCAACGGGACACCCTTGGAGGTGAGCAGCCGGTAATAAGAGATGGGGCAGAGTGTAACAAAGGAAGAAAGTGCGATTGTGAAACTGCTCCTACATATACTCTCTAAGAGAGGAATTAAACACGATGAGCTTGTGCTCCGAAAATTACTAATATGGTGCCGAGAGAACGGGTTCCCCCCAGATCCACAGGCTGCTTTTAAGGTCGAAACTTGGGAAAACGTTGGGGAACGGTTATGGGATGCCGTAAGCGACGGCAACAAAGAAGCTAAGGGACTAGCAAAAACTTGGAAGCTGATTCTAATGACCCTTCAAGCGATGAGGGCAGTGCGATCAGTTGCTGCTGGAGCTTTTATAGCTTTACAGTCCCCATCGTCTAAGATCAAAGTTTTCAATCGGCTCCCTGTCCCTTCCCCCGCTGCCCCGTCGGCATCTCTGACAGAGGACGAGGTGGATCCCCGGAAAAATGAGGGGATGGAAGTGAATGAATCCTGGTCCGTACCGCTGCCTCCCGACCCCTGCGTAGAAAAGCCACCCAGGGGAGAGCCGCCGCCTGTCCCGCCTGACCCATCTCACTCCAAGAGCCAGCCATCGCTTTTTCCACCTCTCCCTCCGTCCATGCCTCCCCCACCAACGTCTCTGCGAAAATCATCCATGCTCGAGCCCCACAGGGAACCGGACTGGGCGCAGAAACTACTTTGAAAGTTGGAGGACTTGGAAATTGATAAGATCGCTTGAGAAGAACACAGGGGGGAGGAGGAGGGCGTGATAGCAAGCTGCGGGAAACTCCAGGGGGTGGGCGGAGGCGAGAGGCGAAGCTGCGGGAAGCTCCAGGGGGTGGGGGGAGGCGAGAGATGAAACTGCTAAAACTGACCGGGACCTGACATGATGATGGAGAGGGATTATTCAGAATGCATTAGTGGGAGGGGGAAAAAAAAAAAAAAAAAAAAATTGCAAAAGAATTTGCAAAAGGATAGAAAAAAGGGGGATTTGAGACAAGGAAGTACAAAATGCAATATAATATTTTGTAATTAAGAAAATTTAGTTCTAAGTAACTTTAAGCTTGGTGGCTTTGTATATAAAACCAAAACTTTCCAAACCTAAAAAAGGCCCGACCAAAAGAACACAATAAGGGTCCTTGTCTAAGATGAATCGTTGTAGCTGACATAGTTTTGGAATCTTATGACCTTCGCACAAAATTTATTGTAACCAAAACAGGATTGTAGCTAAGGAGTAGCTGAAACTAAGCAGATGTTCAGGAGGTGATGTAGCGAAGTCAACTGATAAGTAGAAGGACAAGGAGAAATCACTCATTTATGCCAGCAGTGTTACCGAACTAATTAAGTTGGCAAGTTCTTAATGAGTTCTACGAATCAGTTTGGCACCCCAGATGGGACCCTCTCTGCTCGGCTGCAGAACCCGCTGAGAACAGGGCTCCCTAGGGCCCCCGGGGAATTTTCCCGGAGGGACCCCTCGACTCACTCGGATCACTGCAGGAGCAGACAAGGACCATCTTTAAGAAGGTATTCTTTTGTAAATATTGTTTTGTTTTGGTTAACATTCCGTAAGTCGCAGGAGACGTCCTGCACGGGAGTCTGTTTGAAGTTTGGATTTTGGTGGGTTAACCTTTTGTTTGGAGCCTTCCGTAAATCGTGATATAGAAATCTCGTAAGTAAAGGCGTATACCCAGCTGCTAACATTCGATTGGTATACATTTGGATTTGTTTCTGTTTGTGACTTGCTGGTATTTGACCTAGTTTTGTGGATTATCACGGTAACGATTTTGGTGTTGACGATATAATATGGTTAAGGCTGCACTGTATGTTGTGATTGTGTCATTAATAGTTGTTTGTCTAATTGGATTTTTTTTGTGTTTTAGGTCTTGTAGTTGTGTGGAGTGTGTTTGTGGGATCCCTTGTGTGTGTGTGTAAAATTAATAATGGGATATCAACAGAGCGAAGTAATGTATGCAGATATGTTTTTCATGTTAAGAAACCAGCAGGAGTGGCAGAAGGAATGTGGAATTAAGAGAGCTCTGCCAGATCCCTTAATTTTAGCTTTGGAAAGGGACAGGAGCAATTAGAGAAAGGTCACATTAAACCGACCACAAGCCCTTGGAATACCCCAATTTTTACAATTCCAAAGAGAAGTGGCAAATGGCGCCTATCGCATGATCTGAGGAAAATTAATGAGGTCATGGAGGATATGGGGGCGTTACAGCCTGGATTACCCTCCCCAAATATGATTTTGAAGAATTGGGACATTTTAATTATCGATTTAAAAGATTGCTTTTTTACCATTCCTCTGCATCCAGAAGATTATCAGAAATTCGCTTTTTCTGTACCAAGCGCAAACAAAAGTGAACCTATGAAAAGGTACCACTGGGTAGTGTTACTGCAAGGCATGAAAAATTCACCAACCATGTGCCAGGTTTACGTGGCCTGGGCACTTACTCCGGTACGTGAAGCGCATCCAGACTTGCTTATTTATCATTACATGGATGACATTTTGATAGCCGGAAAACAGCTGAATGGAGACCAATTGATTGTTGAATTACAAAATGTTTTGCAGTCAAACAGGCTACAATTGGCCCCTGAAAAAATACAAAAAACAGAAGTATGGAAGTATCTTGGCTGGGAAATCGACAAAGCAGTTGTTCGACCTCAAAAGGTGGAACTCCGGACAGAGATCCACACCTTGAATGATGTACAAAAATTGTTAGGAGATTTAAACTGGGTGAGGACCTATGTGGTATTACCAATGAGGAGTGGGCACCTCTGATGAGGTTACTCAGGGGAGGAGGTGGAGCAAACGCACCCCGGATGTTGACAAATGAGGCCAAAGAGGCTTTACAGCAGATTAGCGTAAAAGTTAATAAAGCCTACACCCATCGCTGGAACCCTGATTATGGGATAGGTTTAGCAATAATCAATAGTGAGCAGCACCATTTTGCTGTAATACTGCAATGGATTCCTGGAAGAGATCCTTTGCGGTTATTAGAGTGGGTGTGTTTATCGGCACAGTCAAAGCGGACAGTTACAACACGAATGGAGGTGCTAGCACAATTAATCATGAGGGGGTGAAATCGAATTGTTGAAATAGCAGGGAAAGAACCTTTAGTGGCAGAATATTTAGCTTGGGCTTTGTGCCAGTGTATTTTATTGCAAGTGGTGTTGCTGGATTATTCAGGTGAAGTAAAGGTGCACTATCCACCACACAAGTTTTTTAGTGTACTACATTCCTGTCAAATAGAAGAGCGACCTAGATGCTCTGCACGTCCGGTAGACGGTGCTACAGTCTTTACGGATGCAGGAGGAAGATCTCAAAAGGCTGCCATCACGTGGCAGGCCAACGGGCAATGGCATGATGTAGTTTTAACAGACTGTCAAGGCTCCACACAACATTTGGAGTTGCGAGCCGTGGTAGAAGTGTTTGCTCGATGGAAGACAACACCAGTCAGTGTTGTTTGTGATTCACTGTATGTAGTAGGAGTTGTATCACGTATAGAACGAGCATTGCTGAAAGAGATAAACAATGAGGTATTGTACAAACTATTTCAGAGGTTGTGGCTATTGCTGTCAGAAAGACAATGTGAATATTTTATCACCCATATTCAGAGTCACAAAGGAATAATCGAAGGCTTAGCAGAAGGCGACCGGAGAGCTGACAAGCTGGTAGTGCCGCTATGGGCGGCTCCATCAACAGACCGGTTCGCGCAAGCCAGATGGTCTCATGACTTTTTCCACCAGTCAGCCAAAGTACCGCGCCGCCAATTCGGGCTGTCTGAATCAGATGCCCGGGGCATTGTCCAGTCGTGCCCCAATTGTCAACAGTATACCGGAGGCTTGGCTCCTGGAGTCAATCCTCGTGGTACTGGACCTTTAGAAATTTGGCAAATGGATGTTACGCATGTCCCAGCATTCGGTAAACAAAAATATGTGCATGTCTGCCTGGATTGTTTTTCTCTTGCAGTTTGGGCTACAGCTCAGACTGGCGAATCTAGCAAACATGTGCAGCGTCACATGCGTTCGGCTATAGCGGCCCTTGGTGTGCCACGAGAAATCAAAACTGACAACAGCCTTGGCTATGTAGCTCATTCCACGCAAGCATTTTTCCAGCTCTGGGGCATTACTCACATGACGGGTACGCCCCATTCACCTACCAGTCAGGCTATGGTCAAACGTATGAATCAGACATTGAAGCGTTTGCTTCAAAAACAAAAAGGGGGAGAAAGTGCTATATCTCCAACAGATAGATTAAACAAAGTCTATATGTGTTAAATTTCTTACGATTGCCGCAAGATAGCTTGGTGCCACCAATGGCAAAACACGAGGCTGGTCTACAAGGAGGGTTGGAAGAAGTTAAGAGCAGACAATGTAAGGTAATGATTAAAAACGGGATAACAGGGGCCTGGGAAGGACCATTTAAGTGAATCACATGGGGAAGAGGATATGCATGTGTTGTTACGGATACAGGAACCAGATGGATACCAGCCAAGTGGGTAAAGCCATGGCAAGAAAAGTTGCATGACCCACCCGAAAACACCCCAGCACCTAAGGACTCCGTGCCATAACTGTGGAACTTGGGAGCCTTGGAGTTTGTGTGTTTGCAAGTATTGCCGGCTCAGATGGTATTGTCGAAGTTCTAGAGCACACACGGGGTAGAAGGTTATCAGTCACAATGGTTCAAGGGATACGTGTCAAGTGACACACTGTTTAAGTTAGAGCTCAATATTACTTGTCAACAAGGATACAACTGAGGCCCGATTGTAATGATCAGGTACAATTTTGGGATGTGCCGTCTCGAGTTATCGCCTCCTTGTTTGCACCTGGAGTAGCTGCAGCAAAAGCATTAGGAGACATGACTGAATTAGGGTGTTGGGCCGCAAAGTAGATAAATTTAATGTCAGAAGTACTTACGCAAATGCTTAATGATGTAGATAGCACAAGACATGCTGTTTTGCAAAATAGAGCTGCAATTGATTTTTGCTTTTAGCACAGGGTCATGGGCTTGAGGATTTTGAAGGGATGTGTTGTATGAATCTCTCTGACCATTCGGAGTCAATTCATAAAAGTCTCAAGGAGATAAAAGACAACATGAACAAACTAACGGTGGTCAATTCAGGTTTAGATAAGTGGTTAAGGGGTTGGGGCATCATGGGATGGCTTTTAGATCTTTGTAAACAAGGCATTATAATTTTAAGTATAATTGTGATTGTATTGTTAATCGTTCCCTGTGTCTTAAAGGGAGTGTCTAACATGATTACTAATTCCTTGAAGAAAGTTTGGCTGGTTCAAAGAGAAAAAGGGGGAATTGTGGGGTTGTATTTGGAGGACAGTGGCCATGTGATGAGCCAGCCATATGAGGGCCTCTTCTAAGCATGCAGCCGCATACCAAGAAGAAGATATGAGGATGTGAACCAGCCATCAGAGAGCTTCTTCTAAACACGTAGCCGCATACCAAGAAGAAGATAAGAGGAAGAAAACATCTGCAGTCGGATACATGGGAAGAACACCAGGAATTAGGTGATCCAATAAGGACACTTACCAAGCTGCGTGATTGCCTCGTGCAAGAGGGCTTTTACCAATCAAAAGGTGCGTGACCGCATGTAGAGATAGAAAACTCTGTATATAAAGGGATCATGGGAACAATAAAGTGGCTTCTGCTTGATTCACATTGGATCGTGTAGGGTCCATTATCGTCTCTCCTCAGAGTTTCTTTGAGGATATTTGAATTTAGCAGTACAGTAGTTGCTTACACTTTTAGGTACAAACGTAAAATGAAAATGACAGCTTTGGCCAATTCATACAGTTATTACACTAGAAAGTCAGCTTCCCTCAGTTCCCTGAACTATCATACAGAAAAAATAGAATCATCAGACTTTTTTGCATGCTGTGATCAGGGCTGCAAGAAGTCTCCAAGCATCTGTTAAGGAACTCTTGCCTTTAAAATATATACATGACATCCAGTGTCGAAGTGTTTGGCTTTTTACTGCTAACACCTACCCTGATAATTTAAACATGTTATTTTCTTAACACAAACTCTCTTTATCCCAGTTACAAATATAGACCTTTTAAAGAGGCAATGTTAATTCTAGCTTCTCTAAACTTATTGTCTAACAATTCTTATAAGACAACAAAAACATCAGGGACTTAATGTAAAAACCTTCTAATACTCTAGCGTATAATTACATTATTCATTAGCAAATAACTTCAAGTGGGTGTAATTTAATGTTTCCTTCCTGCCCCTTGAACAAACACAACACAGAATAATCAACTTGATCCCAAGCTCCTAAATCCACTGCCTCAATAAAATCTGACACAGAGACTCATGGAAGAGCTCCACCCCAGCCTACCCTCAAGGATCAAGAGTGCTTACCCAACTTGGAGGTTCACCCATTTACAGGGGGGAGGATGGCAGATAGACTGCCCTTCCTTCATTTTTTCAATAAATTCAGCAGAAAGAAATTTCCCTGTAAGACCTGCTTGTCATCTGTTGTTTCTTTTGACTAACTCTATGTTTTGTGAAATGGACTGCTCTTTCATGAGGCACACTGCAAATGGGCACATCTACCCTGATTCTCACCTCAGACCTCCCCTTCCAACAAAAACAGTAACCAGGTTGCTTTGATCTCAGCTTGGTAGAGTCTGGGTAAGGATCTACATATGGACAAAAACCATGAAGCCTTAGTGTTTTAGACAATCCCTCTCTTAAAACATTGTTTATTTAGTAACAAATTATTTAATAACACAATTACTTAATAATGCTACTGCTACTGAAAAATCTTGGCTCCATGCTGCCTAGCAGGGTTAATTTCCAACAACTACACCAGAGAAACAGAACTAGGAAAGCTTTACAAACAACAATCCACACTCTGAGGAGCAGGGAGACTCTAGAAACACAGCAAGGACAGGCCCCACCCTCCCCCCACTGAACCTCCTCACCCTTCCCAGTCCTCCTCAGCCTCTCTCTCAGCTTCCCCTACTCCTGCACTTACCCAGGGTTCCCCCCCCCTTTTCTTTTTTTCTCCTTTTTCTTCAAGACTAACAAGATAAGGCCAAGGAAGAGATGAAGGAAGAAAGCTTGTTTTGGTTACTGCCTGCAGGCTTTCTTTCCCCGAGGAGATAGCACATTCACTAACTGGACCAACCCCCACCTGCCCTGAAGGAACTATAACAACACCTGCAACCTCCAACAGGTGTGGTAGTGGAGAAACTGCTTTCCCACCCCCCTTGCTCTGATTGGCTACTCAGCAGCAGAGGCAGAGACACAGCAGGAAAGCACCAACCAGAGGTGCTGTGTAATGGTTGAGAGCACAAAATGGTGGTTGTTGGCGTGATGAGGTGGTTTGGTGAAAGTTTTCTTATTTCTGGAAGTGAGAATTGGTGAGGAATGAAATATCAGTTGGTGTTCTCTAGGTGAAGTATGATCTGTATGTTATTTTCCTCAATGTTATATTTGTTTGGAGGTATCTAATATTAGCTTCAGAAGTGTCATTGCCCTCTCGAGGTATAGCCTTGTTTTACCTTACCTATATCTTTTCAATGCTATGTAACAAACTTCTTAAGACCACAGTCATTTTTTAAACCAGGGAAAAAGTGCCTTAACTGACTATGAGGAATAAGTTCTGCTATCTTTATTGATGCTGAACTGGCTGACTGGCTTGCTGACTATTAGCCCACTTCTAACATGTCCTAAAATGGGAAGTGACTTGGGTACAAAATCAGAGGATTGAGTATAAGCCTGGCAAAAGTTGACTGCAGTGAGTGCTGTGTGAGAGAGATGGTAACCTCTGGATGTTGAAGAGCTGTTTGTGTTACCTGTTTGGCCTTCTGGCATTTTTGTTACTTAGTCCCTCCTGGCATATTGTAGCAGCAACAGCTTTCCTACCCTTTCTCTATTGCTTCACATTGCTGCTGTCTTCTAGCTGAACTGGAATGCAAGAAAAAATTAGGAAAGGGAAACTTGAAATGGCCTGAAGGAGGGAAATATCACGAAAGGGCACTTTAATTTCTGATATATTTGTATAGATAGATAATAGGGTATGGAGTTTGGGGGATTGATTAGTAGTAGATTTAGGTAGTCTTGCTGCTGCTGACTTCTGTTTTTTCCTGAACCATAAACATTAATTAGTTTTTGTCAGTTGCACTGGCTTATTTTTGTGGTTCTGATTATTTTTATACCTGTTATTACATTAGGGGTTTGTTTAAATCTGTTTTATGTACCCAAAAGTCTGGGATGGGTACTTGATAATTATGTTGGCTTTTTGCATTAACATGTGATCTATAATGTTTTGGAGCCATCCCATACTATTTGCAGGTTGCTTAGCCTGTGTATTAAAAATCTTTTAGCATCTTGGAAACTAATCTAACTTTCTGAATATCAGAAGGATAATCTTATTCTGTAAGCAATTTGACAGGATTTTTAATATTCTACTTGGCCATGCCACAGCCATATTTCTTCTGCAATAGTGATAAAAGTCTCAGCACAGCTTAAAGAATTTTGGAAGAGCTGTCTTCAGCAATAAGCTTTTTTTTTTTTTTCTTGAACCATACAGCTTTTAATACAGTACATGTTTCATGAAAATGGCATGTACTGAAGCGTGTATCTATGTAGTAATGCAACCCTAAATACATAAGCACCATCACATTCCAACTCAAAGAAGGATGTGGTTTTCCTCTTGTTCTTGATGTCTGGCAGTAGTAAGGGGTTGGAAAAGCAGTAAAAGGAAAAAAAAGTAAATTGGCTAATCAGTAGTCAATGTAGAAACTATTTTTTATTTAGGTGCCCATTATGGGTATCATTACACTTTTTTTTTTTGTCTTTTTGTCAGAACTATAGTTTCTTGTGATGGTATCAAGCGCTAATAAAATTTGAGATCAATTCTAATGAGACCTCAGGACACCTCATGAATGCAAAACTGTTCAGTTCTCAAACTTGTTCTTTCTGCAAGCCCCATGCCTCTGTACATTGAAGTTGCTCTATTTTCAAGAACGTTATGGCCAAATTTTCCAGGTGTTCTGTGTTTCGGTTTTTTTAATGTGAAGAGAATTGTGTGGCTTGTACTAGAAGTATTCAAAAGCATGTGGAAACCTGACTGCAGATATTAAGTGGGTCTCAAGATACAGGTATTGCAGTTGACTGTTACAAATTCCTGGAATCTTACTGGTAGTAAATCTGTAACTAAGAAATGCAAGCTTTGTGAAAACTATTTTCTTCTTAGTAGATAGACTTAAAAACTGGGGGGAGAGGAGCCACAATTCTTAGCTTCTGACTTTTTTTTTTTTTTTTTTAGTTGAATACCAAGAGGTAGCTTTTTGCAGATGAATTCTAGGTGGTAGGTTTAACTTTTCAGTGCTTATGTCTATTGAGCGTTTTCTGTACTCACTTGTGAAATCACTTATGCATTTCTGAACTAATTGTTGTTGTTTTCAGGTGATGCATGACCTTTTAATAATTTCTTATTTTTTTTTCTGCACTGGTGGTGAACTGTCAGGCTTGGGGCCTTATACGTTGCCTGCAGTTCAGCATATCGTCCACATTTTTACAGAAACTGTTGAAATCGTGTGATTCCTTTCACTTATGTGCTTGGCAGCAGTTCCTTCATGGGCATAGCTGTTGTTTTTCCTCTCTACTGAATGTTCTAGCTCTTGCAGTGTCAGTTCCTTCATCAGTCATCTGTCTTCCTGGCTCACTCGCTATCTTAACAGCTCTTCTTCTCAGACTAGATGCAAGTCCTAGAGAGTACACCATCAGCTGTTAATTTTTTATTCAGAAGCTTTTAAAACAATTGTTGCTGCACACAAATGTCCTATATTTCAATCCTCTCTATTCAGTCCTCATCACTTGCCATTGCTTTCTTCAGCCTCCTCTTTTTTCTGGGTTCTTTTGCAAATTGTTTGCTTGCCTATCACTTCATTTCTCTCTGAAATTTTTAGAGTAATTTTCTTGAATTTGACAACCTAGCTTGCTTCTGAATTCTGTGTGGAAAGTCAATGTCTGAATGCAAGGAAAGTCTAATCCAGTTCTGTTGTTTCCCAGTAACTCTATTCTTTAAAATCACTGAATGAGAGGCATCTAAATACTTTCAAATATTACATAAGTTGGGTAATAACTCCTGAGAAACATAAGATTGATACCTTTTATTAAGAAGGTAGAGAACAACTTCTTTGTAGCAGTATCGGTATTACAGATAGGATAGATTGTTTTGTAGCTCAGGGGCTGGCATATTCATAAACATCGTAGCCATCTTTTTGATGAAAAGCTCTATTTGCTTGCAAGCTAGTCAGGCCTGGATGCAAAATTGCTTTATGAAGCCTCAAGTGTATAGTATCCCCTATTATAGTAGCAGTTTGGTTTATTTTTGTACACTGTACTTGGTTTATAATCTGCATTATAAACCACTACTTGGTGTTAATGTGATTTTCAGGGGTAGAAATTAATCTTTTAATAAAGATAGGAGCATACCAGACTTTATAACATATGTTGATAAGCCTTTCTTGGACCTTCTGCTCCTTTCCTGGACAAATTCAAATATTGCTTATTGCTAGTGCCAGTTAGTCAGCCAAGCATCTGTAGCTGGCAGCTGTCCTCATGAAGAAGGCCCCAGGAGATTAAAACTCCTGAGATGCTGATTTTCATGCTGGAGGTTACTGTTTGTCATCTTCTGAGTGTCTTTCATATATGTTGCTTCTTAATGATAAAGAAAACAGAGCATGCTTAGTAACTAATAATTAGTAAGCTGGATTTTATTTCCCCACTGTACTTATGACCTCCAGGGTAAATTTAGACTTGTCACTTAATACTTCCAGTGAGGGACTGTATATGTGAGGAAGGTTTGTTTCCAAATTAAACTGTTGCAACTGAAACAGGTCTTCTCCCATTGCGATGCTGCTACTTCGGTAAAGGTGTGTTCATAATAGATTGGTCTGTTCTGGGCTATAAAGTTAAAGCTGTATTACTAGATTGGTAAACAATTTATGCTAGTATAATAATTTCAGTGGTACAGAAAAGCTTGTAGTCTTACTAAAAGATACACAGTGTCTTTCTGGCATTGCCTAGGCCTTTTTTGTGCAATCTTTGTGCACAGAAAGTGAAAACAGTCAAGTAAGACAGCAGAAAGGAGGAGAGCGAGAGTGTAAATTGATTTCTCTTCTATTTTACAGCAAGTCAAGTTCCTGCCCCCAGGATGTGACTTCTAATAGAAAGGCGGCATAGTGCTAGTGTTTGAGGCTGCAAAGTTGACTCCAAAACCCTATTAAGTGAAGTTTGCAAGCGTAGTCATGACAAGCCTTATGATTACATACGACCATGAGAAGCAGAGGAATTTGAAAAAGTGTCCAGAGGTCTGCAACTGTGGACTAGTAACTAATAAACTTTTCTCATTAAGTGAAACTGCACATATGTTAAGCTAAAAAGAGCAACTAGTCAAACCCAAGAAAGCTGCGGACAGAAGCTGGTGAGATATAATTTATCTTCCCTCATTGTTACTAGGATGTAATCTGTAGCCTCAGCTCAAACTAAGCATTATGCCACTGATATTAAGGAATGTCGTCACTGTTAGGTGAACACACTGCCTATGTTAATTTACTGTGCTGGAAATAGCAAGTAATCTCTCTACAGAAGAATCATAGAGTAGTTAGGGTTGGAAAGGACATTAAGATCATCTAGTTCCAACCCCCCTGCCATAGGCAGGGACACCTTGCACTAAACCATGTGGTCCAAGGCTCTGTCCAACCTGGCCTTGAACACTGCCAGGGATGGAGGATTCACAACTTCCTTGGGCAACCCATTCCAGTGCCTCACCACCCTCACTGTAAAGAACTTCTTCCTTATATCTAGTCTAAACTTCCCCTGTTTAAGTTTGAACCCGTTGCCCTTTGACCTACCACTACAATCCCTGATGAGGAGTCCCTCCCCAGCATCCTTGTAGGCCCCCTTCAGATACTGGAAGGCTGCTATGAGGTCTCCACGCAGCCTTCTCTTCTCCAGGCTGAACAGCCCCAACTCTCTCAGCCTCTCTTCATACGGGAGGTGCTCGAGCCCTCTTATCATCCTCATGGCCCTCCTCTGGACTTGCTCCAACAGCTCCATGTCCTTCTTATGTTGAGGACACCAGAACTGTACACAGTACTCCAAGTGAGGTCTCACGAGAGCAGAGTAGAGGGGCAGGATCACCTCCTTCAACCTGCTGGTCACACTTCTTTTGATGCAGCCCAGGATATGGTTGGCTTTCTGGGCTGCGAGCACACACTGCTGGCTCATGTTCAGTTTCTCATCAACCAACACCCCCAAGTCCTTCTCCACAGGGCATAAAACTTTTCACCAGAAAGTGAGTGGAAGTATATTTTAAGAGCATTCAGTCCATGATGTCAGGCTTCATCTGTCATAACAGTCTTTCAGGGCAGGAGAGATGGTGTGTAGCGTTGGATTCTTGCCTGCTGATGACACCGCTGAACTTGTCTACTTATTGCTGAGCTTGTCTGGTTTCATCGAAGTTCATAGTTTGTTAGGATGACGATCAGAGGGAAGTCGAGTTGAGTTGATGGTGACTGAGGGCAGTTCTGGGAGATTGCAGCTGCTGCTGCCAGCTTTTCCCATGACTATTCTCTGCTGATGATCATGACAGCACATACCTTTTTTCCAAAGCCTGGAGTGGTGGAGATGGGCATCTATCTGATGGGCTATAGAAGTATTATACAGCAGGCAACAGCATACAGTTGAGTTAATTGGCTGTTTTCCCAAAAAATTAAATCCCCTTGAGGTACACACCAGATTTCCCTGTCTTCCTACATTACCCACCAAGTATATCCAGGTTCCCGAGTAAAAGCAACCCCACGAGTGGGTTTGCCTTTACCTGAAGCAGGAATAACCCAGACTGTCTTCCCTAACAAATTCTTTATGTGCACCACTGGAACTTTATTCCCCTCTACAGTATGTAAAACTTCTGATTGGGCTGGGCCAGCCCTGTTGGCAGATCTCCTAGTGTTGACCAACCAGGTGGCTTTTAGTAAATGTGCATCCCAGTGTTTGAAAGTCACACCACCCATTGCTCTCAGTGTAGTTTTTAACAGCCCATTGGACCATTTGATTTTCCCAGAGGCTGGTGCATGTTAGGGGACGTGATATACCCACTCAATGCCATGCTCTTTGGCCCAAGTGTCTATAAGGTTGTTCCGGAAATGAGTCCCATTGTCTGACTCAGTTCCTCCTGGGATGCCATGTTTCCCCAAGACTTGTTTCTCAAGGCCCAGGATAGCGTTCTGGGTAGTGGTGTGGGGCACAGCATATGTTTCCAGCCATCCGGTGGTTGCTTCCACCATGGTAAGCACATAGCGCTTGCCTTGGCGGGTCAGTGGGAGTGTGATATAATCAGTCTGCCAGGCCTCCCCATACTTGTACTTCAGCCATCGTCCTCCATACCAGACGCTTTAACCGCTTGGCTTGCTTAAGTGCAGTGTGTTTCACAGTGGTGAATAACCTGGGCAATAGTGTCCATTGTTAAGTCCACCCCTCGATCACGAGCCCATCTATATGTTGCATCTCTGCCTTGATGGCCTGAGGTGTCATGGGCCCACCGGGCTAAAAATAATTCACCCTTATGTTGCCAATCCAAGTCCATCTGAGCCACTTAAATCTTAGCAGCTTTATCCACTTGCTGGTTGTTCTGGTGTTCCTCAGTGGCCTGACTCTTGGGTATGTGAGCATCTACGTGGCATACCTTCACCACCAGGTTCTGCACCCAGGCAACGATATCTTGCCACAGTGCAGCAGCCCAGATGGGTTTACCTCTGCATTGCCAGTTGCTCTGCTTCCATTGCTGCAACCACCCCCACAGGGCATTTGCCACCATCCATGAGTCACTATAGTGATAAAGTACTGGCCGTTTTTCTCATTCAGCCATGTCCAAGGCCAGCTGGATGGCTTTCACCTCTGAAAAGGGACTCAATTCACTCTCTCCTTCAGCAGTTTCTGCAACTTGTCCCAGGGGACTCCACACAGCTGCCTTCCATCTCCAATGCTTTCCCACAATACAGCAGGACCCATCAGTAAACAAGGCATATTGCTTCTCACTCTCTGGCAGTTTGTTATATGGTGGGGCCTCTTCAGCACGCATCACCTCCTCTTCTGGTCATATCCCAAAATCTTTGCCCTCTGGCCAGTCCATGATGACTTCCAGAATTCCTGGATGACTGGGACTTCCTATTCGAGCTCGTTGTGTAATTAGTGTGGCCCACATAGTCCATGTAGCATCAGTTGCATGATATGTAGAGGAGACCCTGCCTTTGAACATCCAGCCCAGCACAGGCAACTGGGGTGCCAGGAGGAGCTGTGCTTCAGTTCCAGTCACTTCTGGAATAGCTCGAACCCCTTCATAGGCTACCAGTATCTCTTTTTGAGTGAGAATGTAGATGGCCTCCGATTCTCTGTATTCTCAACTCCAAAAGCTGAGGGATTGACTTTGAGTCTCCCCTGGAGCTTTCTGCCAGAGGCTCCAGGTAGGAACATTATCCCCTGCTGCAGTGTAGAGCACGTTTTTCACATCTGGCCCGGCCCGGACTGGTCCAAGGGCTACTGCAGGAACTATCTGTCGTTTAATTTGTTCCAAATCGTGTTGTTGCTTAGGGCCCCATTTGAAATCATTCTTCTTCTGGGTCACGTGATAGAGAGGGCTTACAATCAGACTGTAATTTGGGATGTGCATTCTGCAGAACCTCACAACACCTAAGAAAGCTTGTGTTTCTTTCTTGTTAGTTGGTGGAGACATTGCTGTTATCTTGTTGATAACATCTGTGGGGATTTGGTGACCTCCATCTTGCCATTTTATTCCCCAAAATTGAATCTCCTGTGCAGGTCCCTTGACCTTACTCTGTTTTCTGGCAAAACTGGCCTTCAGCAGGATTTGGATTATTTTCCTCCCTTTCTCATAAATTTCTTCCATTGTATCGCCCCCCACGATGATGTCATCAATGTATTGCAGGTGTTCTGGAGCTTGTCCCTGTTCCAGTGCAGTCTGGATCAATCCATGGCAGATGGTAGGGCTGTGTTTCCACCCCTGGGGCAGTCAGTTCCAAGTGTACTGGACGCCCCTCCAAGTAAAAGCAAAATGTGGCCTGCACTCTGCTGTCAAAGGAATTGAGGAAAATGCATTGGCAGTAACAGTTGTGGCATCCCACTTGGCTGCCTTTATCTCCAGTTCATATTGAAGTTCTAGCATGCCTAGTACGGCAGCACTCAATGGTGGTGTGACTTCGTTCAGGCCACGATAGTCTACTGTTAGTCTCCACTCTCCATGAGACTTTGGCACTGGCCATATGGGGTTATTAAAGGGTGAGCGGGTCCTGCTGACCACTCCTTGGCTCTCCAGTCTACGGATCAGCTTATGGATGGGAATCAGGGAGTCTCAGTTGTTGCGATATTGCCGCCCATGTACTGTTGTGGTCGCAATTGGCACTTGTTGTTCTTCGACCTTCAGCAACCCCACAACAGAAGGATCCTCTGAGAGACCAGGCAAGGTGGACAGCTGCTTCATTTCCTCTGTTTCCAAGGCAGCAATATCAAAAGCCCATAGGTACGTTTTTGAGTCTCTGAAGTAACTTCTCTTGTGTCAAGGATTCATGGAGCCCCTGGACCAGTCACAAGAGGGTGCTTTTGCCACTCCTTCGCAGTCAGGCTGATTTCAGCCTCCAGTACAGACAACTCTTGGGATCCTCCTGTCACTCCAGAAATATAAATGGGTTCCACCCCTTGATACCTTGATGGCATCAGGGTACACTCTGCACTGATATCTGCTAGAGCCTTATACTTCTGTGGGACTGATGTGCCAGGCCATCTGATCCACACAGTCCAGTAAACCCGATTATCCCTCTCCTCCACCTGGCTGGAGGCAGGGCCCCTCTAATAGTGATCATAAGATTTTCCACTTATGTCTTGTAGAAAGGGATTAGTATTCCTTGTCACAGGAGCTGGAGTAAAATCAGCTCTTCCACTCCATCTGGGAAACAGCTCACCAGAGACTGGAGCAACAACTTTCTTGGGAGGATCATCCTTGGCAGTTGTTCTCCTCTTCATACCCGTTCCTCCAAAACTGAGGTAGGTTTTCCATCCCACTTTCTCATGTCTTCTCCGTGATCCGGCAGGTAAAACCATAGGGTGGCCCGTGGCGTATACCTTCTGTATGTTCTCGCTCGAGCAGTAGGGCGCCTTCTGTTAATAGTTGAGATGTGGGTCGGTACACGTGGGGAGCTGCATAGATCGAATAAATCGTCTCTTAATTGTTTGAACTCCTGGGACAGTTTTTCCACAGCTGAAATGATGGAAGGCGTGAGATTGTCTTTGACCTCTCGGAGTTGACGAGTTATGTCATCCACTGTTGGTGGTGCTATGTCATTCTAGGTCATTGATGCCAATGAGTGGGCATATGATGATGGTGCACTCCGTGTAAGTTTCCACGACATGGGTCATGTACATTCGACTTCATCTGGATCTAGGGGTGCATTCCCGACATCCGGCCTATGATAGGTTATCTCTAGAATGGCTGATTCCCTCAGGGACTGGATGCCTCTCTCTATCGCGGTCCAGTTGGCTGAGCAACTCATAACATTGTCCTTGTAGGGAAACCTTTCCTTCACAGCTGCCAGGAGCCGCCTCCAAAGGCTGAGGGCTCATTTCTCTTCTGCAATCTCTTTGTCAATTCCTCCTTCCCTAGCAAGTGATCCCAGCTGATTGGCTTCCCTGCTTTCTAATTCATGACTGTCCGCCCCATTGTCCCAGCATCAGAGCAACCAGGTGACAATGTGCTCCCCTGGAAGACGGGTGAAATCTTTTCGCATATTCCGCAGCTCGGTCGAGGTCCGGGGTCAGGAAGTCACCTCTTCTTCTTCCTCTTCCTCTGATTTATGAAGTATTAACTCTTGTTCAGATGCTTTCCCCTGTAGTAAGTGCATTGGGTCTTTACTGCACGGCTTGCTCTTTGTCCATCTCTTTTGTTTTTCCCCTTGCTTACAGGGGCACCCCATATTGGCACGAATTGGTCATTTGGTTTAGCTGCAGTGTATATCACTGTAGTTGGAGTGGCCTTAGTGTCTGCCACTAGGGTTGGAGTGGCTGCAGTGTTTATTGTCGGGGTTGGTGCAGCTCTTGTGCTTCTGGGTTGTGTAGCACCAACACCTGTGTTGTCTATTGTTGTCAGGGTTTGAGCAGCTGCTGTGCTTTTTACTGGGGTTGGTGTAGCTACTGTGCTTGGAGTTGGAGTAGCTGCATTTTCTGTTGCTTTGCCATCAGATCTAGAGACATCTTTTTGTCTTTGAAGGTGCTGGATATTGTTGAGCAGGGCTCTGTAGGCCTAGGCCAAGCCCCAGCACGTTGCCATGATTTGTCCCTCTCTGGTATAACCAGGATGACAGCACACCTCATTTAAGTGTTTTACTAGGTTTTTCTGGATTTTGCACTTGTTCAGGGGTGAAGTTCCAAAGCACTGGAGGGGCCCACTGTCCTAGATACTTGCCCATACTATCCCATACACCCTGCCACTCATGACTGTCCAGCCTTGGGAAAAATCTCTTGGTGGTCCTCCTATATCTTCGTTTAACCCTAGACCAGACTCGAACTCGACACTGCTTAACTTTCAAGATCAGATGAAATAGAGTGTTCCCAGGGTGGGATGGCCATGGGTAAAACACACTCTGTATGTGTGACAACATGCTGATCCCCAGCACAATCAGCAGGCAGGTCTCAAGTGTATTCAAAGGCTATCCAAAACCTTTAGAATTCTCAAATGCTGTTGTAAATAGCCTGGTGGGGGAGCGGGAGGTGTAAGGGAATGTCTCCTTCTAGGTTGACCCCCCCAAGCAGGAACAAAGGGTATGTATTTGCTATAAAATTCCATTATATACCTCCCAAAGTATAGAGGTGATGACCAGGCTGGGACTGCAAGACAGACCAGTTTCATGACCAATGAGTCTATTGTATTACAAGTCCTTACCATGAAGTACAGTGAAACAATAACCTTAGCCCAGGCCCCCCAGCTGATAAACACTAAAACAGCAAATAGTGGCTGTAAGTAAGGTACAACATGCTGAAACTCTGAGACCAAGCGCAACAACTCTGAGAGCAGATATATCAACATTGTGATGAGTGACTATTAATCTGAAACAATGAATGCTTATCACAAGTACAGTTAGACACACTCTGATCAGATCTGTCCTTATCTCAACCTTTCATGCCCCACGTTGGGGGCCACAAAGAACTGTTGTGGTTTGAGCCCAGCTGGTAACTCAGAACCATGCAGCTCCTCGCTCACTCCCCCCCTTCCTCCTCCCCTCGCTCCCGGAGGGATGGGGAGGAGAATCAAAAGAATTTAACTCCCATGGGTTGAGATAAGAACAGTCCAGTAACTAAGGTATAATACAAATCCACTACTGCTTTCACCAATAACAATAATGATAAGGGAAATAACAAGGGGAGAGGATGCAATTGCTCACCACCCGCTGACTGATACCCAGCCTGACCCATGTAGTGATCTGGGCCTTCCGGGTAACTCCCCCCAGTTTATATACTTGGCATGATGTGCTGTGGTATGGAATACCCCTTTGGCTAGTTTGGGTCAGGTGTCCTGCCTCTGCTTCCTCCCAGCTTCCCCTCCTCCCTGGCAGAGCATGAGACTGAGAAAGTCCTTGGTTGGAGTAAACATTACTTAGCAACAACCTAAAACATTGGTGTTATCAACGTTGTTCCCAGGCTGAAAGTCAAAAACACAGCACTGCACCAGCTATGAAGAAGGAGAAAAATTACTACTACAGCTCAACCCAGGACACTATCTTAAACTGAAGCTAATGGAAATTCTGCCTGTCTCAGAATTTTTAAAGAATTTGGTCCTGCATGTTTCACATTGAACTCCAAAGATTCTGTATTTGCAAATTTTGTCAAGTTGTACTGAGGACAAGTAGCAAGAGGTTTAAAAAAAAACCCCAAAAATCAAAAAACCCAAAATAAACAAACAAAAACACTAAACCAAAACCAAACCAACAAACACAAAAACAGACACAACAAAAAAAACCCACTTTTTTATAGCAGCATAAGACAAGTTTCAAAAAAAATGCAAAAAATAAACCTGAAGAATGACAGAAGTTTTGTGCAGTTCTTGTGAACCGGTGCTAGTCCAAGTACATCATTTGTGCTAGCTGTAGAATAGCAGGTGAGTGAAGAATACCAACTACATAGTAGTTTTTAACCTGAAACCTAGTAAGCTGGCAGCCAGAGGGAATAATCTTCACACAGAATAGCACATATGCTGCCCAGGCATCCACTCCCATTGAGGAGACTGGGGTCAGCTCACACACAGAGTGCTTTCTTTCTGTTCTTTAAATATACTTTTTAAACCTCAGACTTGTAGAGCAAGATTCAAGACTGAGAGATTTCTGTCTCCCTTCACTGAGATTTTCTATAATCGTCAAGTTGCTTGCTCCTGCTTTGGCTTAAGGGGACACTTGCTGCTCACTTCATTAAGGTATGGCACCACTCTGCCTGCTTTTGGAGTAAAAGCTGGGTGACCCTGACAGTGTAGCCATCAAAGGGCAGTATTTGCATGACTAAGTCAGGAATTGCCAAAAATCTGGTGACTTCCCAGTGGATAAATGCAACCTTATGTGCAGGGCTTGCCCTCTATTCCATCTTCTTCCTCTTCTTACCCCCAGCCCAAGCATTAGAAACAAAGTTGAGCAGAACTTAGTCAAGAAGGAAAATGTTGTATTCATTGCATTTCTACGTAGATACTGTCCTCAAACTACATGTTTCTTTAACTACTTCTTCAAGACAAAATAAAATGGAAGTGAACACTTCTGCACAAATCTTTGTCAGCATTGTATTGTCAGCCCAAATTATGGACTGTTCCTTTTTACAACAATGGCACAATCCAACTGTAGTTTAACATTTTCCCAGAATTTACAGTGAGTTTGACCTGTGATACATAAAAGTACATGATTATATCAATTATGCTTGGAGAGCAGTAACAATTTTCTTCTGTTTACTCTTGAGTGTGGTGGAGAACTGAATACAAATGCTTAAAATCTATAGTTAAAGATTCACAAGTTAGGAGCTATACCTTCAAAAAATTACTGAGACTATTACTTGCTACTTGGAGCAAGTCACTGGGGTTGCTCCTTTTAAGTTAGCAGGCCTTCTCTTGTAGGAGGAAGCCGTTCAGTAACCACTTATTGCATTGTGTGTTTAAATATCTTCTGGAAGGGTAGATTTGGGAGTATCATACTAATGATTTAAAGACATTTATGGGGATAAGTAAAATCTAGTTATATTTAATGCCAAGTATTGCTAGAATTCAGGTGGATAACCAGTACTATACAATACATAAATTTTATTTTTTCTCCTTTTAGGATTGTAGAAAATACATAGGCCATCTCAACCACAATCCAGGGAACAGAACACCATATTAAAAGAATTTTTTGGTAACATAGGGTACTTTGGTGGTTCTTCATAAAGGTGTGTGTCTTGTCACTCTCCCTCATACAGATAGTGGTAAAAAAGCACTAGTCTCTGCTTTTCAATAGCACACATTGATTTTTAACTGTGTTTTTGTACAGATTGTGCTTATAAGGATTTTTTTGATCTTTAAAATAAAAATATCCTTGCTGCATTGCTGTGTAGTGGGATCATTACAGTGGCTCTAATTTTAAAAATATTTCCAGGTCAGTGTTTTTTGTGCAAGTCTTTTTGAAAAATAGACTTTTACTTAAGTGTAATGGAAACATTTCCATGACTTCAACAGTCTACTATAGAAGTTAAAATAAACATTTCCACAAAGAGATTGCAACTTGAGATTTACTGTGCTGAATGCATGATAACTGGACAGGGAAAGTTGCAGTGGATCCTACATCAGAAAAATATTGATTGTTTATTGCCTGACCTGACATGTAAGTAGTTAACATAAATGTTCTATTTGCAGTAGCCTTTAGCATAAACAATGTCAGGGTAACAGAAGTGTCCTTTTAAAAATAGTTTGGGAAGACCAGATTATTGGCTCTATTAAAAACATGCCACACTAGCTTCATTAGCACAAAGCAGCTTTGTCCTAACTGACCAGGTAAAAATATGAATGTGGCAGCAGGCATAGAGTCTCAGTTTATGAATTATGGCAATGCAGGGATGTGGTCAGAGCTTAGCTTTTCTGGTATTTTAGTGGCTTCTCAAGGGCTGTTGCAGGCAGCAGCAACTGAAGATATACAACTGAAATGTCTACAGTGCTCTTCTGGTATTAATCTTTTTCATTCCTACTCAAAAATTAGAACCTATTTATGGTTTAACAGTGTCCTTTTAAATTAGAAGCAAACTGCTGCTGTGAGATACTCAGGCTGGGTTAGGCAGTGTATGCTATGGTTACCATCACTAAACAGAGCTAGGTCAAAATTGTTGACTTGTCACTCTATAGTAATTGTTCTCCGGGAAAAAAATTCAATAGCATAGCTTAAATCACGCACAGCTTAAATCACACATAGATGATCACGTGCTCTGAGGCTTCTATGGTGCTGAGACTAAGAGGTAGGGAGGAGCTCTGTCAGGAAATCTTTTAATTCTACTGGCAGGGGGGAAGCTTGCCTTGCATGCAGTCACGCACAAATTGATTTTAACTTTATAGTAATGCACTATTAACTCAGTTCCTAAAAGGCTACTTGCGAGAGCCTGATGTTATGCCCCTGCATGTCCAAGGTGCCCATTGGAAGGAGAGATTTTGGATGTGCAATGACTGTGGGATGGTACCCAATCTGTTTGACTACTTCTTTTTATTACAATAAAGCACAAAAACTGTTAAACTGCAGCCTGTATAAGACAAATTTATATCCTGGTAATGTATTGCATACATAACTCTTAAAATCATTATACAAAAAGAAGTCAAGTCAATGAAATATGAGCAGTACTAAGCTTCTATCCAGACTGGAGAATCTTTAATAACATGGGAACTGATGTGACTCCTATCAACTTGCTTTTAAACACCTGCCTTACTGATTCCAGCAATTGCCCTTCTGGCTCTCTTCCTGCTTTAATACATGATATAGCAACATAAGGAGTGGGTGATGCCTTATACACAAAG
Source organism: Strigops habroptila (assembly GCF_004027225.2). Classification (NCBI taxonomy): domain Eukaryota; kingdom Metazoa; phylum Chordata; class Aves; order Psittaciformes; family Psittacidae; genus Strigops; species Strigops habroptila. Next base: position 25,531,043 of record NC_044301.2, read on the forward strand.
AAATTATTTCTTGATACAGCGCAGAAGTGTTACAAGTCTGCTAAATAGACTGCATTTGGTTTTCTAAAGAAAGCAAATTTTTAATCTTAGTTTGGTTCTTCAGTTTCTTGTCAAAATCAGTATAGAAGCTGTGCAAGTTCCTGATCTGACTGCAAGTGGTCTCCTAGGCTAAACTTTTCTTACTGTCTACACCCAAGAAGAGTGCTGAGTTTGTTTTGCCAGCCTCCCCCTTCCCATGCTGCTCTGAGAAATTGTAAGTCAACCTGTATTACCAATACAAAAAAAAGGAAGTACAGCTGCAGCCTACTCTAGGGTAAAACACAGTCTTTTGATAGCTAAGGAATGCTTACCAATCCTTTGACAACAAGCTACTACATATAGAAGCACTTAAGAACGCTTGCTGCTTGATTATGCATGTTTAATACACTTGCTCAATTCCCTGTTCATCACCCAGCACTGAGGGGAAGCCTGAAGCATCAGGCACAGCAGCACAATGCTGGGCTGTAAATGACTTCATGTAGGATGGAACTTGTCATTTGGCCTTAAACAGTGGAATTTTGTCTTCCCTTTTGACACCTATTCACAGAAACACTGTGTCTGCTAGTCTATCTGCTTCTGCTGCTTGTCTTGGCTCTCGAGGGTTTGGTGGGGGGTATTAATCCATGCAGAAATAAGTAAGAAATTACTGCTGTGCAAAATCTATACAAGCACTACAGCTGACGAGGGTACTCGAGGAAACCATTTTGCAGTCTTGACTATAGCACTACCTTACCTGCCTGACAAACACTGCCTTTATCTCTTCCACTGCTGAACCACGAGAATAGGAATACGATTCCAAAAGCAAATTAATATATTTAGATGTTTGGGTTTTTTTCCTACATATAACTAAGCACAGATATTTGCAGTTAACCAGCCATCCTACTCTCTTTCCCACCCCCTGAAAATTGAAATAACGAAACTACTTAAAAAGCATATGTGCTGCACCGCTTTGTTCATCGCGGTCCACCTCGCGGTGCTCTCTCCCTGCCAGGCAACTCGTGTCTTCATCGGCCTCCGGCGCTCGGCTGCCAAAAGCCCCTCGAGCCGGGCCCCGCCGGCAGCTCGGAGCCGAGGGGCGGGCGGGGATGCAATGTGGATGGGCGGGGAGGGAAGGGGGGGGCTTTACCTGCCGCGTTCCCCTGCGAAGCCAGGGGCGCCTGGAGTTGCTGCATCCACGGCAGGGCGGTGCTCAGAGTGTCTGGCGGAGGCGGCTGGGCGTCGGGGCCATCGCCGCGCCGTGGAGCGCTGGGAAAGGAGTACCGCCGGAGCCTTCGTCAGCCGGGGGAGACTCAGTACCTGGACGCTGAACAGCTCCACGGAGCGCCACAGGCGGGGCCGGGGCCGGCGCCGCCGCCGCGCTCTCCGCCCCGCCTCCCTGCGCGGCGCTCCCGCGGTAGGCGGGGACTCGGCCCGCGGGCGGAGGCCGCCGAGCAGAAAGGGCGGGAGTGACCACAGTTCCCAGCTGTCCCCGCGGCGGGAGCAGATGATTGTGTTTCTAGGGGCAGCCGGGAGCTGTAATCCCGTCGTTCGTGCAAGCGGCGTTGGGGGCTTGGTTGGGCGGTGCTGTGAGCGGGGCTGACTGCCGGCCTGCCCGGGAGCTCGTGGCCTGGACCTTCTGCCCCGCTGTGGGCCCGCGCGCGGGCGAACCAACGGTGTTCCGCTCCCTGAGGGCGGCTGGGCTCCTCCTGCCTGGTGCTTGGCGGTGCCCAGGCTGCCCCTCACCGGTACGTTATCAGGGGATCGCTGCGCTCTTTGTGGAGACTGTTCAAAATGTTCTCCTACACTTCTTCCGCAGTGTTAGGGGAGAAAAAGAAAGCGATATTATAGCTCTTAAGGTCTTTAATAAAGTCCTGAAAGCTGTGCTCCCTCCCACCAAGATTTGGAAGCTAGAAGGTACATGTAAATAGTTAAACAGAGTCAGGGCTCTGTCTTGCTAATCAAAAGCAAAGCACTACAAAAAATGTAGCAAAAAAATGCTGTAGCCCAATTGCAGCTGGCTTTCAGAAAGGCATCTCTAATACCAGTGTTTATACAGGGCTCTTCAGATAGTTATGAAGCATTTTATGAAGCAGGGTGTGTTATTTATTAGTTAACTTATGCATGAACTGATGCAGTATTTCCAAACAGTTTTTCTATTAACTTGCTCATCGAAAGAAAAAATAGCTATTCAGGGTAGTTTTAATTAGAAATTAATTTGCATTTTTGGTAATGACCACAATAGAAGAATCTTGCAGGAGTTGTTTAAAGAAAAGAGTTAATGAGTCAATTTAGAAGTTTGAGCACTAGCCCATATCTCACCCTGAATTAGGTGCTGTTGGAAGATGCTGAAGGCTTGCAGATAGAATCCTGTATGTTAGGGTTGCATGTGTGCCCCTGCTACTGCTGCTTTGAAACCCTCATGTCCAACCCTCGCCCTCATCTAGGAGAAGGTTCTTAACAACTGTACTGCAAGCTAGCAAGCAATATGACAGAAAGCTAGGAGAATTGCATTAAACTAAGCAGTCTCTTTTATTTACACTAGGTTAGCAAGACCTTCCTTTGGGTTGTCTTCATCCCTGTGTGGTTTATTCTAAACTAGTGATGCAGGCGAAGTTAGATTTACTTGTTCTTTTTTTCAATGGGTAGATATTGTAATGATTTCTCATCCCCTTTCAGGTGCTTTCTTGGATAGTTCTTAAATGTAACAGGTGCCCTTGATAGCAACTGGGTCATGCAGCCACACGCTACTGAGCAAGTTCCCTTCTGCTGCTATCCTAAAGAGGAGAGAATTTGGCACTGACTCTGTTATGTGTTGCATAGTGATTCTTGGATTTAAAGCAGTCAGATTTGTACTGTAACGGATGCCTGCTCTGATACTACATTATATGCTACCAGCATACTAATTTGATAACAAAGTAAAATCTGTGGAATACATACGGCTGTTTCATAATTATTCTAATGTTTGCTACATGATGACTACTAAGTTACTTGTCCTGGGATCAGCTGTAACAGTTATTTTTCTTCAATAGAAGTATTGATCATAAAACTGCTCTGGTATGCATTCTCAGCATTGCCATCACCTCTATGTTTGGGAGCCATGTAATGGGAGTTATTAATAATTATACCTCTTTTTTTTCCCCCCCTCAGAGGACCAACCTATGGAGGAGACATCCTCCCACACCTTCCGCTCCCCCACCAGGCTGTTTATGTGGAATTTGAGAATTTTAAAGATTTTGAATATCCTTTGAGTACCCTTGAAACCAACCTTGCTCCTTTTTCTGGAAACCAGCATGCTGCTGCATATAGAATCATAGAATCATAGAATAGTTAGGGTTGGAAAGAACCTTAAGATCATCTAGTTCCAACCCCCCTGCCATGGGCAGGGACACCTTGCACTAAACCATGTGGCCCAAGGCTCTGTCCAACCTTGCCTTAAACACTGCTTGGAACTAGATGATCTTAAGGGGATCATAAAACTTCCTTGTGCAACCTGTTCCAGTGCCTCACCACCCTCACTGTAAACAACTTCTTATATCTAAAGTGAACTGCCCCTGTTTAAGTTTGAACCCGTTACCCCTTGTCCTACCACTACAGTCCCTAATGAAGAGTCCCTCCCCAGCATCCTTATAGGCCCACTTCAGATACTGGAAGGCTGCTAGGAGGTCTCCATGCAATCTTTCACATCCCTTCCCAGATTTAATTCTAACTGTGCCTTAGCTTTCCTAACCTGGTCCCTAGCTTCCCGGACAACGTTCCTGTATTCTTCCCAGGCCGCCTGTCCTTGCTTCCACCTTCTATAAGCTTCTTTTTTCCCTCGAAGTTTCCTCAGCTGCTCCTTGTCCATCCTTGGAGGTCTCCTGGCCCTCCTGCCGCACTTCCTTCTAGTCGGGACGCAACACTCTTGAGCTTGGAGCAGGTGATCCTTGAATATCAACCAGCAGTCTTGGCCCCCCCTGCCCTCTAGGGCTTTATCCCATGGAACCTTACTAAGCAGGTTCCTGAAGAGGCCAAAGTCTGCTGTCTTGAAGTCCAGGGCAGTGAGCTTGCTGCATGCTCTTCTCACTGTCCTAAGGATCTCGAACTCCACCATCTCACGATCACTACAGCCAAGGCTGCCCTGGAGTGTCACATTTCCAACCAGTCCCTCCCTGTTGGTGAGCGCAAGGTCAAGCATGGCACCTCTCCTTGTCGGCTCCTCTGTTACTTGCAAGAGGAAGTTGTCTTCCACACAATCGAGGAACCTCCTGGATTGCTTTTGCCGGGCCGTACTGTCCCTCCAACAGATGTCAGGATGGTTGAAGTCCCCCATGAGGACAAGGGCCTGCGAGCGTGAGGCTACTCCTATCTTACTCTGCCGTAAGACCAAAAACTCAGCCTGCTGCTGCTGCTCCTGCGGTTCTGCCTCCTGATAATTCCTGTGATGACCCAGATGACCCTTTTGACCCAAGGCTTGTTGATCCGGAAAAGGAGCCTGATTTATACCCCCCAGACCCTCATGATAAATGGGCAGCTGTAAAGGGAGAAGTGAGACGAGCGGGGGATGCAGATGTATTGCGTGCTTTCCCTGTGGTGTATATGCCTGATCAAGATCCAAGATGGGAAGGTCTCTCGTATGTTCTTATCAAAGATATCAGGCGAACAGTGACAGACCATGGACTTGGGGCCCCATATACAACCCTTTTGATACAGTCTCTCTGTGATACTCATGTATTTACCCCAAATGATTTTAAAACGCTGTTTCGTTTGATAATGATGGACATGCAATACACTATGTGGGAGTCGAAAATGAGACAGCTTGCAGGCACCCAGGCTACTGAAAACTTAGCGCTGGGGGCGCGTGACCCATTGTGAGCGGTCACTGCCGATGCATTACTGGGGCAAGCTGATTTTAGCACCAATGCTACGCAAGCTAGGATTTGCCAGGCAGGCTTGCAGCAAGTTAAACAATTGGCACTTCATGCTTTGAAAACTGTCCCTGAAGCCAGTAAACAGAGACAGCCTTTTGTTCGAATCAAACAAGAAGCAAACAAACCATTTATGAAATTTTTAGGTTGACTTAATGAGGCTCTGGAAAAACAGATCGCTAATGAGCAAGCACATGAATATATTTTCAAACAACTTGCTATTGAAAATGCTAACCCTGACTGTCAGAAAGTATTACGACCCTTATGAAATCCTAGCATAGATGATACGTTAAATGCTTGCATGAATATTGGGTCTAGACAACATGATTTGTCTCTGATTGCGGAAGCATTTGCAGCCTTGTCAGTTAAGTCACAGCAGTGCTTTTTGTGTGGTCAGTACAGCCATCTGAGAAAGGACTGTCCAAAACTAAAAGCAAATAATAGAGGGGGAACACCTGGAATCTGCCCACACTGTCATAAAGGGCCCCATTTTGCAAATCAATGTCGATCAAAATTTGACCGGAATGGCCAGCCTTTGACCTTACCAGGAAACCCCAAGTGGAGCACGGCAAGGGGTCGCGCCATGACAATAAATCACCCCTCCAAATGGCCCCCTCACGGAGCTGCCGCAGTTTGTGCGCCAGCACAAGAGGCAGCGCCGGAGTGGACCTGGCCACCTCAGGAGAAACAATAATTCAAGACACATCAGTTGTGCTTATTCCAACTGGCACATATGGCCCACTCAGTCATGCAAAGGCAGCATTGTTAATTGGACGATCCTCTACAACAATAAGAGGCCTTTTTGTGCTGCCAGGGGTCATAGATGCTGATTTTGAGGGAGAAATTAAAATAATGGCATGGACTCCAATGCCACCATGTACTATACCAGCATTAAGCCGAATCGCACAATTAATATATTTTTTACCCCAGTCACCGAGTGCCGTCCAAACTGTGTGGGGTTCAGGATGTTTTGGATCTACGGGGATGCCAGAAATTTATTGGACTCAACAATTAACTATGGATCGACCCCAATTGTCCTGTACTTTAAAATCAGGAGGGACACAAATTACTTTGCGAGGAATCGTCGATAGTGGAGCAGATGTTAGTCATTTCTGCGCCACAATGGCCCAATCAGTGGCCTTTAATGGACGCTCATGCTTCCGTATCGGGAATTGGTGGTCAAACTTCTCCAAACCGGAACAAAGTGCCTGTTGTTATTTTTGGACTGGAAGGAAGATCTGCTTCGATCAGGCCCTACGTGTTACCCAGATCTCCTACCCTATGGGGCAGAGACTGTCTAAGCCAATGGGGAATGCACTTAAGCACAGATTTTTCCTAGGGGCCGCTGTTCTGCAGCAGATCCCACCTTTAACCTGGAAATCAGATGAGCCCATGTGGGTAGATCAGTGGCCCCTTCCAAAAGAAAAACTGCTGCAATTATACGAATTGGTGGATGAACAGCTGAAAGCTGGTCGCATAGTCCCCGCAACCAGCCCATGGAACACACCTGTCTGTGATTTAGAAGAAAAATAATGCTTGGAGGCTTTTACATGATCTAAGAAAGATAAATGAGGTCATTGAGGATATGGGAGCCTTACAACCTAGGCTCCCCTCGCCAACAATGTTACCACAAACATGGACTCTTATAGTCATTGACTTAAAAGACTGTTTTTTCACGATACCTCTTGCTCCACAAGATGTACCATGATTTGCCTTTTCTGTACCTTATATCAATGCCGCAGAGCTTCATAAAAGATATCATTGGAAAGTGTTGCCGCAAGGCATGAAAAACAGTCCCACACTATGCCAACAATTTATAGCGGCAGTTTTAAGCCTGATATGAGAGTGTTTTGAGAATGTTTTAATCTACCATTAATGACATCTTAATTGCTGCAGAATCAAAACAGACAGCCCAAAAGGTGAAACAGCAAGTGATCCAAGCAGTATCAACGAAAGGGCTCAAAATTGCAGAAGAAAAAATACAAGAAACTCCACCTTGGAAATATTTAGGATGGAAAATATCTGAACAAAACATTCAACCTCAAAGTATCACCCTACAGACAGAAATAAAGACTCTAAATGATTTGCAAAAGCTTTTAGGAACCATAAACTGTATCCGTCCTCTTTTGGGAATATCTACTGAAGAACTCCATCCCCTCTTTGAACTATTGAAGGGAGACCTGTGTTTAACGTCTCCTTGAACGCTTACCCCCTCTGCAAAAACTGCCCTTGATAAAGTGATTACAAGATTGACTGGTCAAGTCGTTCATCGGTGAAAAATGAACCACCCTATTAGCCTTTTCATTTTTTATTCATCTTTTCAACCCTATGGGCTCTTAGTGCAGTGGGTTCTGCAAGACATATATCCATTGATTATCCTGGAATTGATATTTTTACCACATAATTTTGGAAAAACAGTTACAACAGCCATCGAAATGATAGCTATGGTTATCCAGAAAGGAAGAGAGCGGTTATTGACTCTAGATGGTGTTGAACCTAATATTATCTATCTGCCTCTTGATACAAAACAGCTAACCTTTTTAACTCACCAGTCTTTTGTTTTTCAGTGTGCTCTAGCGGATTTTACAGGACAGATTAGTATTCACTTCCCAGGACACAAAATTATGCAATCCCTACACTCTCTTCCCCTTTTACCTACTTCACAATTAGCTATCACACCAATAGCTGAAGCCCTCACAGTATTAGCTGGTGGGTCTGGCAAAACAGGTCGAGCAGTAATAGTTTGGAGAGACAGTGAAGAAAACTGGAAAAGTGATATACATATTGTCACAGGATCACCTCAGGTAGTAGAACTCTCTGCTGTAGTCCATGTTTTCAAATTATGGACTACTCCAATAAATATTATCACAGATTCTGCCTACGTGGCAGGCCTTGTTTCTAGGCTAGAACACGCCTTTTTGAAGGAAGTTTCCAACAGAACCTTATTTGCCCTTCTCTGGGAGCTCAAGTGGCTCCCAGATCGATGGGCACACCCATATTTTATACAACACATATGCTCACATACCTCCCTACCCAGACGCATAAGTGAGGGAAACACACAGGCTGACAGGCTTGCAGGTATTACGGTCTTACCTGACCATTTTGCACAAGCTCGTTTATCCCATGAGTTTTATCATCAAAATGCAAAAGCTCTGCAATGTACTTTTCAGCTAACTCGGGACCAGGCGAGGCAAATCATACAATTGTGTCCCGATTGTCAACAAGTTTTGCCTGCACTGATGATCAGAACTAATCCTCGAGGTCTTTTGTCACTTGAAATTTGACAGACAGATGTTACTCATGTACCAGAATTTGGCAAATACAAATATGTCCATGTTTCTATCGACACTTTTTCATCTTGTATTTATGCATCGGTACACTCAGGCGAAAAGGCCAAAGATGTCTGTCAACATTTTATTACAGCCTTTTCCACCCTGGGAGTCCCAAAAACCATAAAAACCGATAATGGCCCAGGCTATATAGCACACAAAACACAGGCATTTTTTCAACAATGGGGAATTCAACATATCACAGGTATTCCACATTCTCCCACAGGCCAAGCCATTATTGAATGCACACATAGCACTCTTAAAACCATGTTGCAGAAACAAAAAAGGGGGAGTTTAGGGTTAACCCCACAAGAACATATAGCTAAAGCCTGTTATGTTTTGAATTTTTTAAATCACTGGACGGAGGATGGACCTCCTATACAGCGCCATTTCGGGGGTTCTAAAGATCTTAAACAGGGAAAAGCTCATGTTAAAGTATGTAACCTCGAAACCCATGAATGGGAAGGCCCATTCCCTTTAATAACCTGGGGATGAGGCTATGCTTGTGTTTCCACAGATAAAGGACCTTGTTGGGTTCCTGCATGATGGGTCCGTCCAGCTTTGTCCTCTGCCTCCTTGTCGCAGAAGGACTGACCATGCCATGGATCCCCAACCAGCCAAAAGAAAATATCTGGGTGACATTGGCTAATGTGACCGGACAGGACACTCTGTGTCTGTCTGTTGCAACGCCTATGAACCCATTTAGCACGTCTGGTGGGACTGCCATTGGATGATTGGACGTGTCTCATTGATACACCCATCATTGATGTATTCATGAAAGATGGAAAACCTGTGGACACATGGGACGGCTGGATGCCAAGTCGGCAGTTAGTCTCTCTAGAACCCCAAGAAATTGATTTGTTAGGTTCTGTTAAAATGGATGAATGTTTGTATTTTAATTATACAGGTCAGAATCAATCATTAATTCAAATTAACTCTTCTTTGTCTGTCTATCGAAATGCCTCTATATGGTGTAATCATATGTCTGTTACCATTTCTCGCTCTTCTAATAGTCCTATATTGCTTCCCCAAGGCGTCTTTCTAATCTGCGGAGATTGAGCATGGCCTGGCATCCCTTCTCACCTACGAGGAGGCCCTTGTAGTCTAGGCAGATTAACAATGTTAACCCCAAATATTTCTATGATACTGAATTATACTAGATTCCACCATCTCTGCAAGTTAAAAAGATCTGCTCATGCTTTTACTTCCAACTGCAAAGACATGGCTACATTCTGGAGTCCTGCAGAGAGAATCTGTGTCCTTTTTTGCACCAGGAGTAGCCGCTGCACAAGCTCTTGCAACTCTAAACAAATTAGGATGTTGGCTTGCAAAGCAAACAAAGGCCACATCTAATGCTCTTTCCAGTCTCCTCCTCGATATAGATTCCGTAAGACATGCAACCTTACAAAATTGGGCTGCCATAGATTTTCTTCTCCTTGCCCATGGTCATGGGTGTGAGGACTTTGAAGGTCTATGTTGCATGAACCTTTCAGACCACTCTGAATCGGTTCACAAAAGTATACAAACTCTTCAAGAACTTACAGGAAAACTTCAGGTTGAGGATGACTGGCCCCCTTTTTCAGGTTTATTTGCTGGAATAAGAGCATGGGTAAAAAAATTGATTATGTTAGGAGCTCTTGTTTTGTTAGCGTGGTGTATGAAAGGCACAGACTCAGAGCATCTTCATGCAGCAAATCAATTAATTGCCTATTGCTCTAGCTTTTATACCATTCTAGCAAAAGATATTTTTAGCCTATTGCTCTACCTTTTATACCAAGCTAGTTTTAGCACATCATCTTTAGTTCCTGGTTTACAGTTTTGTTTTGTCAACATTCGTCGTCGTTTCACAAACAGTCCCAAAATGACCAGTTCCTTATCTTTCTGTTCTCCTGCTTCTGTCCATCTGGGTTGCTCTGCTTGATCACACAGTGTACTTTGCTTCTTCTTTAATTCTTTCTTCTCCAGCCAAGCAGTTACTTCTCTTTGGCAACAATCAAATAGTTTCCATCCTCTCCTACATCTCCCCCTTCTTTATTTATCTGCAAAAGGGCAAGGTTCACATATTACTGCATGACCATAACCTGATTCATACTTTGTTTGATCATTGAACACAAGAAAAAAGACAAGGAAGACATAAGGAAATCATTAATACAGCAATTAGAGCTATTAAAATAAACCCTGTGATATTTTTGACCCATGGTCCAAAATTCCCGAGCCATGAAAACAGACCAAAAGCATCCCAGCCCTGATTTAGCTGCAAGTCTTTGTTTAAATCTTTCAATTTCTGGATACTCTTATGAATCAATTCTGAGTGGTCGCTTAAATTCATGTAACGCATTCCATTAAAATCCTCGCACCCATGTTTAAATAACACAGACACAATCACACTCTTGCTCAGCCTCCTCCATGTGTGTGTATCTGCTCATTAGTTTTATCATCTATATAATATATAAAAGTGAATTGGTATATTTTAACATACTTATGTGCCAACATTAAAAATAATGTGGCTATTGAAAACATTTTTAAATTCTATTTTCATCATATGGAACAATTAATTTTAGTAAGTTTTTAATTATTTTAACACAAAGGTGCATATAAAGATGTGGCATAACTTCCATGCTGTTATGGCTGAGTTTTTGGGGTGAACGAAAGAGAGCCTACCAAATGTGCAAGGCCCCCCAACTGCTGAGCTAGCCATTATGATTTAAAAAGTTCGAGACGAATGTGGCTTTCCATAGTCTATCTTGTGGGGAGTCTTGATCCCGGTTCCCCCTTTCCTTTTTTTTTTTTTTTTTGTTAACGTGTCTTTGAGGGAGCCTGGTGTGGCCGATAGACAACTGGGCACACCACCACTACTCCCATGTCCCCTCGGTTAAGAGCTTCCTGCCTGCAGTCCTGCCATCGGTCCTCCAAACCCCACCCCTGCTTCCCTGTAAATGTCTGCACCTCAGCAGGAGGAGAAAACAAGTCCGGCTCCTTCTCCGGATCAACAAAACCAGAATCAAAGGGGTCCATAGGGTCGTTAGGATCATCAGGGTTATCAGGGTCATCACCCGACTCAGCCGCTCCTGACAGAGGCGCTTGCGCCGCGAGGATCGTCGTGATCAGCGGTGAGGACTGCGACGACAAAGGAGGCGCAGACGGGGAGACAGAAGGGGGTACGGGAGGGCAGCTGGTGATGAGGCTTCAGGAGATTTTACCCCCTCACGAGCATCGGTAGCTTCCTTAGACGTGACAGCATCAGCGGCAGCGCTGGTCTGTACCTGGTGAAGAGTGGCCACGATCTGCCACCAGGTTGCCAAATGCTTCCCTGCTGTGGGGTCCCTGTTTGAAGCAGCATCATGCAGCCGTTTACCAACAATTTGCCAAGCGGGGATTTGGAAAGTGCCGCCAGCCGGAAAGTCAGGCACTTTATCACAGATCCATTCTAACAAAGTCACAAGTTGCGGACCCGATATGGGCCGATGCTGAGCTTCAAGCAGACAGCGCATTACTTCCAGACTGTGCTGCTGATCTCGGGATAACTTCCCTCCCTCGGTTCCCAACCACTCACCTGCTTAACGGTGATGGGTGCACAATATCAAAGTTCCCGCGGCTCCTGGTTCAGTCAGGCTACGCCACCGGTTTGGGCTCTGTGAGCCTCCTATTCATGTCCCAGTTCAGGCAGCCATTTGTGGCGTATGAAAGGCACGGACTCAGAGCATCTTCATGCAGCAAATCACTTTATTGCTTATTGCTCTAGCTTTTATATCATTCTAGCAAAAGATATTTTTAGCCTATTGCTCTACCTTTTATACCAAGCTAGTTTTAGCACATCATGTTTAGTTCCTGGTTTACAGTTTTGTTTTGTCAACATTCTTCGTCGTTTCACAAACAGTCCCAAAATAACCAGTTCCTTATCTTTCTGTTCTCCTACTCCTGTCCATCTGGGTTGCTCTGCTTAATCACACAGTGTACTTTGCTTCTTCTTTAATTCTTTCTTCTCCAGCCAAGCAGTTACTTCTCTTTGGCAATAATCAAATAGTTTCCATCCTCTCCTACATGTTAGTGTTTATTAGCTTGTTAATTTGTATTCCTTGTTTAATGAAACTTATGCAATCTCTTATTGATCGAGCCCTCAAACAGGTATTGATAGTAGATGTACAAAATAAAAAAGGGGGAGATGTGGGAGGTGAAGGCGACAGGATCTGCATGATGGGCTTGAGCAACACTCTGAATGCAAGCTATGAGGCCCTGATACCGGACAAGTCTTGGGCCGATAAGCCAGGATGTTGAAAGACAGGAAAAGCGTGGCATGCCCGGGCATGTTGGGAAAGTACCGAATGAGGAATAAAAGGGGCTTGATTGTAGTAAAGCTTTGTCTCAGTATCCTCACCGACCTGAGTCCGTGCCTTCAATACGCCACAGAATACCACCAAGAGATCTTCCCCGAGGCTGGACAGTCATGAGTGGCAGGGTGTGTGGGATAGTATGGGCAAGCTCCTAGGCCAGTGGGTCCCTCCAGTGATTTGGAACTTAACCCCTGAACTAATGCAAAATCTGGAAAAAATAGCATAACACTTAGACAAGGTGTGCTGTCATCCTGGCAATACCAGAGAGGGACAAATCACTGCAATGTACTGGGGCTTGGCCTACACCTACAGAGCCCTGCTCAACACTATCCAGTACCCTCAAGGGGAACAAGATGTCCCTGGATCTGATGGCAAAGCAACAGACAATGCGGCTGCTCTGTCCCCAGCAACAAGCACAGCAGCCACTCCAACCCCAGCGAAAGACAGTGCAGCCACTCCAACTCCAGTAGCAGACACTGCAGCTGAACCAAAGGACTGATCTGTGCCACTATCAGTTGCCCCTATAGGCAAGAGAAAAGCAAACAAAAAGCACAAAAAGCAACTCATGTAGTGAAGGAAGATGAAGAAGACTCAGTGCCAGAACTAGAGGGGGTGACACCTGAATGAGAGAAATGAGAGGAATTAGTACAAGAAACAGAGGAAGAGGAAGAACAAGAGGTAACTTCTCGATCCCTGTCCTGGACTGAGCTGTGGAATATGCGAAAAGATGTTGGCCATCTTCCAGGTGAGTACATCATCACCTGGTTGCTCTGCTGCTGGGACAATGGGGCCTACAGTCATGAACTAGAAGGTAGGGAAGCCAAGCAGCTGGGATCACTTGCTAGGGAAGGGGGAATTGACAAAGGAATTGTGAAAGAGAAGCAAGTCCTGAGCCTCTGGAGGCAGCTCTTGGCAGCTGTGAAGGAAGCACATTGGGTCTTCATCTTTCTTCACTGCACAGGTTGCTCTTTGTGCCTCTCATTTGCTTTTCCCCTTGCTTTTAGGGGCTAAAAAAAAAAAGCGATGGTATATTGAAAAATGTGGAATCTGAGCATGACGTGAATGGTATGGAATAAGGGGGTGGATACTGTCCTGGGTTCAGCTGTAACAGTTATTTTTCTCCTTCCTAGTAGCTGATCCAGTGCTGTGTTTTCAACTTTAGCCTGAGAACAATGCTGATAACATACCAGTGTTTTAGTTGTTGCTAAGTAATGCTTACCCCGATCAAAGACTTTTCAGCCTCTCGTGGTCTGCCAGTGAGGAGAGGTACAAGAAGCCAGGAGGAAGCAGAGACAGGACACCTGAACCAGACTAGCCAAAGGGGTATTCCATACCACAGGATGTCATGGCCAGTAAATGAACTGGGCGAGTCAGGCTGGAAGGGCCAGATCTCTGCGCGAGTCAGGCTGGGTATCGGTTGGCGGGCGGTGGGGAATTGTTTTGTGCTTCACTTGGGTTTATTGCGTTTTTTCCTTTTTAGTTTTATATTTTCTCCCCTTGTGTCGTGGTTTGAGCCCAGCCGGTAATTCGGAACCACGCAGCCGCTCGCTCACTCCCCCCCTTCTTCCTCCCCCCGCTCCCGGGGGGATAGGGAGGAGAATCAGAAGAATCCAACTCCCACGGGTTGAGAGTCCAGCAACTAAGGTATAATACAAAACCACTACTGCTATCACCAATGATAATAACGATAAGGGAAATAACAAGGGGAGAGGATACAATTGCTCACCACCTGCCGACCAATACCCAGCCCGACCCGAGCAGTGATCTCGGCCTTCCGGGTAACTCCCCCCGGTTTATATACTGAGCATGACGTGCTGTGGTATGGAATACCCCTTTGGCTAGTTTGGGTCAGGTGTCCTGTCTCTGCTTCCTCCCGGCTTCCCCTCCTCCCTGGCAGAGCATGAGACTGAGAAAGTCCTTGGTTGGAATAAACATTACTTAGCAACAACTAAAAACATCAGTGTTATCAGCATTGTTCCCAGGCTGAAAGTTAAAAAACACAGCACTGCACCAGCTACTAAGAAGGAGAAAAATGACTGCTATAGCTGAACCCAGGACAGTATCCACCCCTTATTCCACACCATTCACGTCATGCTCAGATCCCACATCTCTCAACACATCATCGTCCTTGTCCCATATATAGACATATATATACACCCATACCCAAAGAGAAAGATATTATTCCCTAGTCCATGGACCAATCCCTATAAAATTGCTGAATTCATCCAGTCCATGATGTCAGGCTCCATCTCTTGTAATAGTATTTCAGGGCAGGAGGGACGGTGTGTAGTGTTGGATTGTTGCCTGCTGGTATAGTCAATCTGCCAGGCCTCCCCATACTTGTACTTCAGCCATCATCCTCCATACCAGAGAGGCTTTAATCATTTGGCTTCCTTAATTGCAGCACGTTTCACATTCATGAATAACCTGGGCAATAGTGTCCATTGTTAAGTCCACCCCTCGATCACGAGCCCATCTATATGTTGCATCTCTGCCTTGATGGCCTGAGGTGTCATGGGCCCACTGGGCTAAAAATAATTCACCCTTATGTTGCCAATCCAAGTCCATCTGAGCCACTTCAATCTTGGCAGCTTTATCCACTTGCTGGTTGTTCTGGTGTTCCTCAGTGGCCCGACTCTTGGGTACATGAGCATCTACGTGGCGTACCTTCACCATCAGGTTCTGCACCTGGGCGGCGATATCTTGCCACAATGCAGCAGCCCAGATGGGTTTCCCTCTGCGTTGCCAGTGGCTCTGTTTCCATTGCTGCAACCACCCCCACAGGGCATTTGCCACCATCCATGAGTCAGTATAGAGATCAAGGACTGGCCATTTTTCTTGTTCAGCAATGTCCAAGGCCAGCTGGATGGCTTTCACCTCTGCAAACTGACTCAATTCACCCTCTCCTTCAGCTGTTTCTGCAACTTGTCCCAGGGGACTCCACACAGCTGCCTTCCATTTCTGATGCTTTCCCACAATATGGCAGGACCCATCAGTAAACAAGGCATATTGCTTTTCACTCTCTGGCAGTTTGTTATATGGTGGGGCCTCTTCAGCATGCATCACCTCCTCTTCTGGTGACATCCCAAAGTGTTTCCCCTCTGGCCAGTCCATGATGACTTCTAGAATTCCTGGACGACTGGGATTTCCTATTCGAGCTCGTTGTGTAATTAGTGTGGCCCACTTACTCCATGTAGCATCGGTTGCATGATGTGTAGAGGAGACCCTGCCTTTGAACATCCAGCCCAGCACAGGCAACCGGGGTGCCAGGAGGAGCTGTGCTTCAGTTCCAATCACTTCTGAGGCAGCTCGAACCCCTTCATAGGCTGCCAGTATCTCTTTTTCAGTGGGAGTATAGCTGGCCTCGGATCCTTTATATCCCCGACACCAAAAGCCGAGGGGTCGACCTCGAGTCTCCCCTGGAGCTTTCTGCCAGAGGATCCAGGTAGGACCATTCTCCCAGGCTGCGGTATAGAGCACATTTTTCACATCTGGCCTGGTCCGGACTGGTCCAAGGGCTACTGCATGAACTATTTCTCGTTTAATTTGTTCAAAGGCTTGTTGTTGCTCAGGGCCCCATTTGAAATCATTCTTCTTCCAGGTCACGTGGTAGAGAGGGCTTACAATCAGACTGTAATTTGGGATGTGCATTCTCCAAAACCCCACAAAACATAAGAAAGCTTGTGTTTCTTTCTTGTTAGTTGGTGGAGACATTGCTGTTATCTTGTTGATCACATCTGTGGGGATCTGGTAACATCCATCTTGCCATTTTATTCCCAAAAATTGAATCTCCTGTGCAGGTCCCTTGACCTTACTCCGTTTTCTGTCAAAACCGGCCTTCAGCAGAATTGGGATTATCTTCCTCCCTTTCTCAAAAACTTCTTCCGCTGTATCGCCCCACACGATGATGTCATCAATGTATTGCAGGTGTTCTGGAGCTTGCCCCTGTTCCAGTGCAGTCTGGATCAATCCATGGCAGATGGTAGGGCTGTGTTTCCACCCCTGGGGCAGTCGGTTCCAAGTGTACTGGACGCCCCTCCAAGTGAAAGCAAACTGTGGCCTGCATTCTGCTGCCAAAGGGATTGAGAAAAATGCATTGGCAATGTCAATTGTGGCATACCACTTGGCTGCCTTTGACTCCAGTTCATACTGAAGTTCTAACATGTCCGGTACGGCAGCACTCAATGGTGGTGTGACTTCGTTCAGGCCACGATAGTCTACTCTTAGTCTCCTCTCTCCATTAGACTTTTGCACTGGCCATATGGGGCTATTAAAGGGTGAGCGGGTCCTGCTGATCACTCCTTGGCTCTCCAGTCTACGGATCAGCTTATGGTTGGGAATCAAGGAGTCTCAGTTGGTTTCGATATTGCCGCCGGTGCACTGTTGTGGTCGCAATTGGCACTTGTTGTTCTTCGACTTTCAGCAATCCCACAACAGAAGGATCCTCTGAGAGACCAGGTAAGGTGGACAGCTGCTTAATTTCCTCTGTCTCCAAGGCAGCGATATCAAAAGCTCATCTATACCCTTTTGGTTCTTTGAATTACCCTCTCCTGAGATAGTCTATGCCAAGGATGCATGGAGCCCCTGGACCAGTCACAATGGGGTGGTTTTGCCACTTCCTCCCAGTCAGGCTGATTTCAGCTTCCAGTACAGTCAACTCTTGGGATCCTCCTGTCACTCCAGAAATATAAATGGGTTTCACCCCTTGATACCTTGATGGCATCAGAGTACAATGTGCACCGGTATCTCCTAGAGCCTTATACTTCTGTGGGACTGATGTGCCAGGCCATCTGATCCACACAGTATAGTAAACCTGATTGTGCCTGTCCTCCACCTGGCTGGAGGCAGGGCCCCTCTAATAGTGATCATAAAATTCTCCACTTCTGTCTTGTAGAAAGGGATTAGTATTCCTTATCACAGGAGCTGGAGTAAAATCAGCTCTTTCACTCCATCTGGGAAACTGCTCACCAGAGACTGGAGCAGCAGCTTTCCTGGGAGGATCATCCTTGACCATTGTTCTCCTCTTCAGTTCACACACCTGTTGCTCCAGAACTGAGGTAGGTTTTCCATCCCACTTTCTCATGTCTTCTCCGTGATCCCGCAGGTAAAACCATAGGGTGGCCTGTGGCGTGTAGCTCCTATATTTTCTCTCTCGAGCAGTAGGGCGCCTTCTGTTAATAGCTGAGACAGGGGTTGGTACGCGTGGGGAGCTGGATAGATCGGATAAATCGTCTCTCAATTGTTTGAACTCCTGGGACAGTTTTTCCATAGCTGAAATGATGGAAGGGGTGAGATTGTCTTCGAACTCTCGGAGTTGACGAATCAGGTAATCCATTGTTGGTGATACTCCATCATTCCAGGTTATTGATGCCAATGAGTGGGCATATGATGATGGTGTACTACGTGTACATTTCTGCCACATGGGTCGTGTACATTCGACTTCATCTGGATCTACGGATGTGTTCCTGGCATCCATCCTACAATAGATCATCTCTATAATGGCTGATTCCCTCAGGGACTGGATGCCTTTCTCTATCGTGGTCCAGTTGGCTGAGCAACTCGTAATATCATCTTTGTAGGGAAACCTTTCCTTCACAGCTGCCGGGAGCCGCCTCCAGAGGCTGAGGGCTCGCTTCTCTCTTGCAATCGCTTTGTCAATTCCTCCTTCCCTAGCAAGTGATCCCAGCTGCTTGGCTTCCCTACCTTCTAGTTCGTGACCGTCGGCCCCATTGTCCCAGCACTGGAGCAACCAGGTGACAATGTGCTCCCCTGGAAGATGGGTGAAATCTTTTCTCATATTCCGCAGCTCGGTTGAGGTCTAGGGTCGAGAAGTCACCTCTTCTTCTTCTTCCTCTTCCTCTGACCCACGTAGTAGTAACTCTTGTTGAGATGCTGTTGCATATAGTAATGGCATTGGGTCTTCATCTTTCTTCACTGCAGGGGTTGCTCTTTGTGCCTCTCCTTTGCTTTTGCTTACAGGGGCAACAGATATTGTCACAAACTGGCCATTTGGTTTAGCTGCAGCGTCTGCCACTAGGGTTGGAGTGGCTGCAGTGTCTGTTGCCGGGGTTGGTGCAGCTGTTGTGCTTGGGAGTTGAGTAACACCAACAGCTGCATTGTCTGTTTCTTTCGGGGTTTGAGTAGCTACTGTGCTTGTCACTGGCATTGGTGTAGCTGTGGTTCTTGGAGTAGCCACATTGTCTGTTGCTGTCGGGGTTTGGGTAGCTGCTGTGCTTGTCACTGGGGTTGGTGTAGCTGCTGTATTTGAAGTTGGAGTAGTTGCGTTGTCTGTTGTGGTCAAGGTTTGAGTAGCTGCTGTGCTTGTAGTTGGCATAGCTGCGTTGTCTGTTGCTTTGCCATCAGATCCAGAGACATTTTTTTCCCTTTGAAGTTGCTGGATAGTGTTGAGCACGGCTCTGTAGGCGTAGGCCAAGCCCCAGCACATTGCAGCGAGTTGCCCCTCTCTGGTATAAACAGGATGACAGCACACCTCGTTTAAGTGTTTTACTAGTTTTTCTGGATTTTGCACTTGTTCAGTGGTGAAGTTCCAAAGCACTGGAGGGGCCCACTGGCCTAGATACTTGCCCATACTATCCCACACACCCTGCCACTCATGACTGTCTAGCCTCAGGGAAAATCTCTTGGTGGTCCTCCTATATCGTCGTCTAACCCTAGACCAGATTTGAACCCGATACTGCTTAACTTTCGAGATCAGACGAAATAGGGTGTTCCCAGGGCGGGATGGCCATGGGTAAAAAACACTCTGTATGTTTTCCAACATGCTGATCCCCAGCACAATCAGCAGGCAGGTCTCAGTGGCCTGTTGGTGCTAATGTGAAGGAGAGCCACTACAGCTCCCTGCTTTTTGCTCTTTGTTTCCCTACCCCATTTATCTTCATGAAGCCAAGTTTGTTCTTTTGTTAGTTGAAAGGGTCCTACTAAGGCAGTAACCATTTTCTGCTTTGCAAAGAAGAAAAATTATAAAAGACACATTAAAATATTTTCAAAATAGTTGTGAATAGTCTAAATGTATTCATTCAAACAGTAACACACCTCAGATTATCTTTCAATTAAAGGATTTAGTGACTAAAGCAATTTTGTACTAATTGCAGGTAAATTGGTTAATCCAAACCTCAGATCTCACATCTTTCCTGCTCTCTTCTTTTCTTTTGTACCCTCAGCTCTGAACTATAACTTTTTTGGGCACCAAAATAGAAGAAAAAACTTCAGTTTGCCTCCAAACTCACATAGAAATTCCTGAGACCTACCTTTGAAACTGGAGTTAGGTCTGCCTAGGTTAAGTTTGTTACCATTACACATGGTTCCAACAGAAGTAGAAGTGGAATATCTTTATCAAATCACATACAGAAAGTTCTTTAAGATCTTACAGAGACAGTTGTCAGCCATTCAAGTACAGCTGAATAACTGGATTCATGGATATTGGTTACTGCTAACAGCAGCTGTAGTGTGCTGTTGTCAGCAGCAACCAGCCTGCTTACCCTGCAGACAGTGACTCCCATTTTCTTGCTCACATAAAACAGATTCAGGGAAACCCAGATAGAAGATTAAATTTCTTCCCAATTTCAGTGAAATTCCTGCATTTATCTCAGTATCTTATGAAAGAAAGCAAGAAAAAATTCCTAATGTTATTTTCTACAGATGCCTCAATGTGTTGCTTCTTTTCAGTTGTACATCCAAATTCTTATTGATGGGCTTAGTAAAAAATTAGACATACTGAAGGATCACTGACCATTCTGTCTAAGGATTGCCCAATTATGCTTCTAAAGGTTTTCTCTTATTAAGTGAAATAACAGCAGATGTCATGATTCATCCTCGCTACTTCCATTTTCTCATCCTTGGTAAATTATAGCCATATAGGGTCAACACTTTCTTTGCCTTGCAAAGAAATAAACTGACAAATTAATACAAAGGAAGAAGAATTTCTTTCTAGTTGATACCAGAATAGAAAAGCAGATATTATGCCAAATGGTGTAGCTAAAATAAATGGCATAGACATATACAGTAAGAGCCTCATACTATTGAAAGGATATATAAAAGAATAAATTCAAGGTATGTACTAAAAAATGCAGCAAACATTTAAAACAATCCTTCTGTCGTGGTTTGAGCCCAGCCGGTAACTCAGAACCACACAGCCGATCGCTCACTCCCCCCCCCCCGCCTTCTTCCTCCCCCCCGCTCCCGGAGGGATGGGGAGGAGAATGGGAAGAATGTAACTCCCACGGGTTGAGATAAGAGCAGTCCCGCAACTAAGGTATAACACAAAACCACTACTGCTACCACCAATGATAATAACGATTAGTGAAATAACAAGGGGAGAGGATACAATTGCTCACCACCCGCCGACCGATACCCAGCCCCACCCGAGCAGTGATCTCGGCCTTCCGGGTAACTCCCCCCGGTTTATATACTGGGCATGACGTGCTGTGGTATGGAATACCCCTTTGGCTAGTTTGGGTCAGGTGTCCTGTCTCTGCTTCCTCCCGGCTTCCCCTCCTCCCTGGCAAAGCATGAGACTGAGAAAGTCCTTGGTTGGAATAAACATTACTTAGCAACAACTAAAAACATCGGTGTTATCAGCGTTGTTCCCAGGCTGAAAGTTAAAAAACACAGCACTGCACCAGCTACTAAGCAGGAGAAAAATGACTGCTATAGCTGAACCCAGGACTGTATCCACCCCTTATTCCATACCATTCACGTCATGCTCAGATCCCACATCTCTCAGCACACCATCACCCCTGTCTCATATATACACATATATATACACCCACACCCACACACAGAGAAAGATATCGTTCCCTAGTCCATGGACCAATCCCTGTAAAATTGCTGAACTCATCCAGTCCATGATGTCAGGCTCCATCTCTTGTAATAGTCTTTCCGGGCAGGAGGGACGGTACATAGTGTTGGGTTGTTGCCTGCTGATGATACCGCCAAACTCATCTGGTCACTGCTGAGCTCGTCTGGTTTCCTCAAAATTCATTCTTTGTTGAGGTGATGATCGGAGGGAAGTCAGGGTCAATGGCTGGTGACCTGAAGATATCTAGCTGGTGGGCTATAAAAGTGTTATAGAGCAGGCAACAGCGTACAATTGAGTTCATTGGCTGTTTTCCCCCAAAATCAAATCCCCTTGAGGTACGCATCGGACTTCCCCATCTTCCCGCATTACCCACCAAGTATATCCAGGTCCCTGAGCAAAAGCAACCCCACGAGTGGGTTTGCCTTTACCTGAAGCAGGAATAACCCAGACTGTCTTCCCCAACAAATTCTTTATGTGCACCACAGGAACTTTATCCCCCTCTACAGTAGGTAAAAGTTCTGATTGGGCTGGGCCAGCCCTGTTGGCAGATCCCCTACTGTTGACCAACCAGGTGGCTTTTGGTAAATGTGTATCCCAGTGTTTGAAAGTCCCACCACCCATTGCTCTCAGTGTAGTTTTTAACAGCCCATTGTACCGTTTGATTTTCCCAGAGGCTGGTGCATGGTAGGGGATGTGGTATACCCACTCAATGCCATGCTCTTTGGCCCAAGTGTCTATGAGGTTGTTCCGGAAATGAGTCCCATTGTCTGACTCAATTCTCTCTGGGGTGCCGTGTCGCCACAAGACTTGTTTCTCAAGGCCCAGGATAGTGTTCCGGGCAGTGGCATGGGACACAGCGTATGTTTCCAGCCAGCCGGTGGTTGCTTCCACCATGGTAAGCACATAGCGCTTGCCCTGGCAGGTTGGTGGGAGTGTGATATAGTCAATCTGCCAGGCCTCCCCATATTTGTACTTCAGCCATCGTCCTCCATACCAGAGAGGCTTTAACCGCTTGGCTTGCTTAATTGCAGCACATGTTTCACATTCGTGAATAACCTGGGCAATAGTGTCCATCGTTAAGTCCACCCCTCGATCACGAGCCCATCTATATGTTGCATCTCTGCCTTGATGGCCTGAGGTGTCATGGGCCCACCGGGCTAAAAATAATTCACCCTTATGTTGCCAATCCAAGTCCATCTGAGCCACTTCAATCTTAGCAGCTTTATCCACTTGCTGGTTGTTCTGGTGTTCCTCAGTGGCCCGACTCTTGGGTACATGAGCATCTACGTGGCGTACCTTCACCACCAGGTTCTGCACCCGAGCAGCGATATCTTGCCACAATGCAGCAGCCCAGATGGGTTTCCCTCTGCGTTGCCAGTTGCTCTGCTTCCATTGCTGCAACCACCCCCACAGGGTATTTGCCACCATCCATGAGTCAGTATAGAGATCAAGTACTGGCCATTTTTCTCGTTCAGCAATGTCCAAGGCCAGCTGGATGGCTTTCACCTCTGCAAATTGACTCGATTCACCCTCTCCCTCAGCAGTTTCTGCAACTTGTCCTAGGGGACTCCACACAGCTGCCTTCCATCTCCGATGCTTTCCCACAATATGGCAGGACCCATCAGTAAACAAGGCATATTGCTTTTCACTCCCTGACAGTTCATTATATGGTGGGGCCTCTTCAGCACGCGTCACCTCCTCTTCTGGTGACATCCCAAAATCTTTGCCCTCTGGCCAGTCCATGATGACTTCTAGAATTCCTGGATGACTGGGATTTCCTATTCGAGCTCGTTGTGTAATTAGTGCGGCCCACTTACTCCATGTAGCATCAGTTGCATGATGTGTAGAGGAGACCCTGCCTTTGAACATCCAGCCCAGCACAGGCAACCGGGGTGCCAGGAGGAGCTGCGCTTCAGTTCCAATCACTTCTGAGGCAGCTCGAACCCCTTCATAGGCTGCCAGTATCTCTTTTTCAGTGGGAGTGTAGCTGGCCTCGGATCCTTTATATCCCCGACTCCAAAAGCCAAGGGGTCGACCTCGAGTCTCCCCTGGAGCTTTCTGCCAGAGGCTCCAGGTAGGACCATTCTCCCCAGCTGCGGTATAGAGCACATTTTTCACATCTGGCCCGGCCCGGACTGGTCCAAGGGCTACTGCATGAACTATTTCTCGTTTAATTTGTTCAAAGGCTTGTTGTTGCTCAGGGCCCCATTTGAAATCATTCTTCTTCCGGGTCACGTGGTAGAGAGGGCTTACAATCAGACTGTAATTTGGGATGTGCATTCTCCAGAACCCCACAACACCTAAGAAAGCTTGTGTTTCTTTCTTGTTAGTTGGTGGAGACATTGCTGTTATCTTGTTGATCACGTCTGTGGGGATCTGGCGGCGTCCATCTTGCCATTTTATTCCCAAAAATTGAATCTCCTGTGCAGGTCCCTTGACCTTATTCCGTTTTATGGCAAAACCGGCCTTCAGCAGGATTTGGATTATTTTCCTCCCTTTCTCAAAAACTTCTTCCGCTGTATCACCCCACACGATGATGTCATCAATGTATTGCAGGTGTTCTGGAGCTTGCCCCTGTTCCAGTGCAGTCTGGATCAATCCATGGCAGATGGTAGGGCTGTGTTTCCACCCCTGGGGCAGTCGGTTCCAAGTGTACTGGACGCCCCTCCAAGTGAAAGCAAACTGTGGCCTGCATTCTGCTGCCAAAGGGATTGAGAAAAATGCATTGGCAATGTCAATTGTGGCATACCACTTGGCTGCCTTTGACTCCAGTTCATACTGAAGTTCTAACATGTCCGGTACGGCAGCACTCAATGGTGGTGTGACTTCGTTCAGGCCACGATAGTCTACTGTTAATCTCCACTCTCCATTAGACTTTTGCACTGGCCATATGGGGCTATTAAAGGGTGAGCGGGTCCTGCTGATCACTCCTTGGCTCTCCAGTCTGCGAATCAGCTTATGGATGGGAATCAGGGAGTCTCGGTTGGTGCGATATTGCCGCCGGTGCACTGTTGTGGTCGCAATTGGCACTTGTTGTTCTTCGACCTTCAGCAACCCCACAACAGAAGGATCCTCTGAGAGACCAGGTAAGGTGGACAGCTGCTTAATTTCCTCTGTCTCCAAGGCAGCGATACCAAAAGCCCATCTATACCCTTTTGGGTCTTTGAAATACCCTCTCCTGAGATAGTCTATGCCAAGGATGCATGGAGCCCCTGGACCAGTTACAATGGGGTGCTTTTGCCACTTCCTCCCAGTCAGGCTGATTTCAGCTTCCAGCATAGTTAACGCTTGGGATCCTCCTGTCACTCCAGAAATAGAAATGGGTTCACCCCTTGATACCTTGATGGCATCAGAGTACACTGTGCACCGGTATCTACTAGAGCCTTATACTTCTGTGGGACTGATGTGCCAGGCCATCTGATCCACACAGTCCAGTAAACCCGATTATCCCTCTCCTCCACCTGGCTGGAGGCAGGGCCCCTCTAATAGTGATCACAAAATTCTCCACTTCTGTCTTGTAGAAAGGGATTAGTATTCCTTATCACAGGAGCTGGAGTAAAATCAGCTCTTTCGCTCCATCTGGGAAACTGCTCGCCAGAGACTGGAGCAGCAGCTTTCCTGGGAGGATCATCCTTGACCATTGTTCTCCTCTTCAGTTCACGCACCCGTTGCTCCAGAGCTGAAGTAGGTTTTCCATCCCACTTTCTCATGTCTTCTCCATGATCCCGCAGGTAAAACCATAGGGTGGCCCGTGGCGTGTACCTCGTATATTTTCTTTCTCGAGCAGTAGGGCGCCTTCTGTTGATAGCTGAGACATGGGTTGGTACGCGTGGAGAGCTGGATAGATCGGATAAATCGTCTCTCAATTGTTTGAACTCCTGGGACAGTTTTTCCACACCTGAAATGATGGAAGGGGTGAGATTGTCTTTGAACTCTCGGAGTTGACGAATCAGGAAATCCACTGTTGGTGATACTCCGTCATTCCAGGTCATTGATGCCAATGTGTGGGCATATGATGATGGCGCACTCCGTGTAAGTTTCCGCCACATGGGTCGTGTACATTCGACTTCATCTGGGTCTACGGATGTGTTCCTGGAATCCGGCCTACGATAGATCATCTCTATAATGGCTGATTCCCTCAGGGACTGGATGCCTTTCTCTATCGTGGTCCAGTTGGCTGAGCGATTCGTAATATCGTCTTTGTAGGGAAACCTTTCCTTCACAGCTGCCAGGAGCCGCCTCCAAAGACTGAGGGCTCGCTTCTCTCTTGCAATCGCTTTGTCAATTCCTCCTTCCTTAGCAAGTGATCCCAGCTGCTTGGCTTCCCTACCTTCTAGTTCATGACCGTCGGCCCCATTGTCCCAGCACCGGAGCAACCAGGTGACAATGTGCTCCCCTGGAAGACGGGTGAAATCTTTTCGCATATTCCGTAGTTCGGTTGAGGTCCGGGGTCGAGAAGTGACCTCTTCTTCTTCTTCCTCTTCCTCTGACCCACGTAGTAGTAACTCTTGTTCAGGTGCTGTTGCATATAGTAATGGCACTGGGTCTTCATCTTTCTTCGCTTCGCGGGTTGCTCTTTGTGCCTTTCGTCTGCTTTTGCTTACAGGGGCAACAGACATTGTCACAAACTGGACATTTGGTTTAGCTGCAGTGTTTGTCACTGTGGTTGGAGTGGCTGCAGTGCCTGCCACTAGGATTGGAGTGGTTGCAATGTCTATTGCTGGGGTTGGTGCAGCTGTTGTGCTTGGGAGTTGAGTAACACCAACAGCTGCATTATCTGTTGCTGTCGGGGTTTGAGTAGCTACTGTGCTTGTCACTGGGGTTGGTGTAGCTGCAGTGCTTGGAGTAGCCATATTGTCTGTTGCTGTCGGGGTTTGAATAGCTACTGTGCATGTCACTGGGGTTGGTGTAGCTGTGGTGCTTGGAGTAGCTATATTGTCTGTTGCTGTCGGGGTTTGAGTAGCTACTGTGCTTGTCACTGGGGTTGGTGTGGCTGCGGTGCTTGGAGTAGCCACATTGTCTGTTGCTGTCGGGGTTTGAGTAGCTGTTGTGCTTGTCACTGGGGTTGGTGTAACTGCTGTATTTGAAGTTGGAGTAGTTGCGTTGTCTGTTGTGGTCAGGGTTTGAGTAGCTGTTGTGCTTGTCACTGGGGTTGATGTAGCTGCTGTACTTGGAGTAGCTGTGTTGACTGTTGTGGTCAGGGTCTGAGTAGCTGCTGTGCTTGTAGTTGGCATAGCTGCATTGTCTGTTGCTTTGCCATCAGATCCAGAGACATTTTTTTCCCTTTGAAGGTGCTGGATAGTGTTGAGCAGGGCTCTGTAGGCATAGGCCAAGCCCCAGCACGTTGCCAAAATTTGTCCCTCTCTGGTATAACCAGGACGACAGCACACCTCGTTTAAGTGTTTTACTAGTTTTTCCGGATGTTGCACTTGTTCAGTGGTGAAGTTCCAAAGCACTGGAGGGGCCCACTGGCCTAGGTACTTGCCCATACTATCCCACACACCCTGCCACTCATAACTGTCCAGCCTCAGGGAAAATCTCCTGGTGGTCCTCCTATATCGTCGTCTAACCCTAGACCAGGTTCGAACCTGATACTGCTGAATTTTTGACATTAAACGAAATAGGATGTTCCTACGACGGGATGGCCGTGGGTAAAACACACTCCGTATGTTTGCCAACATGCTGATCCCCAGCACAATCAGCAGGCAGGTTTCAAGGGTACTCAAAGGCCATCTAAAACCTTCAGAACTCTCAATTGCTGTTGCAAATAGGCTGGTGGGGGAACGGGGGGTGAAAGAGAATGCTTCCTTCGTAAGTTTACCCCCCAAGGAGAAAAGAAAAGATATGCAATTGCTAAAATATTTCATTATATACCTCCCAATGTATAGTGGTGATGGCCACGCTGGAAGCACAAACCAGACCAGTTTCATGATCAATGAGTCTATTGTATTACAAGTCATTACCATGAAGTACAGTGAAACAAGAACCTTAGCCCAGGCCCCCCAGCCGATAAACACTAAAACAGCAAATAGTGGCTGTAAGTAAGGTACAACATGCTGAAACTCTGAGATCAAGCGCAACACGTCTGAGAGCCAAATAATCACCATTGTGACGAGTAGTAACAATGAATGCTTATCACAAATATGATTAAACACACTCTGGTCAGATCTGTCGTTATCTCAACCTTTCGAGCCCCACGTTGGGCGCCAAAAAGAACTGTCGTGGTTTGAGCCCAGCCGGTAACTCAGAACCACACAGCCGCTCGCTCACTCCCCCCCCCCCCCCTTCTTCCTCCCCCTGCTCCCGGAGGGATGGGGAGGAGAATGGGAAGAATGTAACTCCCACGGGTTGAGATAAGAGCAGTCCCGCAACTAAGGTATAACACAAAACCACTACTGCTACCACCAATGATAATAACGATTAGTGAAATAACAAGGGGAGAGGATACAATTGCTCACCACCCGCCAACCAACACCCAGCCCGACCCGAGCAGTGATCTCGGCCTTCCAGGTAACTCCCCCCGGTTTATATACTGGGCATGACGTGCTGTGGTATGGAATACCCCTTTGGCTAGTTTGGGTCAGGTGTCCTGTCTCTGCTTCCTCTCGGCTTCCCCTCCTCCCTGGCAAAGCATGAGACTGAGAAAGTCCTTGGTTGGAATAAACATTACTTAGCAACAACTAAAAACATCGGTGTTATCAGCGTTGTTCCCAGGCTGAAAGTTAAAAAACACAGCACTGCACCAGCTACTAAGCAGGAGAAAAATGACTGCTATAGCTGAACCCAGGACACCTTCTTAGAGATAACCTTGATCTGACCTTAATTTGTCACTATCTAAATATGTTTTTTAAATTATTTTTAACCTTCCAGTTCACATAGAGAGTACTGAAAACTGATTTGAGATGTCCTGCATAACTCTTTCATGATTCTGTCATTTGAAGTTAAATGTTTTATCAGTAAGAGATACCATGGCACAGTGTTCTACGCAGGTAGTTGTAATTGTTTGTTTATCACTGTTCAAGCATAGATACCAAATACACAGAAAAAAAATAAAAAAGAAAAGCAGTTGATTTTAGAATATCAGTTAACAAATCAGGAGCAAAAAAGTATGAAATAGGTGTGCAAGACTTCAGAGTTATGAAAGGGCAAATGTCAGACAGTAATGCTAATAGGTGTTAATTAGAAAGACAAACCTTTTCTGGTAATTCTCAGATTTGGGAAATCCAAGAAGGTGATCAGGTTGGCTTTACAAAAGGTGACTACAGCTACTGTGTTAGCAGAAATTAAATGAAGCACCATGTAGTACTTCTAATTGTGCTGTGTTGTTGGAAAGCAGTCAGGTCAGGGAATTAGAGAATGAAAGAAGCAGAGAAAGCAAGGTATAGTAAAGACTAAGGCAGTGGGGTAGGTATTGGAATTATTGCCTGCAAGTTCTGTTCTATCACTGCTATGAAAAGATATTTTCTTAGTTATAATATGATTTTTTTTTTATATTTTCATTTATTAGTATCCACAGTGGGAAATAAATTTTTTTCAGTCTAACTTTATGCTGTGGCTTCTGACACCCTCACTGTGGAGCCTACATGAGGACTGAAAAACTTGAGTCAGTAATTTTTTATAAGAGAGAAAAATCTCTGCCTTGTTCATTATAAGATAGCTGTCCTTTAAGTAAAGAGAGTTGATTAGTCTAACTGTCCTGCTGTCAGCAGGGAAGGATAAGGAGTCTCATAATGACTGAACTATATCTGAAGCTATTAGGAGGTAGAAGTTGATCAAGAGAATAAAGTTGGATTGGTTTTCCATTAATAGCATTGTATTGATAAAGAAAAATATTTTATTGGCAAGGTAAAAAGTAAGTTTGCTTAATCTTATGCTGCACTTCTAGTTTAACTTCTTTAGTGGACTGACATTTCAAGTCTCAGTTTCTGAAAGGCAGGCAAACATGGCATGGCCCTATAATTAAGATTAGTAAAAGGTATGTGCTAATTAAACACCAAATTGTTAAAAATAAAAATATTATTTAATTCAGCTTCCTAAATACACAGTCAAAACAATGCCCATAAACCCTGGCTTTCAATATTACTTGGATTTGCATGACAAGAGAGTAGCAATTGCTTCTAAATTCAGCTTACCATCAAGAACTGGAGCGTACAAAACCACTATTACAGCCTTATAAAATTGATTTTAAATCACTTACTGAACCATACAAACAGAGGGCAAGTTACCATAGATTAAGACATGAAGACATCTAGTACTTGACAGTATTCTCATTTGGTATTTAGAACAGAATCATACAATCATAGAACCAACTAGGTTGGAAAAGACCTTTAAGATCATCAAGTCCAACCATTACCCCAGGACTGCCAAGACCACCCCTAAACCATGTCACTGAGGGCCTCATCTACACGGTTTTTGAACACTTCCAGGGACAGTGATTCCACCACTTCCCTGGGAAGCCTGTTCCAATACCTGATCACCCTCTCGGTGAAGAAATTTTTCCTAATATCCAATCTAAACCTCCCCTGGTGCAGCTTGAGGCCGTTACCTCTTGTCCTATCGCTTGTTACTTGGGAGAAGAGACCAACCCCTACCTCACTACAACCTCCTTTGAGGTAGTTGTAGAGAGTGATAAGGTCCCCCTGAGCCTTCTCCAGACTAAACAACCCTGGTTCCCTCAGCCATTCCTCATAAGACTTATTCTCCAGACCTTTCATCAGCTCTGTTGCCCTTTTCTGGACCTGCTCCAACACCTCAATGTCTTTCTTGTAGTGAGGGGCCCGGAACTGAACACAGTATTAGAGGTGCGGCCTCACCAGTGCCGAGTACAGGGGATGATCACTGCCCTGGCCCTGCTGGCTTCACTATTTCTGATACAGGCCAGGATGCTGTTGGCCTTCTTGGCTGCCTGGGCACAAGCTGGCTCATGTTCAGCTGGCTGTCAATCAGCACCCCCAGGTCCTTTTCCACCAAGCAGCTTTCCAGCCACTCTTCCCCAAGCCTGTAGCATTGCATGGGGTTGTTGTGGCCCAAATGCAGGACCTGGCACTTTGCCTTGTTGAACCTCATACCATTGGCCACAGCCCATCGATCCAGCCTGTCCAGATCCCTCTGCAGAGCCTTCCTATCCTTCAGCTGATCAACACTCCCAGCCAACTTGGTGTCATCTGCAAATTTACTGAGGGTGTACTCAATCCCCTCATCCAGATCATCAATGAAGATATTAAACAACACTGGCCCTAACACTGAGCCCTGAGGGACACCACTAGTGACCGGTTGCCAACTAGATGTGATGCCATTTACCACCACTCTTTGGGCTTGGCCATCCATCCAGTTTCCAACCCAGCAAAGAATCCACCTATCTAGGCCATGAGCAGCCAATTTTTCCAGGAGAATGCTGTGGGAGACAGTGCCAAATGCTTTACTTAAGTCCAAATAGACAATGTCCACAACTTTTTCCTCATCAACCAGGTGGGTCACCTTATTGTAGAAGGAGATCAGGTTGGTCAAGCAGGACCTGTCCTTCATGAACCTGTGCTGACTGGGCCTGATTCCTCTGTTTTCCCTCACATACTTTATGATCTCACTTAGGATCACCTACTCCATGACATTCCCCAGCACTGAGGTCAGGCTGACAGGCCTGTAGTTCCCAGGGTCATCCTTCCTACCCTTTTTGCAGAGAGGCGTCATATTGGTAAACCTCCAATCCTCTGGGACCTGCCCACTAGACCAGGACTGCTGATATATGATAGAGAGTGGCTTAGCAAGCTCCTCTGCCAGCTCCTTCAGCACTCTTGGGTGTAACTCATCTGGCCCCATAGACTTGTATACATCTAAGTGGAGCAGGAGGTCTCTAACCATTTCTTCCTGAATTATGGGGACTTCAATCAGCTCCCCATCTCTGCCATCCAACTCAGGGAACCAAGTACCCTGAGGATGGCTGGTATGACTTAAAGACTGAGGCAAAGGCAGCATTAACTACCTCAGCCTTCTCCTCATCCTCAGTCACTAGATTTCCCTTAGTATCCAGTAGAGGATGGAGGTTCTCCTTGGCCCTGCTTTTATTGCTAATATATTTCATAGAATCATAGAATCATAGAATAGTTAGGGTTGGAAAGGACCTTAAGATCATCTTGTTCCAACCCCCCTGCCATGGACAGGGACACCTCACACTAAACCATGTGGCCCAAGACTCTGTCCAACCTGGCCTTGAACACTGCCAGGGATGGAGCATCCACAACCTCCCTGGGCAACCCATTCCAGTGCCTCACCACCCTCACCGTAAACAACTTGTTATATTTAACCTAAACTTCCCCTGTTTAAGTTTGAACCCGTTACCCTTTGTTCTACCACTACAGTCCCTAAGGAAGAGCCCCTCCTCAACATCCTCGTAGGCCCCCTTCAGATACTGGAAGGCTGCTATGAGGTCTCCACGCAGCCTTCTCTTCTCCAGGCTGAACAGCCCCAACTTTCTCAGCCTGTCTTCATACGGGAGGTGCTACAGCCCCCTTATCATCCTTGTGGCTCTCCTCTGGACTTGCTCCAACAGCTCCATGTCCTTTTTATGTTGAGGCCACCAGAACTGTACACAGTACTCCAAGTGAGGTCTCACGAGAGCAGAGTAGAGGGGCAGGATCACCTCCTTTGACCTGCTGGTCATGCTTCTTTTGATGCAGCCCAGGATACGGTTGGCTTTCTGGGCTGCAAGCACACACTGCCGGCTCATGTTAAGCTTCTCATCAACCAACACCCCCAAGTCCTTCTCTGCAGGGCTGCTCTGAATCTCTTCTCTGCCCAACCTGTAGCTGTGCCTGGGATTGCCCTGACCCAGGTGTAGGACCTTACACTTGGCTTGGTTAAACTTCATAAGGTTGGCATTGGCCCACCTCACAGGCATGTCAAGGTCCCTCTGGATGGCATCCCTTCCCTCCAGCGTATCAACCGAACCACACAGCTTGGTGTCATCAGCAAACTTGCTGAGGGCACACTCCATCCCACTGTCCATGTCGCCAACAAAGATGTTGAACAGGACCGGTCCCAACACCGATCCCTGAGGGACACCACTCGTTACACTTTTCCAACTGGACATCGAGCCATTTACCACAACTCTTTGCGTGCGGCCATCGAGCCAGTTCTTTATCCACCGAGTGGTCCATCTATCAAATTGATGTCTCTCCAATTTAGAGACAAGGATGTCATGCAGGACAGTGTCAAATACTTTGCACAAGTCCAGGTAGATGACATCAACTGCTCTGCCCCTGTCCATCAGTTCCGTGGCTCCATCATAGAAGGCCACCAAATCGGTCAGGCAGGATTTCCCCTTAGTGAAGCCGTGTTGGCTGTCACCAACCACCTTGTTGTTTTTCATGTGCCTTAGCATGCTTTCCAGGAGAATCTGTTCCGAGATTTTGCCAGGCGCAGAGGTGAGGCTGACTGGTCTGTAGTTCCTGGGGTCTTCCACCTTCCCCTTCTTGAAAATGAGGTTATATTACCCTTCTTCCAGTCATCAGGAACTTCACCTGACTGCCATGATTTTTCAAATATGATGGACAGTGGTTTAGCAACTTCATCTGCCAGCTCCTTCAGGACCCGCAGATGGATTTCATCAGGTCCCATGGACTTGTGCACGTTCAGGTTCTTAAGATGGTCTCGAACCTGATCCTCTCCTACAGTGGGCCTAAGGTCTTCATTCTCACAGTCCCTCCATCTGCTGCAGTCCCTGCATTTATGGTACATGAAGTTAGCTTGAGGCTGCCCGTAATTTATTTTTTATTGGTATGGATGAGAATTAGCTTTCTTTAGCAGGGAAAAAAAATGCAATACTCATAATCTAAGAACATTTTTAACTATGACAGGTTATTTCTATTGCAGTGTAAGGGGAAAAAAGAAAAACCTCACTGTTGTTACTGGGGACAGCTCAACAAAGCTTTCTTCAGGCTATCACCAGAAACTCCATTTTAATCATTTTTATGCTCTTAGTTACATTTTTTTTAACAAAAAGCAATATGTTGTTGAATTGATTCATCAATATAAATTGCAGTTAAACCAGCTATATAGAGCCGATTATATTTAGAGAATTTTGAAAGTTAAAAATAGCATAATTAAAGCAACTTGTACTTTTTTCTATTGATATTTCTACACTCAGTATATATTCAAGACAACACTATTACACTTAATTTAGCTATCATCAAATACCTAGTGCTAAAAGTTTTACTAAGTTCAAAATCATAAGAGGTTTTATTACCTCTTAAGAGGTGACTGGGGTGGGTGGGGTGATTTATCCATTATGCGGATAAAATCTTTAGGGATGAAGATGTTTTGAGGTTTATGAGTAGGTTGGTTTTTACCTCATCAGTGCTGGAAAGCAGTCTGATTTTTTTTTTCCCTCTTTTAACCTTTATT
This sequence comes from Strigops habroptila, assembly GCF_004027225.2. Taxonomy (NCBI): domain Eukaryota; kingdom Metazoa; phylum Chordata; class Aves; order Psittaciformes; family Psittacidae; genus Strigops; species Strigops habroptila. The sequence goes on from NC_044301.2 coordinate 25,564,842, forward strand.
TCTCTTATTTGTTCATTAGAAATCTAAGCAATCTCCTTTTAAAGCCGAACTAAAAAATGTCGTAGGTCTTTCTAGATTGTAGTGAAAATACAAGTTGTGAATGATTAAAATTAGAGAGTAACAGCAGGAAAACACATAATTTTAGGTTGAGGGCACATAGTCCATTACTGTGTTCCTTGTTAGAGTGTCTATTGCTGGGGTTGGTGCAGCTGTTCTGTTTGGGAGTTGAGTAACACCAACAGCAGCATTGTCTGTTGCTGTCGGGGTTTGAGTAGCTGTTGTGCTTGTCACTGGGGTTGGTGTAGCTGCTGTATTTGAAGTTGGAGTAGTTGCGTTGTCTGTTGTGGTCAGGGTTTGAGTAGCTGTTGTGCTTGTCGCTGGGGTTGATGTAGCTGCTGTACTTGGAGTAGCTGTGTTGTCTGTTGTGGTCAGGGTTTGAGTAGCTGCTGTGCTTGTAGTTGGCATAGCTGCGTTGTCTGTTGCTTTGCCATCAGATCCAGAGACATTTTTTTCCCTTTGAAGTTGCTGGATAGTGTTGAGCAGGGCTCTGTAGGCGTAGGCCAAGCCCCAGCACGTTGCAGCGAGTTGCCCCTCTCTGGTATAACCAGGACGACAGCACACCTCGTTTAAGTGTTTTACTAGTTTTTCCGGATGTTGCACTTGTTCAGTGGTGAAGTTCCAAAGCACTGGAGTGGCCCACTGGCCTAGATACTTGCCCATACTATCCCACACACCCTGCCACTCATGACTGTCCAGCCTCAGGGAAAATCTCTTGGTGGTCCTCCTATATCGTCGTCTAACCCTAGACCAGATTTGAACCCGATACTGCTTAGCTTTTGAGATTAAACAAAATAGGATGTTCCTACGACGGGATGACCATGGGTAAAACACACTCCGTATGTGTGCCAACATGCTGATCCCCAGCACGATCAGCAGGCAGGTCTCAAGGGTATTCAAAGGCCATCCAAAACCTTCAGAACTCTCAAATGCTGTTGCAAATAGGCTGGTGGGGGAACAGGGGGGTGTAAGGGAATGCCTCCTTTATAGGTTGACCCCCCGAGGAGAAAAAAAAGATATGCAATTGCTAAAATATTTCATTTTGTACCTCCCAAAGTATAGAGGTGATGGCCACGCTGGAAGCACAAACCAGACCAGTTTCATGATCAATGAGTCTATTGCATTACAAGTCATTACCATGAAGTACAATGAAACAAGAACCTTAGCCCAGGCCCCCCAGCCGATAAACACTAAAACAGCAAATAGTGGCTGTAAGTAAGGTACAACATGCTGAAACTCTGAGATCAAGCGCAACAAGTCTGAGAGCCAAATAATCACCATTGTGACGAGTAGTAACAATGAGTGCTTCTCACAAATATGATTAGACACACTCTGGTCAGATCTGTCGTTATCTCAACCCTTCGTGCCCCATGTTGGGCGCCACAAAGGACTGTCGTGTTTTGAGCTCAGCCGGTAACTCAGAACCACACAGCCGCTCACTCACTCCCCCCCTTCTTCCTCCCCCCGCTCCCAGAGGGATGGGGAGGAGAATCAAAAGAATGTAACTCCCACGGGTTGAGATAAGAGCAGTCCCGCAACTAAGGTATAATACAAAACCACTACTGCTACCACCAGTGATAATAACGATAAGCGAAATAACAAGGGGAGAGGATACAATTGCTCACCACCCGCCGACCGATACCCAGCCTGACCCGAGCAGTGATCTGGGCCTTCCGGGTAACTCCCCCCGGTTTATATACTGGGCATGACGTGCTGTGGTATGGAATACCCCTTTGGCTAGTTTGGGTCAGGTGTCCTGTCTCTGCTTCCTCCCGGCTTCCCCTCCTCCCTGGCAGAGCATGAGACTGAGAAAGTCCTTGGTCGGAATAAACATTACTTAGCAAAAACTGAAAACACCGGTGTGTTATCAGTGTTGTTCCCAGGCTGAAAGTCAAAAACACAGCACTGCACCAGCTACTAAGAAGGAGAAAAATGACTGCTATAGCTGAACCCAGGACATAGAGATTTGAGATGCTATTAACACATTGCATGATGAAGCAAATCAAAAGATCAGACCAAATTCTAGAATTGAGCAGCTTCTCTATTTCCTTCTATTTTTTTTAATGGAAAAAAATACATTTGAAGATATTTGAGGTTACTTTTCTTTGTTTTGGCTGATCTTGCTAGTTTGCTTTCTTGGCAGATTTGTTTGTTTATTGAAGATTAAAAAAAGTTAAGTTAAAACCACAAGCTGTCCTCTACCACCCAAATACTCTCTATTATATGATTCTTTCTTTTTTGTTTTTGGAAGAAACATTTCAGCATTTAAATCTGTATGTTCTACAAGTTTTTTATTTAAGATTTTCCCATGATGTGATTATTTAAATCCTAATTCCTCAGGACATAATTCAACAAGATAATCAGGAAGTATAATGAATGTGAACTTATGCATTTGGTTGAAATCTCAGGGACTTGCTGACTCAGAATTTCAGAGAAGCTATTTTTTTTCTGATATGACATAGCATTATCTTCCAGTGAAACATTTTTCATTTGTACTATCAGAGAGATTTGGTTTTCAAATTATAAACTGCCAAGTTCCTTGCTTTTACCTCCTGCAGACACTTGAGGGCCTTTTTTGAAACTGTTAGCTGTGGTAGGTTCAAAACTACCTCCAGCTGTACAGTAGGTGCAAGATCATCTCAATTGCAGAATACTGTTCAGGTTAAATGCTAACTGAAGACTAAAAACTTGTTCCAGACTGGATTTCTGTGCTAAATACTTCCTTTTCCAGTGCTAACTAAAAGAATATGAAAATTATATTGAATGCCCTAATTTATTTTTCAGAGTTCTTTTTCTGTGTGACATCCTCCTTGAATTTCCAGTTTGGGTATTTTAACAGTTTCACACCCTGTGACATCAGAAATTGATTGTGTCAACAAAACAGTGTACTCTTAGTTTCTTATGATTTTATGATGCTTTCCAAAAAGTATCTTCAGTTAATCAAAAAGTAAAATGGATTTGAACAGCAGGCAAATTGTTATTAAAAGGATTATGAACTTTTATCTATGCTGAGCATTTGACACAAGCCATTTAGTTGTGAAATTGAGAATGAACAGAAATGTGTTTTCATTTAAAGCCATTTAGATAACTCCTCATTTCTTCTGAACACCACTTCCTATTTTAAAATTGTATCTATCTTTACTGAATTCTGAATCAAGAATTGCATTGGGATGGGGGCAGGTTATTACCCCAAGGAAAATTTTCTCCAGTCTAGCACTAATGGCTTTCATAAAGGCATACACTCTGGAAAAGTAACAAGTCAGCAGTTCAAAGCAATATGACAGCAGAAGTGCCAGAAATTGCATTCTATTTAATCACCATTGCTATCATAATACTTCCTGCTAAAACCAAGCTTTCCAATACTCAAGTTGTATATTTAAAGTCTAGAAGTTCTTATGATACAATTCTTCAATTTTAGAAGAAATGGTTACTTACCCTCTGCTTTAACAGGCAGCTTGTCAACCTTTAATAATAACTTTAGTAAGAAATGAGCCCTTTCCTAATTACTTTAAGAAATTTGCCTATGATGTCAACCAAATACAAAGATGTGATGTTTATATGTACACACTCAAAGTGTTTTAATGGATGTTTTAAAAGTTTATGATGTTCTGCACTAATTTTTCAGCTACATTTTAGGTAGGTTGCTGTTTAATTGGGTGACTGTTTCCTAGATATAACAGTAGTCTTGAAGCTGTAGAGTTTTCTAGCATGAAGACCCCTGATTTTAATCCCCAAAGAATTACAGTATTAAGTAGCTTATTTATGACCAGCTTTGTGCATCCTACTTTTTTCCAACTTAAATTGTGAAGGCTTAGCTGGTTATCACCCTTTAGTCTGGAAAAGAGGCAACTAGAGGGAGTAGAATGAAGGTCTAAAATGTTATATTAGTTTGGAAAGAGTGAATAGGAATTGTCTAATTGAGTACAGCAGTCACTCAAATAGCAAGAAGCATATTTAAGAAAAAAATATTTTGGGCTGAGCAGTTTGTAAAAGGAATTAGTCAGTTCATAGGAATGGGCCTGCCTAATTTATGTTGTGTACCTCCCTAGATCATTGATGTCAAAGGTTCTGTCACCTATTCGGGCAGATGGGTGAAATATCTTTCATTTCAAATGCTTAGAATGCCCAAGTAATCAAGGGAATTATGCATCTTGTGCAGAACTAAAATACAGTCTTTTGATCATCCTTATGTGTATTTGTTGAACACAATATGAAGTTAATTTATGCAGTTTTATAAAGGATAGGGAGTGAGGATTGAAAAAAGCATTAGTTCATCTAAGAGAATTTTAAAACTTTTAGTGTAGAATTTGCTTTAAAAGTTTGTTCTTCATGAGAGCAGGCTCAATATTAGCCAAAAGAGGTGGACTGACTGGGGTTTTGATTATCTATTTTTGTACATTGTGTCCAGAAGATTTTTGTCAAGATACATGTATGATTTACTCATTAAGTTTATTTACTGCCTGGCAGTTCTGCTTTTATGAATGCTGTGTGCTTTGCATCATATAAAACTTACTTCCCATATCTTGCAAGTTCACTTTTTTTCCAGGTCACTTCCTCAGGGCTGAACAAAGCATAGGTTCAGAGCAAAGCAAGGCAGCACAAAAACTTCCCATTCTACAAGCATCTCTTCGTACAAACACCAGACACACAGACTTTGCTCTAGAAGGTCACTTCACATTAATGCACAGTACTTACCGAGGAAGAGAAGAGTCTGGGCCCTCAAGAGCTCATCTAAACAAAAGGTCACAGTGGGGTGAATATGGATTAAGTCATACCAGCTTAAGAGCTGGTTTCAGTCTCCTCTGCATCCCAGCAAAGTTCAGCAAATAAAAGACATAATATTGTCTTATGTTTTAGGAGTTTACAGGTGGGTTTTAGAGCAGAATTTGCTCATCTGTTCACTATGAAACTCTTGCAAGCAGGCGCTCTCCAGTCTTGTGACCAAGATGGGGAAATGCAATTTGTAATTACAGGAATCATAACTTAGAATTATCTGACTTTCATTTCACACCTAAACTAGCTTAACATTATATTAATTCTGTTTTGTATATTTATTTCCTCATCTAACAAAAAATTTTCTTTATACCTGATTCTGTCTTCCTTCTGATATGAAAGGTGCTCTTCTGACATAAACTACCATACAACAGAGTGACAGTGGTTCTCCTAAGCTGGCTGGGAAACTGAACATAGCATCGAAACCATTTCCTTATTTTCTGAATCTAGTGAGGTGGATCTGGATATTTTTTGTTTCCTTTTTTTTACTGTGCTTGTGTATTATGCAATAATAATTGCCATTACGAACAGTTGTATGCTGTGGCACTGGTAAACTGTTTCCTTAGTTGGTTAAGATTGTTGGAATTATTTATGCATCATTCAGTTGTCACTTGTTAATAAAACTTACCAGGAAATATATTTACTTACTATTTAATCTAACTCTGAAATACAGAAGAGGTGCAGAACTAATCATAGGTCATGAGCTGAAATAAGATAGCTGTTCTTTGTGTTGTTATTATGGGATAGGTTTAGCAATAATCAATAGTGAGCAGCACCCTTTTGCTGTAATACTGCAATGGATTCCTGGAAGAGATCCTTTGCGGTTATTAGAGTGGGTGTTTTTATTGGCACAGTCAAAGCGGACAGTTACAACACGAATGGAGGCGCTAGCACAATTAATCATGAGAGGGCAAAATAGAACTGTTGAAATAGCAGGGAAAGAACCATCTTTTATCATAATACCTTTAGTGGCAGAATATTTAGCTTGGGCTTTGCGCCAGTGTATTTTATTGCAAGTGGCATTGCTGGATTATTCGGGTGAAGTAAAGGTGCACTATCCACCACACAAGTTTTTTAGTGTACTACATTCCTGTCAAATAGAAGAGCGACCTAGATGCTCTGCACGTCCGGTAGACGGTGCTACAGTCTTTACAGATGCAGGAGGAAGATCTCAAAAGGCTGCCATCACGTGGCAGGCCAACAGGCAATGGCATGATGTAGTTTTAACAGACTGTCAAGGCTCCACACAACATTTGGAGTTGCGAGCCATGGTAGAAGTGTTTGCTCGATGGAAGACAACACCAGTCAGTGTTGTTTGTGATTCACTGTATGTAGTAGGAGTTGTATCACGTATAGAACGAGCATTGCTGAAAGAGATAAACAATGAGGTATTGTACAAACTATTTCGGAGGTTGTGGCTATAGCTGTCAGAAAGACAATGCGAATATTTTATCACCCATATTCGGAGTCACACAGGAATAATCGAAGGCTCAGCGGAAGGCAACCGGAGAGCCGACAAGCTGGTAGTGCTGCTATGGGCGGCTCCCTCAACGGACCGGTTCGCGCAAGCCAGACGGTCTCATGATTTTTTCCACCAGTCAGCCAAAGTACTGCGCCGCCAATTCGGGCTGTCTGAATCAGATGCCCGAGGCATTGTTCAGTCGTGCCCCGATTGTCAACAGTATACCGGAGGCTTGGCTCCTGGAGTCAATTCTCATGGTACTGGACCTTTAGAAATTTGGCAAATGGATGTTACACATGTCCCAGAATTCGGTAAACAAAAATATGTGCATGTCTGCCTGGATTGTTTTTCTCTTGCAGTTTGGGCTACAGCTCAGACTGGCGAATCTAGCAAACATGTGCAGCGTCACATGCATTCGGCTATAGCGGCCCTTGGCATGCCACGAGAAATCAAAACTGACAACGGCCTTGGCTATGTAGCTCATTCCACACAAGCATTTTTCCAGCTCTGGGGCATTACTCACGTGACGGGTACGCCCCATTCACCTACCAGTCAGACTATGGTCAAACGTATGAATCAGACATTGAAGCGTTTGCTTCAAAAACAAAAAGGGGGAGAAAGTACTATATCACCAACAGATAGATTAAACAAAGTCTATATGTGTTAAAATTCTTACGATTGCCGCAAGATAGCTTGGTGCCACCAATGGTAAAACACGGGGCTGGTCTACAAGGAGGGTTGGAAGAAGTTAAGAGCAGACAATGCAAGGTAATTATTAAAAACGGGATAACAGGGGCCTGGGAAGGACCAGTTAAGTTAATCACATGGGGAAGAGGATATGCATGTGTTGTTACAGATACAGGAACCAGATGGATACCAGCCAAGTGGGTAAAGCCATGGCAAGAAAAGTTGCATGACCCACCCGAAAACACCCCAGCACCTAAGGACTCCATGCCATAACTGTGGAACTTGGGAGCCTTGGAGTTTGTGTGTTTGCAAGTATTGCCGGCTCAGATGGTATTGTCGAAGTTCTAGGGCACACACGGGGTAGAAGGTTATCAGTCACAATGGTTTAAGCGATATGTATCATGTGACACATTGTTTAAGTTAGAGCTCAATATTACTTGTCAACAAGGATACAACTGAGGCCCGATTGTAATGATCAGGTACAATTTTGGGATGTGCCGTCTCGAGTTATCGCCTCCTTGTTTGCACCTGGAGTAGCTGCAGCAAAAGCATTAGGAGACATGACTGAGTTAGGGTGTTGGGCCGCAAAGCAGATAAATTTATCGTCAGAAATACGTACACAAATGCTTAATGATGTAGATAGCATAAGACACGCTGTTTTGCAAAATAGAGCTGCAATTGATTTTTTGCTTTTAGCACAGGGTCACGGGTGTGAGGATTTTGAAGGGATGTGTTGTATGAATTTGACCATTCGGAGTCAATTCATAAAAGTCTCAAGGAGATAAAAGACAACATGAACAAACTAACGGTGGTCAATTCAGGTTTAGATAAGTGGTTAAGGGGTCGGGGCATAATGGGATGGCTTTTAGATCTTTGTAAACAAGGCATTGTAATTTTAAGTATAATTGTGATTGTATTGTTAATCGTTCCCTGTATCTTAAAGGGAGTGTCTAACATGATTACTAATTCCTTGAAGAAAGTTTGGCTGGTTCAAAGAGAAAAAGGGGGAATTGTGGGGTCGTATTTGGAGGACAGTGGACATGTGATGAGCCAGCCATATGAGGGCCTCTTCTAAGCATGCAGCCACATACCAAGAAGAAGATAAGAGGAAGAAAACATCTGCAGTCGGATACATGGGAAGAACACCAGGAATTAGATGAACCAATAAGGACACTTATCGAGCCGCGTGATTGCCTCGTGCAAGAGGGCTTTTCCATTTTGCATTTGAGCTCTGATCGGTAAGTGATTTTCTTTCAGGGTGTAGCTCCTAGTTTTCGTTGCTTCATGAGTATTTATTAATGCATGAAATCCCATCAACAGGGAATTAATGAGGCAAACGTGATGTATGGATTTCCAGTAGCTTGGATCTTAGGATCAAGGTTTGAATTAACTAAACCAAGGATTTCCATCTGAATTGGTGTCCTGGGATCAGCTGTAACAGTCATTTTTCTGCTTCCTAGTAGCTGATCCAGTGCTGTGTTTTCGACTTTAGTCTGAGAACAGTGCTGATAACACACCAGTGTTTTAGTTGTTGCTAAGTAATGCTTACCCCGATCAAGGACTTTTCAGCCTCTCAGGGTCTGCCACTGTCCTGGGTTCAGCTATAGCAGTCATTTTTCTCCTTATTAGCTGGTGCAGTGCTGTGGTTTTGACTTTCAGCCTGGGAACAACGCTGATAACACACCGGTGTTTTCAGTTTTTGCTAAGTAATGTTTACTCCAACCAAGGACTTTCTCAGTCTCATGCTCTGCCAGGGAGGAGGGGAAGCTGTGAGGAAGCAGAGACAGGACACCTGACCCAAACTAGCCAAGGGGGTATTCCATGCCACAGCACATCATGCCCAGTATATAAACTGGGGGGAGTTACCCAGAAGGCCCAGATCACTGCTCAGGTCAGGCTGGGTATTGGTCACCAGGTGGTGAGCAATTGTATCCTCTCCCCTTGTTATTTCCCTTATCATTATTATTATTGGCGGTAGCAGTAGTAGGTTTGTATTATACCTTAGTTGCTGGAGTGTTCTTATCTCAACCTGTGGGAGTTACATTCTTTCTATTCTCCTCCCCATCCCTCTGGGAGTGGGGGGAGGGAGAAGGGGGGGAGTGAGCAAGTGGCTGTGTGGTTCTGAGTTACCGGCTGGGCTTAAAACACGACAACCAGTGAGGAGAGGAACAAGAAGCCAGGAGGAAGCAGAGACAGGACACCTGACCCAGACTAGCCAAGGGGATATTCCATACCACAGGATGTCATGCCCAGCATATGAACTGGGCGAGTTGCCTGGAAGGGCCAAATCGCTGCTTGGGTCGGGCTGGGTATCAGTTGGCAGGTGGTGAGCAATTGTACTGTGCATCACTTGTGGTTACTTTTTTTGTCCCTTTCCCCTTCTAGTTTTATATTCTCTCCCCTTGTTATTTATTTCCCTTGTCATTATTATTACTGGTAGTAGTAATAGTTTTATATTATACTTCAGTTATTGGACTGTTCTTATCTCAACCCATAGGATTTACATTCATTCGATTCTCCTTTCCATCCCTCTGGGAACACAGGGGAAGAAGGGGAGGAGTGAGCGAGCGGCTGTGTGGTTCTGAGATACCAGCTGGGTTTAAACCATGACAGTCCTTTGTGGCGCCCAACGTGGGGCACGAAGTGTTGAAATAATGACAGGTCTGACCAGAGTGTGTCTAATCGTATTTGTGATAAGCATTCATTGTTTTGGATTAATAGTCATTCCTCTCAATGTTGATTTATTTGCTCTTGGAGTTGCTGTGCTTGGTCTCAGAGTTTTGTTATGTCACACCTTACTTGCAGTCAGTATTTGCTGGTTTAGTGTTTTATCAGCTGGGGGGCCTGGGCTAAGGTTCTTGTTTCGCTGTACTTTATGGCAATGACTTGTAATACAATAGCATCATTGACCATGAAACTGCTCTGGTATGTGTTCTCAGCGTGGCCATCATCTCTATAATTTGGGAGGCATGTAATGGGAATTTTTAACAATTACACATCTTTTTTTTTTCCTTCTGTCGGAGGGTCAACCTATGAAGGAGACATTCCCTCACACCCTCCGCTCCCCCACCAGGCTATTTACAGCAGCATTTGAGAATTCTAAAGGTTTTGAATATCCTTTGCATACCCTGGAAAACAGCCTGGTTCATTTCCTAGGAACCAGCATGCTGCTGCATATAGTGCATGTGTTTTACTCATCGCCGTACCACCCTGAGAAGGTCTGATCTCATCTGATCTCAGAAGATAGGCAGGGTCGGGCTCGGGTCTTGTCTAAGGTTAAACAATGATCTAAGAATGCCACCAAGAGATCTTTCCTGAGGCTGGACAGTCATGAGTGGCAGGGCATGTGGGACAGTACTGGTAAGCACCTAGGCCAGTGGGCCCCTCCAGTGCTTTGGAACTTCACCACTGAACAAGCGCAAAATCTGGAAAAATTAGCAGAGCATTTAGACAAGTTGTGCTATCGTCCTAGCAATACCAGAGAGGGACATCTCACCTCAATGTGCTGGGGTTTGGCCTACACCTACAGAGCCCTGCTCTGTAGAGAGCAGGAAAAAGATGTCTCTGGATCTGATGGCAAAGTAACAGACAACGCAGCTGCTCCAGCCCAAAAAACAAGCACAGCAGCTACCCCAACCCCAGCGACAAGCACAGCAGATGATAGTCAAACCCCGACAACAGACACTGCAGCCACTCGAACCCCAGTGAAAGACAGTGCAGTCAATCCAACCCCAGTGAGAGACACTGCAGCCACTCCAGCTCCAGTGACAAACACTGGAGCCACTCCAACCCCAGTGAAAGACAGTGCAGTCAATCCAACCCCAGTGAAAGACACTGCAGCTGAACCGAAGGAGCAATCCATTCCAATATCAATTGCCCCTATAAGCAAGAGGAGATGTAAATAAAAAGCATGAACACAAGTCGTATAGTGAAGGAAGATGAAGACCCAATGCACAAACTAGAAGGGGTGACACCTGAACGAGAGGAAAAGGAGGAATTAGTACAAGAAACAGAGGAAGAGGGAGAACAAGAGGTAACTTCTCGATCCCTGACCTTGACTGAGCTGTGGAATATGCGAAAAGATTTCAGCCTTCTTCCAGGGGAGCACATCATCACCTGGATGCTCCAATGCTGGGACAATGGGGCTGATGGTAACGAACAAGAAGGTAGGGAAGCCAAGCAGCTGGGATCACTTGCTAGGGAAGGGGGAACTGACAAAGTGAATGCAAAAGAGAAATGAGCCCTCAGCCTTTGGAGGCGGCTCTTGGCAGCTGTGAAGGAAAGGTTTCCCTACAAGGATGATATGTCAACCACGCAAGTGGACCACGAAAGAGAAAGGCCTCCAGTCCCTGAGGGAATCAGCCATTCTAGAGATGATCCATTGTAAGTCGGATGCTGGGAATGAACCCGTAGATCCAGATGAAGTCGAATGTACACGACCCATGTGGCGGAAATTTACACAGAGTGCATCATCAATGAAATAACTCGTCAGCTGTGGCAGTTTGAAGACAATCTTGCTCCTTCCATCATTTCAGCTGTGGAAAAACTCCTGTCCCAGGAGTTCAAGCAATTCGGAGACGATCTATCCAGCTCCCCACGTGTACCAACCCATGTCTCAACTATTAATAGAAGGCGCCCTACTGCTCGAGAGAGAAAATATAGGAGCTACACGCCACGGGCCACCCTATGGTTTTACCTGCGGGATCACGGAGAAGACATGAGAAAGTGGGATGGAAAACCTGCCTCAGTTCTGAAGAAATGGGTGTGTGAATTGAAAAGGAAAACAACGGTCCAGGATGATCCTCCCATGAAAGTTGCTGCTCCAGTCTCTGGTGAGCAGTTTCCCAGATGGAGTGAAAGAGCTGATTTTACTCCAGCTCCTGTGATAAGGAATACTAATCCCTTTCAAAAAGACATAAATGGAGAATGTTATGATCACTATTAGAGGGGCCCTGCCTCCAGCCAGGTGCAGGAGAGGGATAATGGGGTTTACTGGACTGTGTGGATCAGATGGCCTGGCACATCAGTCCCGCAGAAGTATATATCTAGTAGATACTGGTGCACAGTGTACCCTGATGCCATCAAGGTATCAAGGGATGGAACCCATTTATATTTTGGAGTGACAGGAGGATCCCAACAGTTAACTGTACTGGAAGCTGAAATCAGCCTGACTGGGAGGAAGTGGCAAAAGCACCCCATTGTGACTGGTCCAGGGGCTCCATGCATCCTTGGCATAGACTATCTCAGGAGAGGGTACTTCAAAGACGCAAAAGGGTGTAGATGGGCTTTTGGTATCGCTGCCTTGGAGACAGAGGAAATGAAGCAGCTGTCCACCTTGCCCGGTCTCTCAGAGGATCCTTCTGTTGTGGGATTGCTGAAGGTCGAAGAATGACAACCGCCAATTGCGACTGCAGCAGTGCACCGGCGGCAATATCGCACCAACCGAGACTCCTTGATTCTCATCCATAAGCTGATCCATAGACTGGAGAGCCAAGGAGTGATCAGCAGGACCCGCTCACCCTTTAATAGCCCCATATGGCCGGTGCAAACATCTAATGGAGAGTGGAGACTAACAGTAGACTATCGTGGCCTGAATGAAGTCACACCACCATTGAGTGCTGCCGTCCCGGACATGCTAGAACTTCAATCTGAACTGGAGTCAAAGGCAGCCAAGTGGTATGCCACAATTGACATTGCCAATGCATTTTTCTCAATCCCTTTGGCAGCAGAGTGCAGGCCACAATTTGCTTTCACTTGGAGGGGCGTCCAGTACACTTGGAACCGACTGCCCCAGGGGTGGAAATACAGCCCTACCATCTGCCATGGATTGATCCAGACTGCACTGGAACAGGGGCAAGCTCCGGAACTCCTGCAATACATTGATGACATTATCGTGTGGGGTGATACAGCAGAAGTTGTTTTTGAGAAAGGGAGGAAGATAATCCAAATCCTGCTGAAGGCCGATTTTGCCTTAAAATGGAGTAAGGTCAAGGGACCTGCACAGGAGATTCAATTTTTGGGAATAAAATGGCAAGATGGACACTGCCAGATCCCCACAGATGTGATCAACAAGATAACAGCAATGTCTCCACCAACTAACAAGAAAGAAACACAAGCTTTCTTAGGTGTTGTGGGGTTTTGGAGAATGCACATCCCAAATTACAGTTCGATTGCAAGCCCTCTCTACCATGTGACCCGGAAGAAGAATGATTTCAAATGGGGCCCTGAGCAACAACAAGCCTTTGATCAAATTAAACGAGAAATAGTTTGAGGAGAGAATACCACGGACCCTACACAATTCAGTGTGAATCAAGCAGAAGCCGTTTTATTGTTCTTTGCTATCCCTTTATATACAAAGTTTTCTATCCCTGCATGCGGTCATGCGCCTTTTGATTGGTAAAAGCCCTCTTGCACGAGGCAATCACGCGGCTTGGCAAGTGTCCTTATTGGTTCATCTAGTTCCTGGTGTTCCTCCCATGTATCCGACTGCAGATGTTTTCTTCCTCTTATCTTCTTCTTGGTATGTGGCTACGTGTTTAGAAGAGGCTCTCATATGGCTGGTTTATCATATGTCCATTTTCCTTCAAATACGACCCCACAATTCCCCCTTTTTCTCTTTGAACCAGCCAAACTTTCTTCAAGGAATTAGTAATCATGTCAGACACTCCCTTTAAGATACAGGGAACAATTAACAATACAATCACAATTATACTTAAAATTACGATGCCTTGTTTACAAAGATCTAAAAGCCATCCCGTTATGCCCCAACCCCTTAACCACTTATCTAAACCTGAATTGACCACCGTTAGTTTGTTCATGTTGTCTTTTATCTCTTTAAGACTTTTATGAATTGACTCCGAATGGTCAGACAGACTCATACAACGCATCCCTTCAAAATCCTCACACCCGTGACCCTGTGCTAAAAGCAAAAATCAATTGCAGCTCTATTTTGCAAAACAGCGTGTCTTGTGCTATCTACATCATTAAGCATTTGTGTACGTATTTCTGACGTTAAATTTATCTGCTTTGCAGCCCAACACCCTAACTCAGTCACGTCTCCTAATGCTTTTGCTGCAGCTACTCCAGGTGCAAACAAGGAGGCGATAACTCGAGACGGCACATCCCAAAATTGTACCTGATCATTACAATCCGGCCTTAACTGTCGTGCTTCCTTTTTTGCATTCTAGTGCTCCTGCAGTAATCTGAGCACTCACATGAGTGCAGGCAGTTTTTAGCACCAGTTGTTTTTCTGTTTCAGTTAAAGCATCCAGCATTACTTCTATATCACCCCAGTCAAGATCTTGGCTTTTAACAATCAACTCAAACCTTTTTGCCACTCCTATTGGATCATCTCGATAGTCTTTCACAGCTAACTTCCAAGCGTCTAAATTTCCCCTCCTGCTCAGTTGTCAGCAACAGCAACCCTCTCCTCCTTGTCAGTATCAGAAGGATTCGGGGCAGGGGATGCTCCTCTCGGAGGTCTCAGTAATACATAATCTTCTACCCTATCTTCCTCCTTTTTCCTTAATTTTAAACACATTTCTCCGATATCACAACCCGAACAACACCTCTCCAACTTAGGTTTCTGTTGCCCCCCCCCTTTTTTTTTTTTTTTCTGTCCCTTTCCAAAGCTAAAATTAAGGGATCTGGCAGAGCTCTCTTAATTCCACATTCCTTCTGCCACTCCTGCTGGTTTCTTAACATGAAAAACATATCTGCATACATTACTTCGCTCTGTTGATATCCCATTATTAGTTTTACACACACACACAAGGGATCCCACAAACACACTCCACACAACTACAATACCTAAAACACAAACAAAATCCAATTAGACAAACAATATTAATGACACAATCACAACATACAGTGCAGCCTTAACCATATTATATCATCAACACCAAAATCATTACCATGATAATCCACAAAACTAGGTCAAATACCAGCAAGTCACAAACAGAAACAAATCCAAATGTATACCAATCGAGGGCTAGCAGCCAGGTATACGCCTTTACCTACGAGATTTCTAATCTTGATTTACGGAAGGCTCCAAACGAAAGGTTAACCCACCAAAATCCAAACTTCAAACAGACTCCCGTGCAGGACGTCTCCTACAACTTACGGAATGTTAACCAAAACAAAACAATATTTACAAAAGAATACCTTCTTAAAGATGGTCCTTGTCTGCTCCTGCAGTGATCCGAGTGAGTCGAGGGGTCCCTCCGGGAAAATTCCCCGGGGGCCCTAGGGAGCCCTGTTCTCAGCGGGTCCTGCAGCCGAGCAGATAGTGTCCCATCTGGGGTGCCAAATTGATTCGTAGAACTCGTTAAGAACTTGCCAACAAAGTTTAAGTTGACAAGCAGGTATTCTTTATTGCTGTGCCGGGAGACACAGGGGATAACTCCTCCTAATGTGTGTCTCGTTTAAGCATCAAACAGACCATGATTATATCGTTACTTAACATACATATTCATTACATTTCTGATAAATGTCATACATATTTATTAGATGTCCGAGAATCGTTTTACATAATTCCATGCCTATTTTCGCATGCGCATAACAACGTGGTAGTGGTCTTTGGTGGTCGTTTTACTTCTTCCAACAATCTTCATCACTTGGCCGTTCCTTGAACTCTTGCTCTGGAAGTCTTTGAAGCATGCGCAGTAGATAAATGTTTACACCAGCTTAATTAGTTTAGTAACGCTGCTGACATAAATGAGTGATTTCTCCTTGTCCTTCTACTTATCAGTTAACTTCGCTACATCACGTCCTAAACATCTGCTTAGTTTCAGATACTCCTTAGCTGCAGTCCTGTTTTGGTTACAATAAATTTTTTATGAAGGTCATAAGGTCCTAAAACCATGTCAGCTACAACGATTTATCTTATCCATCCCCTCATCTTTCTGGGGATCCATCTCGTCCTCTATTGGAGGTGCCGACGGGGCAGCGGGGGAAGGGACAGGGAGCTGATCAAAAACTCTGATCTTAGACGATGGGGGCTGTAAAGCTATAAAAGCTCCGGCAGCGGCTGATCGTTCTGCCTTCATCGCTTGAAGGGTCATTAGAATCAGCTTCCAAGCTGTTGCGAGTCCCTTAGCTTCTTTACTGCCATCGCTTACGGCATCCCATAACCGTTCCCCAACCTTTTCCCAAGTTCTGGGGAAACCCGTTCTCTTGGCACCATATTAATAACTTTTGGAGCACAAGCTCATCATGTTTAATTCCTCTCTTAGAGAGTATATGCAGGAGCAGTTTCACGATCGCACTTTCTTCCTTTGTTACACTCTGCCCCATCTCTTATTACCGGCTGCTCACCTCTAAGGGTGTCCCGTTGCAACGTACGTTCTTTTTCACGGACCGTCCTCTGATCCGTCCCGACTCCAGTCCCGCTGGCTCGGCTCTCCAGCCGGTCCTCTCCTTCGGGGTTGCTCCAGGTACTATCGTCTGACAATCACGTCGGGGTCACCAACTGAGGAGAGATGACAATGGACCCTACATGTTTCAATGTGAATCAAGCAGAAGCTGTTTTATTGTTCTTGGCTATCCCTTTATATACAAAGTTTTCTATCCCTGCATGCGGTCATGCACCTTTTGATTGGTAAAAGCCCTCTTGCACGAGGCAATCACGCGGCTTGGCAAGTGTCCTTATTGGTTCATCTAGTTCCTGGTGTTCCTCCCATGTATCCGACTGCAGATGTTTTCTTCCTCTTATCTTCTTCTTGGTATGTGGCTACATGTTTAGAAGAGGCTCTCATATGGCTGGTTCATCATATGTCCATTGTCCTCTAAATACGACCTCACAATAGTTCATGCAGTAGCCCTTGGACCAGTCCAGACCAGGCCAGATGTGAAAAATGTGCTCTATACTGCAGCTGGGGAGAATGGTCCTACCTGGAGCCTCTGGCAGAAAGCTCCAGGGGAGACTCAAGGTCGACCCCTCGGCTTTTGGAGTCAGAGATACAAAGGATCGGAGGCCATCTACACTCCCACTGAAAAAGAGATACTGGCAGCCTATGAAGGGGTTCGAGCTGCTTCAGAAGTGATTGGCACTGAAGCACAGCTCCTCCTGGCGCCCCACTTGCCCGTGCTGGGCTGGATGTTCAAAGGCAAGGTCTCCTCTACACATCATGCAACTGATGCTACATGGAGTAAGTGGGCCGCACTAATTACACAGTGATCTCGAATGGGAAATCCCAGTCATCCAGGAATTCTAGAAGTCATCATGGTCTGGCCAGAGGGCAAAGATTTTGGGATGTCACCAGAAGAGTAGGTGATTTTTGCTGAAGAGGCCCCACCATATAATGAACTGGCAGAGAGTGAAAAGCAATATGCTTTGTTTACTGATGGGTCCTGCCCTATTGTGGGAAAGCATTGGAGATGGAAGGCAGCTGTGTGGAGTCCCCTGGGACAAGTTGCAGAAACTGCTGAAGGAGAGGGTGAATTGAGTCACTTTGCAGAGGTGAAAGCCATCCAGCTGCCCTTGGACATTGCTGAACGAGAAATGTGGCCAGTACTGTATATCTATACTGACTCACGGAGAGTGGCAAATGCCCTGTGGGGGTGATTGCAGCAATGGAAGCAGAGCAACTGGCAACGCAGAAGGAAACCCATCTGGGCTGCTGCACTGTGGCAAGATATGGCTGCCCGGGTGCAGAACCTGGTGGTGAAGGTATGCCACGTAGATGCTCATGTACCCAAGAGTCGGGCCACTGAGGAATACCAGAACAATCAGCAAGTCGATAGAGCTGCTAAGATTGAAATGCACTAAGCAGAGTGCAGGCCGCAGTTTGCTTTTACTTAGAGGGGCATCCAGTACACTTGGAACTGACTGCCCCAGGGGTGGAAACACAGCCCTACCATCTGCCATGGACTGTTCCAGACTGCACTGGAACAAGGGCAAGCTCCAGAACACCTGCAATACAACGATGACATTATTGTGTGGGGCAATACAGCAGAAGACTGTGGAGATTAAAGGCACGGACTCTGGCGATCTGCAGACCAAAGACCTTTATTGCTTTAACAGAGCCTTATTTATACAGTTATAAATGTAAGCATTTGCCACCAGGCAACTCCTGATAGGGTTTAGCCTTTTGTTCTCACACCCCTGCTATACATTAATTGGTTAAGGTGTAGCATTTGCCACTCGGCAACTCCTGATAGGGTATAGCCCTTTGTTCTACAGTAACAGATGTGAGCATTTTGCCACCAGGCAACTCCTGATAGGGTATAGCCTTTTGTTCACACACCCCTGCTATACGTTGCTTGGTTAAGGTGTTACCTACACACGCGCAGTCTCTGTTAGCCAAGTCCCTGCTTTTCTACTGACTATGTCTCTTCACTCAGATAACTTTCTCAAAGTTGTTTTTCTTTTCTCTTCAGAGGCACAGGGCTCTATCATCAAGGTCAAATACTCCTATTCTGTTGCCGTCCAAGTCAGGGCCTCCTGCTACAGAAGACATTTTTGAGAAAGGGAAGAAAATAATCCAAATACTTCTGAAAGCCGGTTTTGCCATAGCTGTCTTGGAGCCGGAGGAAATGAAGCAGCTGTCCACCTTGCCTGGTCTCTCAGAGGATCCTTCTGTTGTGGGGTTGCTGAAGGTCGAAGAACAACACTTGCCAGTCGTGACCACAACAGTGCACTGGTGGCAATATCGCACCAACCGAGACTCCCTGATTCCAATCCATAAGCTGATCCATAGACTGGAGACCAAGGAGTAATCAGCAGGGCGGCACTAATTTCACAACGAGCTTGAATAGGAAATCCCAGTCATCTAGGAATCCTAGAAATTATCATGGACTGGCCAGAGGGCAAAGATTTTGGGATGTCACCAGAGAAGGAGGTGATGTGTGCTGAAGAAGCCCCACTGTAAAATGAACTGTCGGAAAGTGGGAAGCGATATGCCTTCTTTACTGATGGGTCCTGCCGTATTGTGGGAAAACATTGGAGATAGAAGGAGTCCCCTCAAACAAGTTGCAGAAACTGCTAAAGGAGAAGGAGAGTTCAGACAGTTTGCAGAGGTGAAAGCCATCCAGCTGCCCTTGGACATTGCTGAACAAGAAAAATGGCCAGTACTTGATCTTTATACTGACTCATGGATGGTGGCAAATGCCCTGTGGGGGTGGTTGCAGCAATGGAAGCAGAGCAACTGGCAACGCAGAGGGAAACCCATCTTGGCTGCTGCATTGTGGCAAGATATCGTTGCCTGGGTGCAGAACCTGGTGGTGAAGGTACGCCACGTAGATGCTCATGTACCCAAGAGTCGGGCCACTGAGGAACACCAGAACAACCAACAGGTGGATAAAGCTGCTAAGATTGAAGTGGCTCAGATGGACTTAGACTGGCAACATATGGGTGAATTATTTTTAGCCTGGTGGGCCCATGACACCTCAGGCCATCAAGGCAGAGATGCAACATATAGATGGGCTTGTGATCGAGGGGTGGACTTAACAATGGACACTATTGCCCAGGTAATTCACAAATGTGAAACATGTGCTGCAATTAAGCAAGCCAAGCGGTTAAAGCCTCTCTGGTATGGAGGACGATGGCTGAAGTACAAGTATGGGGAGGCCTGGCAGATTGACTATATCACACTCCCACTGACAGGCCAAAGCAAGCGCCATGTGCTTCCAGTGGTGGAAGCAACCACCGGATGGCTGGAAACATTTGCTGCGGCCCACGCCGCTGCCTGGAACACTATCCTGGGCCTTGAGAAACAAGTCTCGTGGTGACACAGCACCCCAGAAAGCATTGAGACATACAATGGGACTCGTTTCTGGGATAACCTTATAGATACTTGGGCCAAAGAGCATGGCCTCTGGGAAAATCGAACTGTACAATGGGCTGTTAAAAACTACCCTGAGAGCAATGGGTGGTGGGACTTTCAAACATGGGATACACATTTAGCAAAAGCCACCTGGTTGGTCAACACTAGGGGATCTGCCAACACGGCTGGCCAGCACAATCAGAACTTTTACGTACTGTAGAAGGGGATAAAGTTCCTGTGGTGCACATAAAGAATTTGTTGGGGAAGACAGTCTGGGTTATTCCTGCTTCAGGTAAAGGCAAACCCACTCATGGGATTGCTTTTGCTTGGGCATCTGGATATAGTTGGTGGGTAATGTGGGAAGATGGGCGTGTCTGGTGTGTACCTCAAGGGGATATAATTTTGGGGGAAAACAGCCAATGAAATCAATTATATGATGTTGCCTGCTGGATAACACTTCTATAGCCCATCAGCTAAATTCCCATCTCTGCCACTCTGGTCTTTGAATAAAAGATATGTGCTGTCATGATCATCAGCAGAGAATAAAGGCGTGGGAAAAGCTTACAGCAGCAGGAGTCTGCCAGAACTGTCCTCAGGTCACCATCAACTGAACCTGACTTCCCTCCAATCATCACCTCAATAAAGAAGGAACTCTGACGAAACCAGATGAGCTCAGCTGTTACCAGATGAGCTGAGAACTTACAGAACTTTTTAAAACTCAAAGAGGTTAGAAAGCAGGCATTCTTTTATTACGGTGCCAGGCACAAGGGGGATATCTCCATCTAGCTTGTGCAACCCTAATTGGGCAGCACTTGTCATTTTATCCTTTTACAACATACATAGTCATCGTATTTCTGTGATACAATAGTCATTTCCCGTGACTCATTTACATATTATCTTTTGTTCTGCGCATGTCCATTCATTAGAATCTGGGGTCCCTGGTGATCGTTTTATTCTTCCTTTTCATCCGGAGTCTTCTTAACCCTTGCTGTGGGCGTGCGCAGTTCTGATCATATGCAGGTGGATAAGGTTATCTATTTCTGCAAAAGAACTCAAGCAACTCAATATTTAGCCACACCAAATCCTGCAACAGGAAGATAAACACCGAGTTTCTTTGACAGCAGGCTTTATGCTCTGTCAGCAATGCTTAAATTCTATATGGCATAAATTCCCTTAGTAATTTCAACATACTCTATCAATCCCTCCTTTTGAGGCTCTAATATTTTGACCCTCAATAATAGTTTTTTCTATCAGCACACTTCAAACAACATTGAAAATAATAAATGGTCAACCAAGCTAAAACACAAATACGAAGTATGACTATGATTCCTACAAGTAAATTCTCTAACCAAGTCCATTTCGGAAGCCAAGAAGTCATTTTTTCCAAAAGATCTCTAAGTCCAAAAGAGGCATCATCTTTGTATTGAATGCAAAATTTGTACCTTTTTCCAGATTTCCTCCAGATCTATTGTATCCCTCTAGTTCTGGTCTATATATACACAGCAACATGTATTTATTACCACGCTTATTCCTCCTTGTGAAGCTAAAAGCATGTCTAAAGCCATTCTATTTTGTAAAACTAGATAGTGAATTAATTTCCTGTTCCAAAGCAATAATAGCATCCAAAGTTTGATTCGTAATTATTTCTACTGTTGCAGATGCATTAACTATTGCCTTTTCTAGTTCGGTAACTCCTAGGGAAGGAGTTAGCCATCGCATAAAGATTCGAAATCCAGTGGATCTTTCAACTAATGGATTAGTGGATAAATCGGTAACCACA
This sequence comes from Strigops habroptila, assembly GCF_004027225.2. Lineage (NCBI taxonomy): Eukaryota > Metazoa > Chordata > Aves > Psittaciformes > Psittacidae > Strigops > Strigops habroptila. The sequence goes on from NC_044301.2 coordinate 25,586,365, forward strand.
ATAGTTGTGGTTTCTATAATAATTGTTTGGTTACGGATTGACGAGTTGACAGCTCTGACAAAAATTGTGTTATCCCCTTCTTTGCATTTGTCCCATTCATACATGTTCTCAGTAGAGGCATAACAACATTTTAAGTAACATTGTGTATGGATCTATGTATTTTTTTCTGTGGAATATTCACTAAAAGTTTGATATAAGGCTCGATATTGTTTAAAAATGAAGTTTCAGACCACCAATTATCAATATTAACAGAACTATTAATAGGGATGGGAATCCCGATTAATGGCTTCTCATCATTTAGACTATCGGGGAGATAAGAGCAAACCCAACATTCAGAAAAATTCCAAGCCATAGACATATTAGACATTAACTGCAAATATTGATTTGTTCCCCACGCTTTAACTGAAGCTAGCTAACTGATGGCTAGAATAAACTTAATCATTTTGCTGCCTAGTTATCTTTAACCTAAGGTTTTCTCCAAGTTCCGATTTTCAAGGCAGGGCAGCTCTTTTAACTCTAGAGTAGTGGATCCAAGGTCCTTTCCCTTGTAGTTTCACAGCAGTGTATGTTGTCAGCAATACTTGGAATGGTCCTTTCCACTTCTCCTCCAGGGGTTCAGAAGTCCAGGCCTTCAGATACACCCAATCACCTGGCTGGAACAAATGAGCTGGGAAATCAAGACTTAATGATTTATTTAACACAACATGTTTTCTTAGAGACATTAACATTTTCCCCAGATGAATCAGATAGTGTGAGGTCACCCCTTCTCCCAGGATTCGAACTTCTCCTGGGAGAGTAGGTATCTGATAAGGTTTTCCAAAAAGTAATTCATAGGGACTGTAACGATATTTGCCTCTAGGTTGTACTCGAATTCTCAATAAAGCCAGAGGCAAAGCCCCTTTCCAGTCCAGGGATGTTTCCTGGCAGATCTTCCCCAATTGTGTTTTGAGAGTTTGATTCATCCTTTCTACTTTCCCACTAGACTGTGGATGGTATGGGGTATGCAATTCCCAGATTATTCCAAATACATGTGTAGCTTCGTCCACTGTTTTTGTAATAAAATGAGGCCCCCTATCTGAGGAGATCCCAAGGGGTACTCCAAATCTAGGGGTTATTTCTTTGAGTAATATTTTGACCACTACTCTAGCTTTGTTCGTTCGGCAAGGGAAGGCCTTAGGCCATCCCATAAATGTATCGACTAAAATTAACAAATGTTTATACCCTCTTTTTCTTGGGAGTTCAGTAAAGTCTATTTGCCAGTGTTCCCCAGGGAGTTTCCCTTCTCAGGTAGCCCTGAGGATGACCTTGTTCTGAGTTTTCAGATTGTTTTTCTTGCAAATTTCACATCTCTCAGTTATCCATCAAACAGTTTCTGTCATATTTCTGCTAATTATGGATCTTTGTAAAAACTTCAATAAATTTTCAGTTCCCCAATGATTCTTTCTATGTTCCATTTGGACTAAATGAAATAAAAATTTAAAAGGAACAACTGTTTGCCTTGTCTCTGTTCTGGCCCATCCCTCTTCATTTTTCTTTGCTTTCAATGTCTCTATTAATTTTTCATCTTGGCTGCCATACTGTGGTTGTTGAGGTAAACTTAGGTTCCTGTCTGGTATAACAGCCAATAACTCTTTTGCATCGCCTTTTTCTGCAGCCGTTTTGGCTGCATAATCAGCAAGTTTATTTCCCCTTTCCTGAGCTGATTGTCCCAAGCGATGGGCTTTACAATGCATAATAGAAACTTCAGCAGGCAGTTGTACAGCCTCTAGTAACTTCAAGATTCTTTTGGCATGTTTAATGCCACTTTTTTGTGAATTTAAAAATCCTCTTTCTTTCCATAGAGCACCATGGGTGTGTACTACCCCAAAAGCATGTTTCAAATCAGTCCATACATTAACCCGTTTGCCAATGTTTAATTCCAGAGCTCTAATGAGGGCAACCAACTCTGCTTCCTGTGATGATATTGAGCGGGACAATGCTCCTGATTCAATTACCTGATCCAAAGTTACCACAGCACACCTGGTAAACCGCTTTCCTGAGCATACAAAACTGCTGCTGTCAGTGTACAGTTCCCAATATGGAGTTGACAAGGGAGCGTCTTTCAAATCGGGTCTGCTTGCATAAACTTCTTCAATGGTTTGCAAGCAATCATGTTCAGGCTGTCCCTCAGAAGAGGGGGCAGAAAGAAGTGTAGCTGGATTAACAATATCAGTTGTTTTTAGGACAACGTCATCTTGCTCTATTAACACAGCTTGATAATTTAGCATCCGAATTGGAGACAGCCAGTGGTTTCCTTTCTGTTCTAATACCGTGGTTACCATATGGGGGATATAGATGGTCATCTGCTGGCCCAGGGTAAATTTCCACACCTCCTGAATTAGGAGGATGGTATCTGCAACAGCCCAAAAGCACCCAGGCCAACCTTGACTCACCGAGTCCAGTTGTTTAGAAAAATATGCCACTGGTTGTTTGTTTTCCCTGAGTCTCTACACCAGTGCTCCCAATGCTATCCCTTGCTTGTCATGAGTAAACAGTTCAAAAGGCTTATTCAAATCTGGAAGGCTGGGACAGACATTAATGCCTTCTTCAACTGCTTGAAAGCATTTCTGGTCTCATCTGTCCATTCCAAGTGGGCTTCCTGTGATTGCTTAAGAAAGGAATATAATGGTCTTAGCACAAGTCCATATTCAGTGATCCAAAGACAAGACCATCCTACCATGCCCAAGAAGGTCTGCAATTCTGAAGGTCTCCGTGGTTCAGGCAGCTGACAGATGGCTTCTTTCCGCTCTTGACTCAGTTTTCTTTGTCCTTTTAAAATCTCAAAACCCAAGTAAGTCACTGTTTCTTGAGCTATTTGTGCTTTATCTCGCAACAATTTATAACCACTTATTCCCAAGAAGTTTAATAGATGGATTGTAATGTCAATGCACAGGTCCTTGCTTTCATAGAATCATAGAATAGTTAGGGTTGGAAAGGACCTTAAGAGATCTAGTTCCAAGCCCCTGCCATGGGCAGGGACACCTCACGCTAAACCATGTGGCCCAAGGATCTGTCCAACCTGGCCTTGAACACCGCCAGGGATGGAGCACTCACAACTTCCTTGGGCAACCTGTTCCAGTGCCTCACCACCCTCACTGTAAAGAACTTCATCCTTATATCTAATATAAACTTCCCCTGTTTAAGTTTGAAGCCATTACCCCTTGTCCTACCACTACAGTCCCTAAGGAAGAGTCCCTCCCCAGCATCCTTGTAGACCCCCTTCAGATACTGGAAGGCTGCTAGGAGGTCTCCACATAGCCTTCTCTTCTCCAGGCTGAACAGCCCCAACTTTCTCAGCCTGTCTTCATACGGGAGGTGCTCTAGCCCTCTTATCATCCTCGTGGCCCTCCTCTGGACTTGCTCCAACAGCTCCATATCCTTTTTATGTTGAGGACACCAGAATTGTGCACAATACTCCAAGTGAGGTCGCACGAGAGCAGAGTAGAGGGGCAGGATCACCTCCTTTGACCTGCTGGTCACACTTCTTTTGATGCAGCCCAGGATATGGTTGTCTTTCTGGGCTGCGAGCACACACTGCTGGCTCATGTTAAGTTTCTCATCAACCAACACCCCCAAGTCCTTCTCTGCAGGGCTGCTCTGAATCTCTTCTCTGCCCAACCTGTAGCTGTGCCTGGGATTGCCCTGACCCAGGGGTAGGACCTTACACTTGGCTTGGTTAAACTTGATAAGGTTGGCATTGGCCCACCTCTCAAGCATGTCAAGGTCCCTCTGGATGGCATCCCTTCCCTCCAGCGTATCAATCGAGCCACATAACTTAGTGTTGTCAGCAAACTTGCTGAGGGTGCACTCAATCCCACTGTCCATGTCACCGACAAGGATGTTGAACAAGATCAGTCCCAACACTGACCCCTGAGGGACACCACTCGTTACTGGTCTCCAATTGGATATTGAGCCGTTGACCACAACTCTTTGTGTGCAGCCATCGAGCCAATTCTTTATCCACCGAGTGGCCCATCCATCAAATTGATGTCTCTCCAATTTAGAGACAAGGACGTTGTGTGGGACAGTGTCGAACGCTTTGCACAAGTCCAGGTAGATGACATCAACAATTTTGGTAGCAATCAATGTCATCTACATATTGTAACACTGTTCCTCTAGATTCTGTTTGTTTCCATGTCTCCAGTTCTTTTGCCAATTGGTTCCCAAATATGGTCGGGCTGTTTTTAAATCCTTGTGGCAGCACAGTCCAGGTATATTGCATTTTTCGCCCAGTCTCGGGATTTTCCCATTCAAAAGTAATTCTTTTCTGGCTTTTCTCATCCAAAGGGATGCAGAGAAAGGTGTCCTTTAAATCTATCACTGAGAACCACTGCAGATCCTCACTTAGGGTAGTTAAAAGAGTGTACGGGTTAGCCACAACAGGGTGACTATCTTGAGTGATTTTATTAATTGTTTTTAAATCCTGAACCAATCAATAAGTTTTTCCATCTGCCTTGAGAATTGGCAGAATAGGAGTATTAAACTTAGATTCACACTCTCGTATTAACCCATACTTAACAAATTTTTGTATGATTGGTAAAAGTCCTTGCCTTGCTTCCAATTTCATAGGATATTATTTTACTCTTACTGGACCAACACCTGGTTTCAGATCAATCTGCACAGGTGATGCATTTTATGCTTTTCCTGGCATTTCCCCAGACCACATGAAAGGGACTACAACATCCAGAATTTCTGTAGGAACCCCGTACCCATTGGTCTTTGTTTCCTTTAACATAAATATTAATGCTTCAGCCAATTTTGATTCAGGGATGTAAACTTCTACTCCCCCATTTTGAAATCTTATTTCAGCTTGTAATTTTTCTAACAAACAGATCTCTTCCAATCAGTGGCTTTGAGGAACCAGGCATATATAAGAATTGATGTGTAATCCATTTTTGTCCTATTTTAAAATTGAGGGGCTTAAAGAAAGGACTTAATTCAGACTGTCCTGTTGCCCCAATAATGCAAATTTTCTTTTTACTCAACTCATAGTCTAAACTATTCAACACTGAAAATGTAGCTCTAGTGTCCACTAAGAATTTGGTTTCTGGTTGATTCTCTCCCAGCCTTAATTTAACCAGAGGCTTGGCTGGGAGCAAGTCCTCTGGTCCCTGTCATGCACTGATGTCGATGGTGAAAATTGAGGGGGAGGTCTTTTGTTCCCCTTTGTTTTCACGTTTCCAATGCCCTTCCTTTTTACAGTATGCACACTGGGTTTGTCCAATTGGGGGATGGGTAGGCCTCCTGCTTCCCCTTCCTCAGCTCATTGCTCCTCGATTGTTAGAAACCAGTCTATAATTTCCCCTTGCTTCACTTAGCATTGCCACTATCTGGGCATTTTTAGTCTGGTCCCTATTTCAATAGGTAACCCAAACCACATCCAATAATTTGGCCAAGTCCCTGGCTTCTTGTCCTTGCAACTTTTGTAATTTGCATCTAACATCATCTGCAGACTCCCTAATGAAAATTGTTGCCAATTGAATTCTCCCTCCTTCTGACTCAGGTTCTATAGTTGTGTATTTTCGGGCAGCCTCTTTAAGCTTATTCAGAAATTCAGTAGGGGACTCTTTTCAGTCTTGCTTGATCTCATACAATTTAGACCAATTTAGTGCCTTCGGAATCGCATTTTTAATTCCAAATAAAATCCATCTTTGATACTGCCCCAATAGATGCCTATATCTGCCAGATTGTTAGGATCCCAATTGGGATCTGCTTCTGGCAGGTAGGTGTCTGGCTGTCCCTGTAAAGCTCCAGTGGCTATTTGTGCCTCAATTTGAGTTTTCACTGTTTTCTTGATCATTCCCCGCTCAGTAGTGTGGGGGAGGATGGAAAACTATTTGATTATTGCCAAAGAGAAGTAACTGCTTGGCTGGAGAAGAAAGAGTTAAAGAAGAAGCAAAGTACACTGTGTGATTAAGCAGAGCAACCCAGCTGGACAGGAGCCGGAGAACAGAAAGATAAGGAACTGGTTATTTGGGGACTGTTTGTGAAACAACAAAGAATGTTGAAAAAACAAAACTGTAAACCAAGAACTAAACATGATGTGATAAAATAGCTTGGTATATAAGAGTTAGAGCAATAGGCTAAAGATAGCTTTTGCTAGAATGGTATAAAAGCTAGAGCAATAGGCAATAAAGTGATTCGCTGCATGAAGATGCTCTGAGTCCGTGCCTTTCATACGCCACACAGTAGCATCAAAGACAATTGTTAGGACAGCCTCAATATCATTCCAATCCGGATCCTGGGTCCTAATCATTAAATCAAATGTGCTAGCAACCTGGTCTGGGTTGTCTATATAGCTTCCAGTCATTATTTTCCAGTTATTTAAATCGGTCACTGGAAAGGGTACTTTGACCATTACTGGTCCCTTATTGCCCACTGCCTGTCACAGTGGAGCCTGTATAACATCTCTACTTTGGGTTTACCCTTCCACTGGGGTACCCACAATTTAATTTTCTGTCATTAACATCTTATCCCCTTCTGAACCACTTGTTGTACCCGACCCTGATGCACTTGCAATCCTGTCTCCATACCTCAACCGAGGCGCAGTCATTACTTCTGTTTCCTCCTCTGCTTCCATTTGACAATAACGTAAGCACCTCTGCCCTATACTGCATGCCGAACAACATCTCTTTAAATTACCATTCCTCAATTCCTTCTTCCTATCTTTCTCAATGGCCAATACTAATGGATCGCTAGGGGCCATGTTAATACCACATTTCCTCTGCCACTCTGGGTGGCGTCTCAATTCATAAAACATTTCAGTATACATCATTTCATCCCATTTGCCTTCTCATCTCAAAAATAATACCAATTGTAATAATGTTTCATATACCAAAGTACCATTCACAGGCCATTTCTCGCCACTTTCCAACTTATACTTTGGCCACCATTGATTATAATATTTTACCAAGTCTGCCTTCTAGGCAGTCCCTCCCGGTGGCCCTGTAATATCTTTCCAATGGGCCAATACACAGCCCAATGGAGTTTTCTTGGGGATCGCTTCCTGAGTAGACTGAGTGAGACCCATTGTTATAAAAGAAGAGGAGGTAAGTCACACTTAAGACAAACACAGACAATACAAATTATTATCACAAGTCCGAAAAGTGCAAAAAATATTACCAGAGTAGATGCTATGATCATTCCAGAAATTGGTTACCTGATAGATATTATCCAAAACCAAGAGTGCACTTTACCAAATAATAACCTGCCCTACGAGGTCTAACGACTGCGTCTTAGCGGTAGATCCCAAATAAAGAATTGCTTAGATCCCTGGGTACTTGCCTCAGAGTTCACTGACCCAGGGATTAACGAGGTCCCCGAGAAGATCTCGGTGCTGGCCAGATGTCGCAGATCCCAGGAGTCATCGAAGTCTCAAGAGCTTTGTCCCATCTGGGTCGCCAGAAAATGTTACCGTACAAGCCGATAACTTACAGAACTTTCTAAAACTCAAAGAGGTTAGAAAGCAGGCATTCTTTTATTACGGCACCAGGCACAAGGGGGATATCTCCACCTAGCTTGTGCAACCCTAATTGGGCAGCACTTGTCATTTTATCCTTTTACAACATACATAGTCATCGTATTTCTGTGAAACAATAGTCATTTCCCGTGATTCATTTACACATTATCTTTTGTTCTGCACATGTCCATTCACTAGAATCTGGGGTCCCTGGTGATCGTTTTATTCTTCCTTTTCATCCGGAGTCTTCTTAACCCTTGCTGTGGGCGTGCGCAGTTCTGATCATATGCAGGTGGATAAGGTTATCTATTTCTGCAAAAGAAATGTTTCTTTGACAACAGGCTTTATGCTCTGTCAGCAATACTTAAATTCTATAAAGCATGAATTCCCTAAGTAATTTCAACATACTCTATCACAGCAGTGACCAGATGAGTTCAGCGGTGTCGTCAGCAGGCAACAACCCAACACTACACACCATCTCTCCTGCCCTGAAAGACTGTTACAAGAGATGGAGCCTGACATCATGGACTGAATGAACTCAGTGAAGTTTATAGGTATGGTCCATGGACTAAGGAATGATATCTGTCTCTTTGTGTGTGTGTGTATATATATATATTTATATATCAAGAGACAAAAAGCGATGGTATATTGAAAAATATGGAATCTGAGCATGATGTGAATGGTATGGAATAAGGGGTGGATACTGTCCTGAGTTCAGCTGTAGCAGTCATTTTTCTCCTTCCTAGTAGCTGGTGCAGTGCTGTGTTTTCGGCTTTAGTCTGGGAACAACACTGATTGATTGATAACACACCAGTGTTTTAGTTGTTGCTAAAAGTAATGCTTACCCCAACCAAGGACTTTTCAGCCTCTCATGGTCTGCCAGTGAGGAGGGGCACAAGAAGCCGGGAGGAAGCAGAGACAGGACACGTGACCCAAACTAGCCAAAGGGGTATTCCATATCACAGCACATCATGCCCAGTATAGAAACCGGAGTTACCCGGAAGGCCCAGATCGCTGCTTGGGTCAGGCTGGGTATCGGTCGGCAGGTGGTGAGCAATTGTGTTCTCTCCCCTTCTTATTTCCCTTATCATTATTATTATTGGTGGTAGCAGTAGTGGTTTTGTATTATACCTTAGTTACTGGACTGTTCTTATCTCAAACCATGGGATTTACATTCTTTTGATTCTCCTCCCCATCCCTCTGGGAGTGGGGGGATGAAGAAGGGGGGAGTGAGCGAGCGGTTGCATGGTTCTGAATTACCAGCTGGGCTTAAACCATGATGCTGTTTTATCAAGATGAAATACTGAGTTACAGAGCATAGTAGATATATCCAGACACAGTATGCTACAATGTCTCATGAAATCTTGTGTAGCTCTTATTATAACTACACATAGAAAACTGAAATTCAGTTGCTCTGATGTCTTAAAATGGTGCCATACCTTTACAGGCAATACATGTGTAGGAAAAACCTACATATGGGGAACAGCCTACATATGGGAGCAACCTACAAGCACCATGGAAAAGGAGGACTAAAGTCTTCACAGCATAAGGGCTTTTACAGAAAGTAGCACTTAAAGCACTTTTGGAAAAAGTTCATTATTTGAGCTCCTAGCATTGACTTCACTGTGGGGTCGTATTTAGAGGACAGTGGACATATGATGAACCAGCCATATGAGGGCCTCTTCTAAGCATGCAGCCGCATACCAAGAAGATAAGAGGATGTGAACCAGCCATCAGAGAGCTTCTTCTAAACACGTAGCCGCATACCAAGAAGAAGATAAGAGGAAGAAAACATCTGCAGTTGGATACATGGGAAGAACACCAGGAATTAGATGAACCAATAAGGACACTTACCGAGCTGCGTGATTGCCTCGTGCAAGAGGGCTTTTACCAATCAAAAGGTGCATGACCGCATGTAGGGATAGAAAACTTTGTATATAAAGGGATAGCAAAGAACAATAAAGTGGCTTCTGCTTGATTCACATTGAATTGCGTAGAGTCCGTTGTCGTCTCTCCTCACTTCACCAAGACAATAATGTAAATATCTTTCTCTTAAGTTGGGTCTGAGAGCTTGTTATTTGTGTTACTGTGGTTATAGCCTAGAGGAGGCTCCAAAATATGCCCAGAAATTCAGACCTTGTCATACAGCTCCACTTTTTAGTTTAGAAAGGACTGCCTTTTCTAATACACATACTTCCTATGAACAGTCTTCTCTGAAGCCTTCCTCAGTTCTTTTAAGCCATGACCTTTCTGCGTTCCTTCTTGTTGACAGACAAGGCAGGGCCTGTTAACTCTGAAGCCTTCCTCAGTTCTTTTAAGCCATGACCTTTCTGTGTTCCTTCTTGTTGACAGACAAGGCAGGGCCTGTTAACTCTGCCACAGCGTTCTCTTCTACCACAAATACTGTATACCATTTTACTTTCTCTCTTCAGTAGGCTCCCAGTCCATCTTCTGATCTGTAAAATATTGCTCCCAGTACCTAATAGCTAATATAACAATTCTTGTCTTTCTAGCTTCTTGCTTAGTATAGTAAAAATTTTATCAGAAAGGTGTGATTTTGAGGTCTTTGCTCAAGTAGATAACTTAATCCTCTGTGCGTAAAACATCAGTTGAACAATATTTAAGTCCTAAGAAATGTAAAATTAAAGTTGCTAAAACATCTGTCACCCTGAATAGAGCAAGATAGCATAAGGAGAGAGAACAAGCCAGTAGTCTTTGGCAAGCTACTATGCATCATCCTCTTTCTTTTTTTCAGTTCTGAAGTTGAGACAAGGAAGTACAAATCTTTTGTAAATAGTTAAATTCATTTAGGCTTTGTGGCCTTGTAATAGGTGACATTGAAAAAGTAGGATATTGTAACAGATGACAGTGAGAAAGTATCTTGGGTAAATGTTTCATGATGACCAGCCAGAACTGGACTAGTGGTTGCTGACATGACAACGGGACTTTCCAAACCTAAAGTTCAACTAGAGGATGAAGTGATGAAGACTAAGATGATGAAGAAACGACCACCAGAGGTCCCAAAAGACCACTACCACATTATTGTGTGCATGTGAAAATGGGCGTAGATCTATGTAAAGCAGTTCTCGGAAATGCAATGAACATGTATGACATTTACTGGAAATGTAATGAATATGTATGTAAAGCAACAATATAAACACAGTTTGTTTAACACTCAGGTGAGACATGTTAGGAGGAGAGATCCCCCGTGTCTCCCAGTGCTGCAATAAAGAATACTTGCTTGTCAACTTAAACTTTGTTGGCGAGTTCTTTGAATCAAAGTGTATATGCAAATGTATTATACATAAGTGATATGTGTTTGTATGACATTGAAGTCACTTTCTTTGCATCACTTGGCCTAATTCTGATCTCTGATGGAAATGAGAAAACACAAAAGATAATAATAATTTAATTTCTTCAGTTTTACCTACTAGAGCTCACAAATGTCTACATGTGAGAATGCAAAACTGTTCCAGTTCTTAAGTTTGATTACTTTATAGGTGAAAGGCAAATGTATATTCCATACAGTATCTGACAGCAGGATTAAATATAGTAGCAAAGCTACAGACCTAAGGACGAAATCTTCCTTGATAAACAGCAAAAAAGCTTTGACAAGAGGCTGAAAATAAGGCAGAAATAAAATTCTTTCTTTTGTCATTCACATGAACCTTTTTAATCTTTATGTGCTGGCTTTTTTGAGAGGACACTAAACAGTCCAAAATTGAGTTTTGGCTTTTGTTTGCTTTTTGTCAGCCAGAGTAATTTCCAGAAGAGTTTTTATAGTGGTTCAGTAGTATGTGATTTCTTGAATGTGTAGACAAGCAGCTGTACTAGGCAAGAATTCTGACTGAGTAAACTGCAGTGACAGTTTTCTTGAGGTTAATGTTAAAGGATTTTTGTAAACTGTTTTAAGCATTCACTAGCCAGAGAAAGCTTAGTTAGGTTTTGTAGTAACAATTTGCCTAATCCGTCCACTTAGCAAATCAGGAACTTTTCACATGTACTAAACATGACCTATTAAAAAGATTTAGTGATCTTACCAGAGAATCTGTGGGATTCACTAATGCACTTTAAAACCATGGAGAGCACTACACAGAAATGTGTTTTAGTTTTACTGAAGTACAAGTGGACTATAAAACACACAAGCCAATAAGAATTCAGGCTATCCTAGGAAGCTGAAGGCATATCCCAGCCATCTGTGATCAGAACTTTCCAACCTGCTGCTGGTCTGACACTAATGCATATGCAGTACTGTGATCATGCTTTTCAGAAGACTGGGCTCATTTGGTGAAGGTTTAGTTTTCCACTCCCAAATTAGTTAACTGTATGTGCCTGTGGCGGTGGAAGGGAAGGGGCTGAAATAAACCTCCCTTAAAAAAGAGAGAGAGAGCAGGAATGCAGAAGCCTGTATTTAGCTCACTTTGAGGGTGCATTTCCATGTCACTTTAGGGATTATGCATTTGTATTCTGTTTGACTTGGCATAAGTGGGTGCCTTCCTTGGGTACAAGTGCTAGGGCTGTTCCAACTGGCTTGGATACTGACAGCTGTTGTGCTGCATTAGCATGGCATTCTCCTTCAGCTAACACATCCCTAACTCTATGACTGAGGTAGAGGAGATATTTTGGTATGATGCTGCATTCATTTATGTAGATATAATGTTCTTTAAATCCTAGAGGATATCAGAAATCAGTCTAGTGGCATGGATGAACTTGGCAGTTACACTTTCTTGCTGAGCTACTCTGTTCAGCTGGAATAGATTTCTTACTCTAGATCTTTCAAAGATGCCAAGTGTTTCTTTCAGGAAGAAGTTTATTATGTTCTTGTTTGCTGTGGCAGTATCTCAGGGCCGGCTGCTACAGTTTGCCAACCTTGCTCATTTACAGGATGTTGCTAACTGTTGCGGTAACAGCTGTGATATGACAATGTCTTTCTTCTTGTGATATGAGGTCCAGTAATGATTAAAATAGAAGGGCCAAAGTTCTGCTTAGGTTATGATGTTGAGTAGTTCCAGCTTTTAAAATAATTTTTACAATGAAATTAAATGGAGTTTGAGTAGCAACTGCCGTGGCTGTGTTGCACTCAAGGCACCAAAATCTAGCTTGAAACAAACTGACCTTTGATTAAGTACTGCTGAGGAAAACATTTCTATGCTACTTCATCAAATTTTACTCTAGTATGCAAAAGTGGTTTTACTGCTCTGCTTTCTTGTGCTCATGATAATTGTCACCATCTTTGCGATTTTGTCGAGTGTTGTCACATAGAATTATAGAATCATAGAATAGTCAGGGTTGGAAAGGACCTTAAGATCATCTCGTTCCAACCCCCCTGCCATGGGCAGGGACACCTTGCACTAAACCATGTGGCCCAAGGCTCTGTCCAACCTGGCCTTGAACACCGCCAGGGATGGAGCATCCACAACCTCCCTGGGAAACTCATTCCAGTGCTTCACCACCCTCACTGTAAAGAACTTCTTCCTTATATCTAATCTAAACTTCCCCAGTTTAAGTTTGAAGCCGTTCCCCCTTGTCCTACCACTACAGTCCCTAAGGAAGAGTCCCTCCCAGGCATCCCTATAGACCCCCTTCAGATACTGGAAGGCTGCTAGGAGGTCTCCATGCAGCCTTCTCTTCTCCAGGCTGAACAGCCCCAACTCTTTCAGCCTGTCTTCATACGGGAGGTGCTCCAGCCCTCTTATCATCCTCGTGGCCCTCCTCTGGACTTGCTCCAACAGCTCCATGTCCTTCTTATGTTGAGGACACCAGAACTGTGCACAATACTCCAAGTGAGGTCTCACGAGAGCAGAGTAGAGGGGCAGGATCACCTCCTTTGACCTGCTGGTCACGCTTCTTTTGATGCAGCAAGTTTAAAAGTTTTCCCAAACTGTGGAAATTAAAGGCTAGTGACCATGATGTACTAAGCCAGTGGGTTGTGTCATCAGTGCAGCCAGCAGCTAGCAAGACTGTTTTAAATCCATAATTTCTTGCTGTTGCTTAAGCTTTATTTTTCTAATTCTGCATTTGCTGCCTGTCTGTGTAATAACAGCTAGCGTTTCTCAATGTAAAACACCAGAATTACTGTGATTATTTTTTTTTTTTTAAGCAAAAATATTTACTCTTAATTTATCAGGTTAGGGGAGTAATTTCAGAGATGAATGTTGTCCAAGACATCTTTGCTAGCTAGTATATTTTGATCTTCTAATTTAAAAAATAAAGAGTGAAATTGAGGCCATGGAGGAGTCTACGATTAGTTTAAGGAGAAGCAAGCCTTGCAATTCAAGCCTTCTGCTATAGATAGACCTGTCATTCAGATCCATTATGAGATCTTTAATTTGGACTCTGCAGTGACTTTTATATAATTATGTTCTCTTTGAACTGCATTGATGCGGGTCACTAGCAAGCACTGAAAAACAAATCCGAAATCTGAGATGTTGTGGTTACATAGAAAATATTGAGAGCCGTGGTCATGACAGTGTAATTTCTGTCTTCCTTGATCTCCTGGGAAATGATAACAAATGAACAGAGAGCTTTCAGCCTGTGAAGCAAGAGGAAAGAAAAATCATCATCCTTCAGTGAGGAAAGAGAGATGAGGAAACTGCACTCTGTTTTACACCATTAAGCTTTCAGTTCCGTCAACTTCTAGGTTTCTGTGTTTTAGAAACAGTTACAGCAGAAGACTGTCAATATTGAGACAAGCTGAAGAAAGCTTACAAATATGACTCTTGTTCTAATGTTGCAGAACCAACATACTTCACAGATTTACGTGCTTCTCGGAAGTTTCAAGATAGTGCTTATTTATTGATAGTCATTCCAATTATCTTTCCAGAAAATACAACTGTTTAATGTACTGTTAACTCTCAGATCAGTTCCTTTGATGTGATAATTTCAGATTTGGTCCCAGGTGAAATAATTATTTCCTTTTTAGTTGAAACTATTAGCAAGTTGTGTGAAGACACCATTGTCACTGTGTTTAAGGTCCTATGCTTTGCTTTTCTAACAACCAAAAGATCCATTATCAAAATTCAAGTGTTTCCCTGCTGGAACTGCTTCACCAGTGTGAGAAAATGGAGGTAGTCTTAGTAGAACAAAGGACAAGTCTGGAAACATACCCTGGAAAAAATGTGGCTCCTTTAGTTTTCTGTGTTCAGTGTCCAGGTTCGTGCCAGTAATCACTCCTGGAAATTCCTTTTGCCTACAGTAAAGGATGTAGCTCATCTAGCATTTGGCATTTGCATGTTTTCTTTCTATCTAGATGATACACAGACAATTTAGGTGGTTCTTCAGTTCTCTATGGCACACCCAGGCCAACGGCAGGGAGATTATGATGTTCTTTGTGCAGGTACTTAAAAAATGGAAATGAAGAAGTTCTTGTGACATTCACACAGTAATTTGCTGAAACAGATTCTAAAATATCTTAAGGAATTTAAACCATCTCTAACTCTGAATAAAGTATCTGAGCATAGGTCACAGCAAAGGATTGTGCACATTATTCTTTTCTTACAGTAAAGAATGGAAGAAATACAGATCAGGTACCTGCCACCACAAGTTAGCAAAAATCACTCAGAGTACACAAGAGACTGGAGTAAAGGTTGGAATTTTAGAGGCATTGCACACACACTTTTGCAAAGGTCTTTGTTTTAAACTGTTCTAAAGCGTATGAGGATTAGTTCAGTAATTTGGTAAGTGTTGAGGAGATGAATTGTCATGCTTTAAGTGCAGCCGGTACCTCAGAACCAAGAAGCTGCTTGCTCACTCCCCCTCTTCTTCCCCCCCACCCCCAGCTCCCGGAGAGATGGGGAGGAGAATTGAAAGACTGTAAATCCCAAAGGTTGAGATAAAAAGAGTCCAGTAACCAAAGTATAATACGAAACTACTACTGCTACCACCAATAATAATAACATAAAAGAATATAAAATTAAAGGGGAAAAGGAAAAGAAAACAATAAACAAAAGTGATGCATAATACAAGTGCTCACCACCCAGCGACCGACACCCAGCCCGACCCGAGCAGTGATCTGGCTCTTCTGGGTGACTCCCTCCGGTGTATATACTGGGCATGACATGCCGTGGTATGGAATACCACTTTGGCTAGTTTGGGTCACGTATCAGAGAATCAATCACAGAATCATAGAATCATAGAATAGCAAGGGTTGGAAAGGACCTTAAGATCACCTAGTTCCAAACCCCTGCCATGGGCAGGGGCACCTTGCACTAAAACATGTGGCCCAAGGCTCTGTCCAACCTGGCCTTGAACACTGCCAGGGATGGAGCATCCACAACCTCCCTGGGCAACCCATTCCAGTGCCTCACCACCCTCACTGTAAAGAACTTCTTCCTTATACCTAATCTAAACTTCCCCTGTTTAAGTTTGAACCCATTACACCTTGTCCTATCACTACAGTCCCTAAGGAAGAGTCCCTCCCCAGCATCCCTATAGACCCCCTTCAGATACTGGAAGGCTGCTAGGAGGTCTCCACACAGCCTTCTCTTCTCCAGTCTGAACAGCCCCAACTTTCTCAGCCTGTCTTCATACAGGAGGTGCTACAGCCCTCTTATCATCCTCGTGGCCCTCCTCTGGACTTGCTCCAACAGCTCCATGTCCTTTTTATGTTGAGGACACCAGAACTGTACACAGTACTCCAAGTGAGGTCTCACAAGAGCAGAGTAGAGGGGCAGGATCACCTCCTTTGACCTGCTGGTCATGCTTCTTTTGATGCAGCCCAGGATACGGTTGGCTTTCTGGGCTGCAAGCACACACTGCTGGCTCATGTTAAGCTTCTCATCAACAAATACCCCCAAGTCCTCCTCCAAAGGGCTGCTCTGAATCTCTTCTCTGCCCAACCTGTAGCTGTGCCTGGGATTGCCCTGACCCAGGTGTAGGACCTTGCACTTGGCTTGGTTAAACTTCATAAGGTTGGCATTGGCCCACCTCTCAAGCATGTCAAGGTCCCTCTGGATGGCATCCCTTCCCTCCAGCGTATCAACCGAACCACACAGCTTGGTGTCATCGGCAAACTTGCTGCGGGCGCACTCAATCCCACTGTCCATGTTGCCAACAAAGATGTTGACCAGTCCCAACACCGATCCCTGAGGGACACCACTCGTTACAGGTTTCCAACTGGACATAGAGCCATTTACCACAACTCTTTGCGTGTGGCCATCCAGCCAGTTCTTCAGCCACCGAGTGGTCCATCTATCAAACTGATGTCTCTCCAACTTAGAGACAAGGATGTCGTGCGGGACAGTGTCGAATGCTTTGCACAAGTCCAGGCACATGACGTCAACTGCTCTGCCGCTGTCCATCAGTTCCATGGCTCCATCATAGAAGGCCACCAAATTGGTCAGGCAGGATTTCCCCTTAGTGAAGCCATGTTGGCTGTCACCAACCACCTCATTGTTTTTCATGTGCCTTAGCATGCTTTCCAGGAGAATCTGTTCCAAGATTTTGCCAGGCACAGAGGTGAGGCTGACTGGTCTGTAGTTCCCTGGGTCTTCCACCTTCCCCTTCTTGAAAATGGGGGTTATATTGCCCTTCTTCCAGTCATCGGTAACTTCACCTGACTGTCATGATTTTTCAGATATGATGGACGGTGTTTTAGCTACTTCATCTGCCAGCTCCTTCAGGACCCGTGGATGGATTTCATCAGGTCCCATGGACTTGTGCACGTTCAGGTTCTTAAGATGGTCTCGAACCTGATCTTCCCCCTCAGTGGGCCTAAGGTCTTCATTTTCACAGTCCCTGCATCTGCCTTCCAAGACTTGGGTGGTGTGGTCAGAGCATTTGCTGGTGAAGACTGAGGCAAAGAAGTCATTAAGAACCTCAGCCTTCTCCAAATCCATGGTAGCCAGTTCTCCTGATAGCTTCCGGAGAGGGCTCACATTGTCCCTAGTCTGTCTTTTTTTTGCTACGTATCTATAGAATCCTTTCCTGTTATCTTTCACATCCCTTGCCAAACTTAATTCTAGCTGGGCCTTAGCTTTCCTAACCTGGTCCCTAGCTTCCCGGGCAATGCTCCTATATTCTTCCCAGGCCGCCTGTCCTCACTTCCACCTTCTATAAGCTTCTTTTTTCCCCTCTAAGTTTCCTCAGCAGCTCCTTGTCCATCCATGGAGGTCTCCTGGCCCTCCTGCCGCACTTCTTTCTAGTCGGGATGCAATACTCCTCAGCATGTAGCAGGTCATCCTTGAATATCAACCAGCAGTCTTGGGCCCCCCTGCCCTCTAGGGCTATATCCCATGGAACCTTGCTAAGCAGGTTCCTGAAGAGGCCAAAGTCTGCTATCTTGAAGTCCAGGGCAGTGAGCTTGCTGCATGCTCTTCTCACTGTCCTGAGGATCTCAAACTCAACCATCTCGTGATCACTAGAGCCAAGGATGCCCTGGAGCATCACATTTCCAACCAGTCCCTCCCTGTTGGTGAGCGCAAGGTCAAGCATGGCACCTCTCCTTGTCGGCTCCTCTATTGCTTGAAAGAGGAAGTTGTCTTCCACACAATCGAGGAACCTCCTGGATTGCTTCTGCCAGGCCATAACGTCCCTCCAACAGATGTCAGGATGGTTGAAGTCCCCCATGAGGACAAGGGCCTGCGAGCGTGAGGCTGCTCCTATGTGTCTTTAGAGCGCTTCATCCACAGAGTCCTCTTGATCAGGCGGCCTGTAACAGATCCCCACCGTAATGTCCCCCATCACTTTTCTCCCTTTGATCCTGACACACAAACACTCTGTTACCTCATCACCCGTCCCCAGAGTTCCATACTCTCCAGCCTATCACTGACATAAATAGCAACTCCCCCTCCCCATCTGCCTGGCCTGTCTTTTCTAAACAGCCTGTAACCTTCCATTCCAACACTCCAGCCATAGGAGCCACCCCACCATGTTTCTGTGATACCAGTGACATCATATCCCCATAGCCTTGCACACATCTCTAATTCCTCTTGCTTGTTCCCCATACTACGGGCGTTTGTATAGAGGCACCTTAGCTGAGCTCCAAATGAAGCCGACTCAATGGCTGGAGCAGCTGAAATATCTCTACATCGCTCCAAGCACTTATTACAGGTGCTGGCAACTGACTGGGAGTGTTAGGATGGATCAATGCTCCCCTCCCCCAACACATCTAGTTTGGGTCATGTGTCCTCTCTCTGCTTCCTACCGGCTTCCCATGCCCCTCCAAACACAGTGCTGTGTTTTCAGCTTTAGTCTCAGAACAATGCTGATAACACACCAATGTTTTAGTTGTTGCTAAGTAATGCTTACTCCAATCAAGGACTTTTCAGCCTCTCATGCTCTGCCAGTGAGGAGGGGCACTAGAAGCCAGGAGGAAGTAGGCAAGACACCTGACCCAAAGTAGCCAAAGGGGTATTCCATACCACAGCACGTCATGCCCAGTATATACACTGGGGGGAGTTACCCAGAAGAGCAGATCGCTGCTTGGGTCGGGCTGGGTATCGGTCAGCGGGTGATGAGCAATTTTATTGTGCATCACTTGTGTTTATTGGGTGTTTTTTTCCCTTCCCTTTTAAGTTTTATGTGAGGTCGTATTTGGAGGACAGTGGACATGTGATGAGCCAGCCGTATGAGGGCCTCTTCTAAGCATGCAGCTGCATACCAAGAAGAAGATAAGAGGAAGAAAACATCTGCAGTCAGATACATGGGAAGAACACCAGGAATTAGGTAATCCAATAAGGACACCGAGCAGCGTGATTGCCTCGTGCAAGAGGGCTTTTACCAATCAAAAGGTGCGTGACCGCATGTAGAGATAGAAAACTCTGTATATAAAGGGATCGTGGGAACAATAAAGTGGCTTCTGCTTGATTCACATTGAATCGTGTAGGGTCCATTGTCGTCTCTCCTCAGTTGGTGACCCCGACGTGATCGTCATACGATAGTACCGGGAGCAACCCTGAAGGAGAGGACCGGCTGGAGAGCCGAGCCAGCGGGACTGGAGTCGGGACGGATCGGAGGACAGTCCGTGAAGAAAAAGAATGTACGTTGCAACGGGACACCCTTAGGGGTGAGCAGCCAGTAATAAGAGATGGGGCAGAGTGTAACAAAGGAAGAAAGTGCGATTGTGAAACTGCTCCTACATATACTCTCTAAGAGAGGAATTAAACACGATGAGCTTGTGCTCTGAAAACTATAAATATGGTGCCGAGAGAATGGGTTCCCCCCAGATCCACAGGCTGCTTTTAAGGTTGAAACTTGGGAAAAGGTTGGGGAACAGTTATGGGGTGCCGTAAGCGACAGCAATAAAGAAGCTAAGGGACTAGCGACAACTTGGAAGCTGATTCTAACGACCCTTCAAGCAATGAGGGTGGAGCGATCAGCCACTGCCGGAGCTTTTATAGCTTTACAGGCCCCATCGTGTAAGATCAAAGTTTTCGATTGGCTCCCTGTCCCTTCCCCCGCTGCCCCGTCGGCACCTCCGATAGAGGACGAG
Source organism: Strigops habroptila (assembly GCF_004027225.2). Classification (NCBI taxonomy): domain Eukaryota; kingdom Metazoa; phylum Chordata; class Aves; order Psittaciformes; family Psittacidae; genus Strigops; species Strigops habroptila. The sequence goes on from NC_044301.2 coordinate 25,606,293, forward strand.
ATGGATCCCCGGAAAAACGAGGGGATGGAAGTGAATGAATCCTGGTCCATACCACTGCCTCCCGACCCTTGCATAGAAAAGCCACCCAGGGGAGAGCCGCCGCCCGTCCCACCCGACCCATCTCACTCCAAGAGCCAGCCATCACTTTTTCCACCTCTCCCTCTGTCCATGCCTCCCCCACCAATGTCTCCGCAAAAATCATCCATGCTCGAGCCCCACAGGGAACCGGACTGGGTGCAGAAACTACTTCGAAAGTTGTAGGACTTGGAAAGAGATAAGATCGCTCGAGAAGAACACAGGGGGGTGGAGGGAGGTGAGAGGCGAAGCTGTGGGAAGCTCCAGGGGGTGGGGGGAGGTGAGAGATGAAACTCTAAAACTGACGGGGACCCAACACGACGATGGAGAGGGATTATTCAGAATGCGTTAGTGAAAAAAAAAAAAAATTGCAAAAGAATTTGCAAAAGGATAGAAAAAAGGGGGATTTGAGACAAGGAAGTACAAAATGAAATATAATAGAATATAAAAGAACACAATAAGGGTCCTTGTCTAAGATGAATCGTTGTAGCTGACATAGTTTTGGAACCTTATGACCTTCGCATAAAATTTATTGTAGCCAAAACAGGATTGTAGCTAAGGAGTAGCTGAAACTAAGCAGATGTTCAGGAGGTGATGTAGCGAAGTCAACTGATAAGTAGAAGGACAAGGAGAAATCACTCATTTATGCCAGCAGTGTTACCGAACTAATTAAGTTGGCAAGTTCTTAATGAGTTCTACGAATCAGTTTGGCACCCCAGATGGGACCCTCTCTGCTCGGCTGCAGGACCCGCTGAGAACAGGGCTCCCTAGGGCCCCCGGGGAATTTTCCCGGAGGGACCCCTCGACTCACTCGGATCACTGCAGGAGCAGACAAGGACCATCTTTAAGAAGGTATTCTTTTGTAAATATTGTTTTGTTTTGGTTAACTTTCCGTAAGTCACAGGAGACGTCCTGCACGGGAGTCTGTTTGAAGTTTGGATTTTGGTGGGTTAACCTTTCGTTTGGAGCCTTCTGTAAATCGAGATATAGAAATCTCGTAGGTAAAGACGTATACCTGGCTGCTAGCCCTCGATTGGTGTACATTTGGATTTGTTTCTGTTTGTGACTTGCTGGTATTTGACCTAGTTTTGTGGATTATCACGGTAACGATTTTGGTGTTGACGATATAATATGGTTAAGGCTGCACTGTATGTTGTGATTGTGTCATTAATATTGTTTATCTAATTGGATTTTGTTTGTGTTTTAGGTATTGTAGTTGTGTGGAGTGTGTTTGTGGGATCCCTTGTGTGTGTGTGTAAAATTAATAATGGGATATCAACAGAGCGAAGTAATGTATGCAGATATGTTTTTCACGTTAAGAAACCAGCAGGAGTGGCAGAAGGAATGTGGAATTAAGAGAGCTCTGCCAGATCCCTTAATTTTAGCTTTGGAAAGGGACAGGAGCAATTAGAGAAAGGTCACATTAAACCGACCACAAGCCCTTGGAATACCCCAATTTTTACAATTCCAAAGAGAAGTGGCAAATGGCGCCTATCGCATGATCTGAGGAAAATTAATGAGGTCATGGAGGATATGGTGGCGTTACAGCCTGGATTACCCTCCCCAAATATGATTTTGAAGAATTGGGACATTTTAATTATCGATTTAAAAGATTGCTTTTTTACCATTCCCCTGCATCCAGAAGATTATCAGAAATTCGCTTTTTCTGTACCAAGCGCAAACAAAAGTGAACCTATGAAAAGGTACCACTGGGTAGTGTTACCACAGGGCATGAAAAATTCACCAACCATGTGCCAGGTTTACGTGGCCTGGGCACTTACTCCGGTACGTGAAGCGCATCCAGACTTGCTTATTTATCATTACATGGATGACATTTTGATAGCCGGAAAACAGCTGAATGGAGACCAATTGATTGTTGAATTACAAAATGTGTTGCAGTCAAACGGGCTACAATTGGCCCCTGAAAAAATACAAAAAGCAGAAGTATGGAAGTATCTTGGCTGGGAAATCGACAAAGCAGTTGTTCGACCTCAAAAGGTGGAACTCCGGACAGAGATCCACACCTTGAATGATGTACAAAAATTGTTAGGAGATTTAAACTGGGTGAGGACCTATGTGGTATTACCAATGAGGAGTTGGCACCTCTGATGAGGTTACTCAGGGGAGGAGGTGGTGCAAACGCACCCCGGACGTTGACAAATGAGACCAAAGAGGCTTTACAGCAGATTAGCATAAAAGTTAGTAAAGCCTACGCCCATCGCTGGAACCCTGATTATGGGATAGGTGTAGCAATAATCAATAGTGAGCAGCGCCCTTTTGCTGTAATACTGCAATGGATTCCTGGAAGAGATCCTTTGCGGTTATTAGAGTGGGTGTTTTTATCGGCACAGTCAAAGCGGACAGTTACAACACAAATGGTTGCACAATTAATCATGAGGGGGTGAAATCGAATTGTTGAAATAGCAGGGAAAGAACCATCTTTTATCATAATACCTTTAGTGGCAGAATATTTAGCTTGGGCTTTGCGCCAGTGTATTTTATTGCAAGTGGCATTGCTGGATTATTCGGGTGAAGTAAAGGTGCACTATCCACCACACAAGTTTTTTAGTGTACTACATTCCTGTCAAATAGAAGAGCGACCTAGACGCTCTGCACATCCAGTAGACAGTGCTACAGTCTAATCGAAGGCTTAGCAGAAGGCAACTGGAGAGCCTACAAGCTGGTAGTGCCGCTATGGGCGGCTCCCTCAACGGACCGGTTCGGGTAAGCCAGATGGTCTCATGATTTTTTCCACCATCTGTCTGAATCAGATGCCCGAGGCATTGTCCAGTCGTGCCCCGATTGTCAACAGTATACCGGAGGCTTGGCTCCTGGAGTCAATCCTCGTGGTACTGGACCTTTAGAAATTTGGCAAATGGATGTTACACATGTCCCAGAATTCGGTAAACAAAAATATGTGCATGTCTGCCTGGATTGTTTTTCTCTTGCAGTTTGGGCTACAGCTCAGACTGGCGAATCTAGCAAACATGTGCAGCGTCACATGCGTTCGGCTATAGCGGCCCTTGGCATGCCACGAGAAATCAAAACTGACAACAGCCTTGGCTATTGTAGCTCATTCCACACAAGCATTTTTCCAGCTCTGGGGCATTACTCACGTGACGGGTACGCCCCATTCACCTACCGGTCAGACTATGGTCAAATGTATGAATCAAACATTGAAGTGTTTGCTTCAAAAACAAAAAGGGGGAGAAAGTGCTATATCACCAACAGATAGATTAAACAAAGTCCTATATGTGTTAAATTTCTTACGATTGCCGCAAGATAGCTTGGTGCCACCAATGGTAAAACACGGGGCTGGTCTACAAGGAGGGTTGGAAGAAGTTAAGAGCAGACAATGCAAGGTAATTATTAAAAACGGGATAACAGGGGCCTGGGAAGGACCATTTAAGTGAATCACATGGGGAAGAGGATATGCATGTGTTGTTACAGATACAGGAACCAGATGGATACCAGCCAAGTGGGTAAAGCCATGGCAAGAAAAGTTGCATGACCCACCCGAAAACACCCCAGCACCTAAGGACTCCGTGCCATAACTGTGGAACTTGGGAGCCTTGGAGTTTGTGTGTTTGTGAGTATTGCGGGCTCAGATGGTATTATTGAAGTTCTAGAGCACGTGTGGGGTAGAAGGTTATCAGTCACAATGGTTCAAGGGATATGTGTCAAGTGACACATTGTTTAAGTTAGAGCTCAATATTACTTGTCAACAAGGATACAACTGAGGCCTGATTGTAATGATCAGGTACAATTTTGGGATGTGCCGTCTCGAGTTATCACCTCCTTGTTTGCACCTGGAGTAGCTGCAGCAAAAGCATTAGGAGACATGACTGAGTTAGGGTGTTGGGCCACAAAGCAGATAAATCTAACGTTAGAAGAACTTATGCAAATGCTTAATGATGTAGATAGCATAAGACACGCTGTTTTGCAAAATAGAGCTGCAATTGATTTTTGCTTTTAGCACAGGGTCACGGGTGTGAGGATTTTGAAGGGATGTGTTGTATGAGTCTGTCTGACCATTCGGAGTCAATTCGTAAAAGTCTCAAGGAGATAAAAGACAACATGAACAAACTAACGGTGGTCAATTCATGTTTAGATAAGTGGTTAAGGGGTTGGGGCATAACGGGATGGCTTTTAGATCTTTGTAAACAAGGCATTGTAACCTTAAGTATAATTGTGATTGTATTGTTAATCGTTCCCTGTATCTTAAACGGAGTGTCTGACATGATTACTAATTCCTTGAAGAAAGTTTGGCTGGTTCAAAGAGAAAAAGGGGGAATTGTGGGGTCGTATTTGGAGGACAGTGGACATGTGATGAGCCAGCCATATGAGGGCCTCTTCTAAGCATGCAGCCGCATACCAAGAAGAAGATAAGAGGATGTGAACCAGCCATCAGAGAGCTTCTTCTAAACACGTAGCCGCATACCAAGAAGAAGATAAGAGGAAGAAAACATCTGCAGTCAGATACATGGGAAGAACACCAGGAATTAGGTGATCCAATAAGGACACTTACTGAGCCGCATGATTGCCTCATGCAAGAGGGCTTTTACCAATCAAAAGGTGCGTGACCGCATGTAGAGATAGAAAACTCTGTATATAAAGGGTTCGTGGGAACAATAAAGTGGCTTCTGCTTGATTCACATTGAATCGTGTAGGGTCCATTGTCGTCTCTCCTCAGTTTTATATTCTCTCCCCTTGTTATTTCCTTTATCATTATTATTATTAGCAGTTTTGTATTATATTTTAGTTGAATGTTCTGGTTAAGTTTTGGAATGCAGCAGCAACAGCATGTCTGTGTTTGTATTAGATAATAACCTCAGTAAATGCAGTTGCTACCAAACCGTCAATTTAGATTCCAAACCGTATACAGATTCAATACAGTAACTTTTGTATACTATATTTAGTTTTTTATTTTCTTTTGTTATGAGAAATACCACCTTACTTCATGACTGGTCACATTGCCTTGTGTAGAGCTACTCATAGTGATGAATATTAGATTAATAATATATACTTTTCAGGAAATATTTCAGTCTTTATGAAAAAATATCATTGAAGATTATGGTAGTGAATACCTATCAGTTGTAAAAATTACTTGAGAAAACCCACAAGGAAGTTAGCATGCCTAAAAAGAAGGGCAAAGCTGACTATGAGAAGCAGAAGGCATCTTTCAGAAATCTGAACTGCCTGCAAATGAGGAAAATATAAAGATCACAACTCTGGCCATTTAAATGTGCATTGCAAACCCTTTTTTGACTTCCCATATAAGTTTGCACATGTACCATGCTCATAATACATCGTACAGTGAGGCCATTGTTTAGCTGGATTTTCCAGAGATCAGAATAAATTCATATAGGGGACTTTCACTTCCATGTGTATAGTCCCTGCTCTGATTTGTGCTGTTGGAAGGCATGGTGCTATCAGAGTACAGCAACAGAACTCTTAAGAGCCAGCTCACAACTTCAGCAGTGCTGGCCAAGGGCTCCACAACTTCTAAATCTCTGTCTCTTGAATTTAAAAAAAACACACAAATCACCCACCCCCCCCAAAAAAACCAAAACCAAACACCAAAACCTCTAAATACCACCTTTGATAAGAGAAGAATATAACTTCAAGTAGCTGTCATTCTCCTGTAAAGGAAATAACTGTAGCAGTTAAGTAAAACGCAGTAGAAAGCAATCCATACTTCAGAGCTTTCCAGTTGATTTCAGGTTTCTTTGGCTTCGTTTCCAATTCAGACCCAAATCATTCTGATCCTATACTGGCTGTTCATTTTGGAACTTAAGCGATTCTGCTCTTAATAGAATAGATACTATGGCAGAAATATCAGTTTTGAAACAAAGAATGCTACTACGCCCGTAGTATGGGGAACAAGCAAGAGGAATTAGAGATGTGTGCAAGGCTACGGGAATATGATGTCGCTGGTATCACAGAAACATGGTGGGATGGCTCCTATGACTGGAATGTCGGAATGGAAGGTTACAGGCTGTTTAGAAAAGACAGGCCAGGCAGACAGGGAGGGGGTGTTGCTATCTATGTCAGTGATAGGCTAGAGAGTATGGAACTCTGTCTGGGGACGGGTGATGAGGTAACAGAGTGTTTGTGGGTCAGGATCAAAGGGAAAACAGCAACAGGGGACACTACGGTGGGGATCTGTTACAGGCCGCCTGATCAAGAGGACTCTGTGGATGAAGCGCTCTACAGACAGATAGGAGCAGCCTCACGCTCGCAGGCCCTGGTCCTCATGGGGGACTTCAACCATCCTGACATCTGTTGGAGGGACGGTACGGCCCGGCACAAGCAATCCAGGAGGTTCCTCGATTGTGTGGAAGATAACTTCCTCTTTCAAGCAATAGAGGAGCAGACAAGGAGAGGTGCCATGCTGGACCTTGTGCTCACCAACAGGGAGGGACTGGTTGGAAATGTAACGCTCCAGGGCAGCCTTGGCTCTAGTGATCACGAGATGGTTGAGTTTGAGATCCTCAGGACAGTGAGAAGAGCATGCAGCAAGCTCACTGCCCTGGACTTCAAGAAAGCAGACTTTGGCCTCTTCAGGAACCTCCTTAGCAAGGTTCCATGGGATAAAGCCCTAGAGGGCAGGGGGGCCCAAGACTGCTGGTCGGTATTCAAGGATCACCTGCTACGTGCTCAAGAGTGTTGCATCCCAACTAGAAGAAACTGCAGCAGGAGGGCCAGGAGACCTCCATGGATGGACAAGGAGCTGCTGAGGAAACTTAGAGGGAAAAAAGAAGCTTATAAAAGTGGAAGCGAGGACAGGCGGCCTGGGAAGAATATAGGAGCATTGCCCGGGAAGCTAGGGACCAGGTTAGGAAAGCTAAGGCCCAGCTAGAACTAAGTTTGGCAAGGGATGTGAAAGATAACAGGAAAGGATTCTATAGATACGTAGCAAATAAGAGACAGACTAGGGACAATGTAGGCCCTCTCCAGAAGCTATCAGGAGAACTGGCTACCATGGATTTGGAGAAGGCTGAGGTTCTTAATGACCTCTTTGCCTCAGTCTTCACCAGCAAATGCTCTGACCACACCACCCAAGTCTTGGAAGGCAGATGCAGGGACTGTGAAAATGAAGACCTTAGGCCCACTGTAGGAGAGGATCAGGTTCGAGACCATCTTAAGAACCTGAACGCGCACAAGTCCATGGGACCTGATGAAATTCATCCACGGGTCCTGAAGTAGCTGGCGAATGAAGTTGCTAAGCCACTGTCCATCATATTCGAAAAATCCTGGCAGTCAGGTGAAGTTCCCGATGACTGGAAGAAGGGCAACATAACCCCCATTTTCAAGAAGGGGAAGGTGGAAGACCCGGGGAACTACAGACCAGTCAGTCTCACCTCTGTGCCTGGCAAAATCTTGGAACAGTTTCTCCTGGAAAACATGCTAAGGCACATGAAAAACAACGAGGTGGTTGGTGACAGCCAACATGGCTTCACTAAGGGGAAATCCTGCCTGACCGATTTGGTGGCCTTCTATGATGGAGCCACGGAACTGATGGACAGGGGCAGAGCAGTTGATGTCATCTACCTGGACTTGTGCAAAGCGTTCGACACTGTCCCGCACGACATCCTTGTCTCTAAATTGGAGAGACATCAATTTGATAGATGGACCACTTGGTGGATAAAGAACTGGCTCGATGGCCACATGCAAAGAGTTGTGGTAAATGGCTCGATGTCCAGTTGGAAACCTGTAACGAGTGGCGTCCCTCAGGGATCGGTGTTGGGACCGGTCCTGTTCAACATCTTTGTCGGCGACATGGGCAGTGGGATTGAGTGCGCCCCCAGCAAGTTTGCTGACGACACCAAGCTGTGTGGTTTGTTTGATACGCTGGAGGGAAGGGACGCCATCCAGAGGGACCTTGACACACTTGTGAGGTGGGCCGATGCCAACCTTAGGAAGTTTAGCCAAGTGTAAGGTCCTACACCTGGGTCGGGGCAATCCCAGGCACTGCTACAGGTTGGGCAGAGAAGAGATTCAGAGCAGTCCTGCAGAGAAGGACTTGGGGGTGTTGGTTGACGAGAAGCTTAACATGAGCCGGCAGTGTGCGCTTGCAGCCCAGAAAGCCAACCATATCCTGGGCTGCATCAAAAGAAGCGTGACCAGCAGGTCAAAGGAGGTGATCCTGCCCCTCTACTCTGCTCTCGTGAGACCTCACTTGGAGTACTGTGTACAGTTCTGGTGTCCTCAACATAAAAAGGACATGGAGCTGTTGGAGCGAGTCCAGGGGAGGGCCACGAGGATGATAAGAGGGCTGGAGCACCTCCCATATGAAGACAGGCTGAGAAAGTTGGGGCTGTTCAGCCTGGAGAAGAGAAGGCTGCGTGGAGACCTCATAGCAGCCTTCCAGTATCTGAAGGGGGTCTATAAGGATGCTGGGGAGGGACTCTTCCTTAGGGACTGTAGTGGTAGGACAAGGGGTAATGGCTTCAAACTTAAACAGGGGAAGTTTAGATTAGATATAAGGAAGAAGTTCTTTACAGTGAGGGTGGTGAAGCACTGGAATGGGTTACCCAGGGAGGTTGTGGATGCTCCATCCCTGGCGGTGTTCAAGGCCAAGTTGGACAGAGCCTTGAACCACGTGGTTTAGGGCAAGGTGTCCCTGCCCATGGCAGGGGGGTTGGAACTAGATGTTCTTAAGGTCCTTTCCAACCCTTACGATTCTATGATTCTATGATTCTATTATTTTCTACATTCTATTAAAAATACTTGATGTTACAAAAATTACAGCCTTTTTGAGCAAACTCACACTGCAGTGAGCACTCATATTGTTGGTTCTGCCATACTATTTCCACTCCTTTTTCTATTTAGAGAATCAGGTTAGTCTAGTGGGTAAGCCTCAGTAATTCACACTAAGAAATATATTGCAAATTTTAACTACATATAGGCATTAAAGTTGATGTTTCTCCTTGCCTGTCAGTTATGTAAGAGCACAGGAATTAACTGCACTGGATTAAACCAATATTTATCAGATGGCTTAGAAGGGAGGATCAAAGGTTGTTTAGTAAAACTGTTCAGAGAAGATGAAGAACTGTGTAAATATAGTATTATTCATGCAGGTTACTAACTGTATTACTTCCGTAGAGACTGTGTACTCTTGTCCTCAGGTTTGAGGCTGTATAGTTACAATATTCTCATACTGAACTGAATGCATGCTACTGAACTGCACAGGCAAATATTTGTTTGCAGAAGATGTAAATATAGATGTTCTTAATATTTTCTCACAGTAAATATTTAATACTGTGCAAATGGAAGATCCTGTTTTAAACCAAATACTTCTTTTGCACTCTGATCTGAAAGTAATTCTGTCACGTATTTGTTATGAAAAGAGTTACTTAGCTAAAATTGGTTAAAGAATAGGCCATTTTTTCTCAGTGGCTGGCTTGATTTCACATTCAGTAGATGGCATTTGAAGGCAGCAACGATCATGAAGAGAGGAAATACATTTTTTTGAAACTATGCTGATTAGCATGTGTCAGCTGAGTAACAAAGCCTGTCTGGTACATGACTTGTACCCAGCTTAAAAGATTGTGTTTTGTAATTCCCTTGAGGTCTGTGTTTTCTCCAGGAATATTTTCACTTATCCATGATAATGGAAATGGCACCTAGGAGCTCAGCAGCAGGAATCCTCCAGGGCTGCTGATGTTCCCCAAAAGCTCAGAAGTTTTGCTGGACTATAAATTCCATAAGCATTCTTAGTTCACATTTGGCTTCTTTGTGGACAGGTTCATATCAGACATGTATGAATGCATATTAAAAGTTCTTTCTAGAAACTTAAATCACTTTCCTGCATTGAATAACACCCCTACCCACCCCACATCACATTGTAGATAAAATAATACTTCATATATTTAACTATGACATTTTCTTCCCTACTTTTGCATGTGGTCAAAATCTGTTAAAAATTATATGGTTTCTTCTGCATCTACTTATGCTGTCAAAATTGTCAGGTGTCTGTATATCACCTTTAGACAGATGTTTTCTTCCTCACCTATTTTTATGTGTTTCTCTCTAGTTACTCCTTTGTCTCTTCTTCATCTTCCAAAATTGTCAATAGCTACTTTGTAGTTACATATTTGCATTTTAAAAGCTCTTAGTTTGTGAGGTGAGACAGATAAATCTGCTAATATTTTGCATTAATGGCACATTTTAAATGCGTTGAGTTTTAAGAAAAGTATTTTGTATTTACAAAAATACCTTAAAATTATAAAATACTACAAAAAGTGTATCCTAAAGCCAATTTAGGTGTTTTTTTTATTTAATATACATTTAATACTTTCTAAATAAAATTAATTCTACTAGTTAAAAAACATTGAATCTGGGTGTTGTTCAGAAATACAAATACATACTTTAAATACTGTATACCTATGCCAAACTTGGAAAATATGCAGTAGAGAGCCTTGTAGAGTACTCCCGCTAAATACTGATACTCAGACTGTTTTCACTGTACAGGTTTGCATTACAGCTCACATAGCAGTGTTCTTACCATAATTCAAAATTTCTGATCTCCTAGGCCCTTTCTAAATAAGCTCAGTACTTTTGTAGTTCCTGATGATATGTGTGCATGTATCAGAAGTTATAGCATTCACATTTGCAAGCCAAAAGTGGAATGATTTTATGTGGTTGGTTTTGCCTGTAATTTTCATAGGATTGCTGATGTTAATGTAGCTGTCAATCTTGGAAAATAACATTCCTGATCCAAGGTGCTTATGAATAACTCTTTGGGATCAGGTTAATGAAGAGTTTCTAAAACCTTGCTTTATTGCAATGCATATAGGTTTTAGAATCTGGTTTGTTCTTGTGAGATTCGAGGGAGGAAGGGGGAGAATACTAAAAACAAAATAAATCTGTAGTTACTCTAGAAACCTGTAAAAGTGGATAATGGTAAACTTGCCTACAGTGCATGGATGAGCATATAGCATTGCATCACTGTGTTAATTGTCCATCTTGTTAAATAATACTGAATTTACTGTTAGCATAAATAGCCTTAGTAATCTAGTCAAGATTCTTTTTTAACAGATTGGAATTCATAATTTTTTTTACTGTGAGGGTGGTAAGGCACTGGAATGGGTTGCCCAAGGAAGTTGTGAATGCTCTATCCCTGGCAGTGTTCAAGGCCAGGTTGGATGGAGTCTTGGGTGACATGGTTTAGTGAGAGGTATCCCTGCCCATGGCAGGGGGGTTGGAACTAGATGATCTTAAGGTCCTTTCCAACCCTAACTATTCTATGATTCTATGATTCTATGGTTATGGGTAAAGTAGGTTCTGACAGCTGTGCTCACTAGATCGAGGTGGGGAAAAGGCAAAGAATGTCTAGATGTATCTCTGCTTTCCAATGTGTTGATTACTTGTGTTTGGAATATTGAGAACATTAGGTTATTAAAAGTCCCTGTGTCAGTAACTGACTTCTGTTGTACAAGTAATGGATCTCCTGTGTAGGAAAAAAAAAATAAAATTTACTGACTTACTTAAAAAAAAAGTTGATTTTTTTTGTAAATGTTTCTGCATCCTACCCTAAAGAGTATGCCATGAAGAGCTGTGAATTCAGCTTCAGTACTTGAGAGCTTCATTCTAGCTGAAAACTGAGCTGGATGCTCAGAATTAATTTATGCTGGAATCTTACTGTTTCCTGAGTAAAATTATTCAGAAGTGGAGATTTCATTACTTTGCCATTTTCTTCACAGACTGCTGCTGATTAACTAGAGCTTTAAGATTTTCTTTCTGTGTCTGATGAAGCTATTTTTGCTTCTTCAAAGTAAAACCTGCTGAGATGGAGTGCCAAAGGCACTAATGATATAAATGGCACACTGTGTCAGCTCTTACCTTGATCAGCTTTAAATAAACATTTGTTTCAAATGGTGAAGCAATTAATGTAAACACAAAGTATCAAACACAGAGTATCAAATTCAGCTCTGGAATGAGCCAGTGCCTGTCTGCTGACTCCGGATGGTTTATACCAGTGTTGAATATGGACACAATTATGTCTCTCATAACTGGTAAGGTTTTAAAATGAACCTCCCTTCAGGCAGACATTGGTAGCAGATAATTTAACAATAGGAGAAGGGATAAAATAGCAGTATTTGGAAAATTAATCAAGAGGTCAGAGTTAGGCAGGGACCATCATTGGAAACAAATAATTTTGCTATGCTGAGACCTGTTTCTTAGGAAGAGTGATGAAACAAGGAGTTGTCTTACAACATGCTGCTTTAGCTCATATGAAGTCTTAATAGAAGACATTTTGAGAGAGGAATTCTGCAAAGGCAGCTCGGTATAAGAGGTGAAGGACTATGCTTAATATTCTGCATACTGTAATGAAAGTTTCCACAAGTTTAAGAGGTTTTTTTAGGAGAATGTATAGCACTTGATCAAACACAGGCCATTCTGACCCTCTGTAACCAAATGGGCTTCATACGCTTATTGGGCTCTTCTTGACTCCTTAGATCTTCAAAATTTAGCGATCTCTCATCTACATAGACAATTATTTAAAGGCTGGCTTCAGTTTCCTCTTTCAGCTGTGAACAATCTCAAAATTTCAAACAGGGAAAAAGAAGCATCCAGAAATAGAACTGAGTTATAAGTGTTTTGAACACTGTGGTGCTAGTGACTTCAGTAATAGATGCTTCAGTACTACTTAATGATTTTTACTTTACAGAAATGAACATTCCACTTTAGTACGGAGTTTCAACCTGAACAGCCTTTTTTCATCTGTTTTCCGCTTCTGTGCAACAGGCAGAGCTGGAGTTCTGCATTGGTTTTGGAGCAGAGCCCTTAAATTCAGTCACTGCTAAGTGGTAGTGTTTATTCTGTAGAAAACACTAGCCAGAGCTGTGTCTGCTAAGAACTTTTCCAGTCTCCCAGTTGATCTGAGTTTCAGATGTTTGCCACACATTTTGGGAAAAGAGCTATTTCTGTAAAAAACCACAAAATCAGATTCTTTTGACAGAAATCAAAGAATGCTTTTTTTTTTTTTTTAACAGTACTTTTACCATCCCACTGGCTGTCTAGTTAGGCACCTTGTTATTAGTGCTGTGTTGGAAGTAAAAGGAATAGTTCTTCTTTCCTGTAACAGATGACTGATTTATGTAGACTGGATCAAAAGAATGTGTGCAAAGGGTGGGTACTTGATTTGTGGTTTTTTTCTTTGTCTCTGCCCTTAGGTTTTAATATATGTCATTAAGATGTACCAAAAAAAAAGGGTTTAGATTTATCAATGAAAGAAAGCTTCCAGATTAGCTCTGTAAATTTGGACTCTGGACTAGTGTTGTGGTTTAAGCCCAGCTGGTAACTCAGAACCACGCAGCTGCTCGCTCACTCCCCCCTTCTTCATCCCCACTCCCAGAGGGATGGGGAGGAGAATTGAAAGAATGTAAATCCCACGGGTTGAGATAAGAACAGTCCAGTAACTAAGGTATAATACAAAACTATTACTACCACCACCAATAATAATAATGATAAGGGAAATAACAAGGGGAGAGAATATAAAACTAAAAGGGGAAAAGGAAAAGAAAACAATAAATACAAGTGATGCACCACCCGCCGACCGATACCCAGCCTGACCTAAGCAGTGATCCGGGCCTTCCAGGTAACTCCCCCCAGTTTCTATACTGGGCATGACGTGCTGTGGTATGGAATACCCCATTGGCTAGTTTGGGTCAGGTGTCCTGTCTCTGCTTCCTCCCAGCTTCCCCTCCTCCCTGGCAGAGCATGAGACTGAAAAAGTCCTTGATCCGGGTAAGCATTACTTAGCAACAACTGAAAACATCGGTGTGTTATCAGCGTTGTTCCCAGGCTGAAAGTCAAAAACACAGCACTGCACCAGCTATGAAGAAGGAGAAAAATGATTGCTACAGCTGAACCCAGGACAACTAGTCAAAGAAGCATTTTCACAGGAAAGCCTTGCTACTTCTGTTGAAAGTAACATGTTCCATTGTTAGTAACTTCAATTTCCTTGGTCCAACCTATATGCAGTCTGCTCCAGGCAGAAATGTTTGGCTATATGAATCTTGGAATCAATGGGATAAATTTGGGGTAATCTTTTAAAATGCAGGATTTAATGTTGGTTTGTTGATTTTTATCTTTTTTCTCCCTGTCTACTGCTAAACTGTTCAGTGTGTAGTCAAACAATTTTCACAGTAGTCCTTCCCAGCAATCACTTGTTCATTACTGCTGAACAGTTTAATCTCACTTAACTCATGGCATATGACTGACCAACTACTTCACAGTGAAGACTGAATTGTTTGCTTGATCTGTAGTTCCATGTTAAAGGCAAATACACTTCTACAAAATATAAATTTTATCCATAACAAAGGAAGGTATCCTGAAGCCTCAATGCAAAGCCAAATAAACCTATTTGAAAGTGTAACAGGAAGATTCTAACTTGTTGACTGCACCAGTACAGTGGAAACCTAATTGAAAGATCAGCTTGTTATACCATTTATAATAAGCTGTATTTTGAATCCTTCATTAAAATAGTACTGTTTCATGTTGCAGGGTTAGCCAAGGGAACTGAAGTTTTGCATATTTAGTACAAATATCACTGAGTTTTTAAAATGTTTTGAAATGGAAAAAATTGTTCCATATTCTTTATATCCCAAATATGACTATAAAAATTGAGGTTGCAGGGCTTGAATCTCATTTTGTATAGAGGACTTTTACAAACAAGGCCCTGTGTAAATTCAAGGATAGTTCAGTCATGGAATTAGAGTAACATTATATTTATATGTTATTAATATTGTGTACACCAGAAATACTGTCTTAATTGTTCTGCTCCATATGATGAACTTAGCTTTCTCTATACTGTATTATAGTACATCATATACCTTCATTGCCACCCTTCTTTCTTATTCAGTGACAATTTTCCTTCTTTCATTCAGTTTTATCTCTAGTCATAAAATGTAATCTATATTTAATATGGCTGTATCCAGCCAGGGGATTAAAAATCCAGCATGTGCCTGCAGGCTTTTATTTCATTGCATTCACTGTCAGAGCAGAGAAGGATGTGGTCAGGAGGAAATTGGCTAGACTTTTGATCAGACAGAGTATTACATGAATCATTTTAAGAGCTGATGGGGAAAGGTTTCTTCCCAGACCATATTTGCTTTGCTGAACAAGGCAGCCTATATTAAAATGTTGTTAATAAGTAATATCCTGTCTCTCAAACCCCTCTCTAATATCTGTATGTATATCCTAAGGGAGAGTAGCTTGGAAGCATTCCATATTAGTGTCTAAAAAGTTCTATTAAGTGTACTGTGAGCTCTAGAAATTTACTTATAGAATAGAAATACATGAAGGATGTATAGACTATTTATCTCCCACTGAACTGTGTGTTGAGAAATTAATGATTACTGAGTGCCTATACTCAGCACTAGTGAGGCCGTGCCAGGTGTACTGTGTCAAATTCTGGGCTGCCCACTACAAGAAAGAAAGTAAGCTACTGGAGAGAGTCCAGAAAACAGCCATGAAGATGGTTAAGAGACTGGAGCATCTCTCCTGTGTGTAAAAGCGCTTACTGTGCGGGTGACTGAGCACTGGAACAAGTAGGCCAGAGGTGGAGTCTCCATCCATGGAGATGCTCAAAAGCTATCTATACACGGTCCTGGGCAACAAGCTGTAGGTGACCCTGCATGAGCAGGAAGGTTGGACAAGATGATCTCCAGAGGTCTTTTCCAACCTCAACCATTCATTAATTCTGTGAGCAAAAGGTACCTCTGTGCACTCTCCATTAGGATTGTTGCAGGTAGTAACTGCATGCTCAGTTAAGCTGATAGATTGTCAGCTTCAGTCCATCAAGTCCATCCTTGTGTCATTATATGGTAAGAAAGACTTCTGCAAGTCATCTGTCCTAGTGGCAATATAATCTTGAAAAGAACCAGTTTAGAGAATTAAAAAAGTTATGAAAAACAACATTCTGTCATACTGTCAGAGAGCAGATTACAGTAGATTTTGGTTTGCTGTTGTTTCACATGATGCTGAGAACTTTTTGGGGCAAATCATCAGTGTCTTAGGTGAGACGTAGTATTCAAGTGTCCTCCATTAGAAAAGGTAAACATACATAGTTAAACATATATAGAATCATAGAATCATAGAATCATAGAATCATAGAATCATAGAATCATAGAATAGGGCTGGAAAGGACCTTAAGATCATCTAGTTCCAACCCCCCTGCCATGGGCAGGGACACCACACACTAAACCATGTGGCCCAAGGCTCTGTCCAACCTTGCCTTGAACACTGCCAGGGATGGAGCACTCACAACTTCCTTGGGCAACCTGTTCCAGTGCCTCACCACCCTCACAGTAAAGAACTTCTTCCTTATATCTAACCTAAACTTCCCCTGTTTAAGTTTGAAGCCATTACCCCTTGTCCATTGCGTTCGGCTATAGCGGCCCTTGGCGTGCCACGAGAAATCAAAACTGACAATGGCCTTGGCTATGTAGCTCATTCCACGCAAGCTTTTTTCCAGCGCTGGGGCATTACTCACGTGACGGGTACGCCCCATTCACCTACCAGTCAGACTATGG
The DNA here is from genome assembly GCF_004027225.2 of Strigops habroptila. Lineage (NCBI taxonomy): Eukaryota > Metazoa > Chordata > Aves > Psittaciformes > Psittacidae > Strigops > Strigops habroptila. The sequence continues at coordinate 25,622,912 of NC_044301.2, forward strand.
TCGAACGTATGAATCAGACATTGAAGTGTTTGCTTCAAAAACAAAAAGGGGGAGAAAGTGCTATATCACCAACAGATAGATTAAACAAAGTCCTATATGTGTTAAATTTCTTACGATTGCCGCAAGATAGCTTGGTGCCACCAATGGTAAAACACGGGGCTGGTCTACAAGGAGGGTTGGAAGAAGTTAAGAGCAGACAATGCAAGGTAATGATTAAAAACAGATAACAGGGGCCTGGGAAGGACCATTTAAGTGAATCACATGGGGAAGAGGATATGCATGCGTTGTTACAGATACAGGAACCAGATGGATACCAGCCAAGTGGGTAAAGCCATGGCAAGAAAAGTTGCATGACCCACCCGAAAACACCCCAGCACCTAAGGACTCCGTGCCATAACTGTGGAACTTGGGAGCCTTGGAGTTTGTGTGTTTGCAAGTATTGTGGGATCAGATGGTATTGTCGAAGTTCTAGGGCACGCGTGGGGTGTAGAAAGTGTTTTGAAAGAAAGTTGCAAGATTGTCATGATGCGATATGTGTGCTGTTGATAACCGGACACGAGACAATACACAGCTCACGTCTTGACAGTCTACGGGCAGAGTGGGTAAAACACCTGTTTTTAGAAGCTAAGAAAGTGCACATCTGTAGTAGCGAGTGCGGGCGGGATAATTTAGTGCCGCACATTTGGGAAGTTTCAGAGGAAGAGTGGGAAGGCACAAAACAAAAGTGTAGGAAACGATACATGTGCAAAAGGGGAGGAAAAAACTGAGGGATATGAAGGGCATGCTTGTGCTGCTTGGGATAATTGTACAAGGACTTGCTCACCTTGCTGTCAAAATTGACCCATGGCAGAACATATGGGTCACTATAGCCAATGAAACAGGTCAGGACTCCCTCTGTTTGTCTCTAGCAACCCCAGGAGACCCATTTAGAACTTGTTTAATCGGGGTAGAAGGTTATCAGTCACAATGGTTCAAGGGATATGTGTCAAGTGACACATTGTTTAAGTTAGAGCTCAATATTACTTGTCAACAAGGATACAACTGAGGCCCAATTGTAAAGATCAGGTACAATTTTGGGATGTGCCGTCTCGAGTTATCACCTCCTTGTTTGCACCTGGAGTAGCTGCAGCAAAAGCATTAGGAGACGTGACTGAGTTAGGGTGTTGGGCCGCAAAGCAGATAAATTTAACATCTGAAGTACTTACGCAAATGCTTAATGATGTAGATAGCATAAGACACGCTGTTTTGCAAAATAGAGCTGCAATTGATTTTTGCTTTTAGCACAGGGTCACGGGTGTGAGGATTTTGAAGGGATGTGTTGTATGAGTCTGTCTGACCATTCGGAGTCAATTCGTAAAAGTCTCAAGGAGATAAAAGACAACATGAACAAACTAACTGTGGTCAATTCAGGTTTAGATAAGTGGTTAAGGGGTTGGGGCATAACGGGATGGCTTTTAGATCTTTGTAAACAAGGCATTGTAACTTTAAGTATAATTGTGATTGTATTGTTAATCGTTCCCTGTATCTTAAAGGGAGTGTCTAACATGATTACTAATTCCTTGAAGAAAGTTTGGCTGGTTCAAAGAGAAAAAGGGGGAATTGTGGGGTCATATTTAGAGGACAATGGACATATGATAAACCAGCCATATGAGGGCCTCTTCTAAGCACGCAGCCGCATACCAAGAAGAAGATAAGAGGAAGTGAACCAGCCATCAGAGAGCCTCTTCTAAACACGTAGCTGCATACCAAGAAGAAGATAAGAGGAAGAAAACATCTGCAGTCAGATACATGGGAGGAACACCAGGAACTAGATGAACCAATAAGGACACTTGCCAAGCCGCATGATTGCCTCGTGCAAGAGGGCTTTTACCAATCAAAAGGCACGTGACTAGCGCATGACCGCATGTAGGGATAGAAAAATTTGTATTTAAAGAGATAGCCAAGAACAATAAAGTGGCTTCTGCTTGATTCACATTGAATTGTGTAGAGTCTGTTGTCGTCTCTCCTCAGGCTATAATGGGGGATTATGCCAAAGGCCCTCAGCCAGTTTGCTGGTGATACCAAACTAGGAGGAGTGGCTGATACACTGGGGTTCTGTGCTGCCATCCAGAGCGACCTTGACCCCTGGAGAAATGGGATGAAAGGAACCTCACACAGTTCAGCAAAGGGCAATGCAAAGACCTGCACCTGGGGAGGAACAACCCTAGGCACCAGTCCGTATTGGGGGCTGACTGGCAGGAAAGCAGCTTTATGAAGAAGGGTCTGGGAGTACTGATGGATGGCAAGCTGACAATGAGCCGGGAGTGTGCCCCAGTGGCAAAGAGGGCTAAAGGTACCTTGGGCTACATTAGGAGCAGTGTGACCAGCAGGCCAAGGGAGGTGGTTCTTCCCCTCTATTCAGCACTGGCAAGGCCACACCTGGAGTACTGTATCCAGTTCTGTGCTGCCCACTGCAAGGCGGAGATGGAGCTACTGGAGAGAGTCCAGCATAAGGGACTGGAGCATCTCTCCTGTGAGGAAAGGCAGAGAGAGCTGGGACTGTTTAGCCTAAAAGAGAGAAGTCTTGGGGGGCACCTCATCAGTGTGCATGAATCTCTGAAGGAAGGGTGTAAAGTGGTGTGCAGTGACATAACAAGAGGCAATGAGTGTAAACTGAAACACAGGAGGTTCTCTCTGAACATAAGGAAACAATTTACTGTGTGGGTGACTGAGCACCACAACAGGTTGGCCAGATAACTTAGGATGTGGTCTGCTGTAGGTGACTCTGCTTGAGCAGGGGGGTTGGACAAGATGATCTCCAGAGGTCCCTTCCAACCTCAACCACTTTGTGATTCAGTGGAATAAATATCCAGAGGAACTGAAAGTGTGGTACACTTCCTAAATTGAGATGAAACTCAGGTTTGATATAGTCCATGAAAGAAAACTGTCAGTGCTAGCCAGTACGTGTGTTAGGGAAGATGGCAACCAAAACCAGCAATGATCCCTACCTGCCATAATGTTCTGTGGGGCCATTAACTGCTTATTTTAGAGTATGTGATGCAACCTAATTTTGGATAGGGATTAGATGACTGTGGAATAGTGGATAGTAGCCTTTTATCCCATGTTGCTGTCACTTATGATTTTGTTTTATGTTACTATCTGCTGTAGATTCTAAATGATCCTAAATTTGAGCATACGTGTAATAGCTGTGATCTCACAGAACTGCAGTATTTAGATTTACTTAATACCTGTTGATCTGTTTATAATATCAAGGTTAAAATATGCAGTTGTATAGAGACCTATGTTAATTGTAAGCATATGATATCTAGCTGTACTTTCTGGAGAAAGCTTGTGCTATGGATAGGATGTCAGCTGAACCTTTTCTCAATACAATCCACATTTTATAAGCTGCCATGTAGAAACCAGGTTTTCTGCAATGACCTGACTGGATAAGCTGAAGAAGCACTCTGTGCTTTGCCTTATTTATTTGTTTTTCATATGAAAACATAATTCCTGCAGGGAATTCTATTTCAGCCAAAGAATGAAGGCCCATGAACAGCTCTTCTTTCTTCCTGAATGTTCCCCTATGAATTGCTGATGGTTAGGAAAGCTCACGGTGGCAGAACAGGAGACAGCAGCTTTGTGCTTAGATGTCTCTGTCTGTGCTAACTGCAGCTGGCACCATTAACTACCTATACATAGACTGAAATAAAAACAATGATCGCTGCATGCATTAGAAGGATGAAATCCACTCTGTTTCTATAGTAACAGGAGTGACAATTTATATTATGACCTTAAGAAAGTAGAATGTGACCATTTCTTTTTTATTTTTGCAGTTTTACAAGAAGCAGCAATTCGCAGAGAAAATAATGTTTAAGATGATGCACATAATTGACAACAATAAATGTAAGATGCCCTTTACTAGTAAAAAAAAAAAGATGCACAACATAATTCAAGTGGGAATGTTGATTTTGACTTTTAAGTATTCTGTTATGTAGAGACACACCCAATTTAGTGCTGGCTGAAGTAGATTCTTTTTCTGTTTATTATAATCTTTAAGTGGAAGCTTTACAAAAAATCATGAGTAAGAGAGAAAGTGAGGGCTTTAGCGCATCAAAATTTTTAAACTGTTTTACCATCTGGTCTGACTTGAAGTATCATATGAAAAGTTTTACATTATGAGCTTTTGTCTTCAGAAGTATGTTGAGGTATCAAAACTCTATAAGAGATTACTTCGTGGTTTATCATATTGCAGTATTTTTAACCTTCTCCAAGCTAGCATTAATCTAGTTTGTTTGTTTATTAGTAGCAGGAAAGCTATGGCAAAATGTTGAACAATCCTTGCTAGGATTTGGAGGATGTATCTTAGAATCATAGAATCATAGAATAGTTAGGGTTGGAAAGGACCTTAAGAACATCTAGTTCCAACCCCCCTGCCATGGGCAGGGAGGCCTACCCTAGACCATGTCACCCAAGACTCCGTCCAACCTTGCCTTGAACACCACCAGGGATGGAGCATTCACAACTTACTTGGGCAACCTGCTCCAGTGCCTCACCACCCTCACAGTAAAGAACTTTTTCCTTATATCTAACCTAAACTTCCCCTGTTTAAGTTTGAAACCATTACCCCTTGTCCTATCACTACAGTCCCTAAGGAAGAGTCCCTCCCCAGCATCCTTATAGGCCCCCTTCAGATACTGGAAGGCTGCTAGGAGGTCTCCACGCAGCCTTCTCTTCTCCAGGCTGAACAGCCCCAACTTTCTCAGCCTGTCTTCATACAGGAGGTGCTCCAGCCCCCTTATCATCCTCATGGCCCTCCTCTGGACTTGCTCCAACAGCTCCATGTCCTTTTTATGTTGAGGACACCAGAACTGTACGCAGTACTCCAAGTGAGGTCTCACGAGAGCAGAGTAGAGGGGCAGGATCACCTGTGCTAAAATATCCTGTTCAGTCACTTGGTATTCTTTCTTTAGATGTAGTAATTAATTATTACCTTGAATTTATAGGATTATTTAAAATTAAGTTTTGTGATTATCATTGGTTGTAATTCTAGGGGTCTCTACAACCATGTGTTTTAGAGAAGTTTTTAACTTCCAGCTCATTTTTAAAATTCATTTCACTGCAGTAGAGCATAAAATATGACATCATGCTATGTCTTAACAAGCCTTTCTAAGCCCAGGCTTAGATTGCTGATTCAATTGCAATTTTTAACTTTTTATATTATGCATCCCAAACTTAGAAATAGGTCTTTTTTGTACCTGCAGTTATTGTAATAAACACATTCTTCTTTAAAAACTGCAAATAACTTAATTTTAGATTATAAGCAAGTATTTTTTCAACGTGTGAAATATTCAAGTAATATTATCTCCATTTTTAAGAGGATTCAACTGAGCTTATCAGAAAAGTTAATTGTAAAAATTCTGAATATTTCTAGCATCTAGATTTACACATTAAATTTATAGTCAGTTATATCAAAATAAATCTTGTCATTCATGAGCCAGATCCTACATCACATGTGAATTAGGAGATTATGTTACTGTCACCAGAGCAAGAAAGGAAGCTACTGAAATAGAACAGGAAGAATGAAGAAGACTGCTTTTGTTCATGTAAAAAGAGCAATACTTTGAATCCACCTAACAGTTTGTCTGAAGCACAAATTGAATAAAGAAGTCTTTTTAAGGCAGATAATGGTACTTTAGTTTCTAACTTGGTGAGATCAAGTGTGATATGAAAAATGGAGAAGTCTGTTTACTCTTAACTGTACATTCTTCATTCTGATTTCGATGATTCTTATGTTTGCATGTTCCATATTCCTGTGACAGTTCATATCTAGATGGAAATATCATGGAAGATTAGCAAGAGTATTTGTGTGGAATGGAGAAAAAAGTAATGTAGGTTGCTTATGCTATTCTTAGAATTCCAATGATAGGATTATGTTTGCATAGTTGCATAGTTGCATAGTTGCATAGTTACATAGTTACTTCACTTCAGGTTGCTTGTTTATAGAAAATGTGTAGAAATGTTCATTTGTACTTTCCTGTTTTTTTGTAGTTACAAAAGCTAGTATATCCTACTCAAACCATGTAGTATTTCCAAATTACTTTGGTGTTTATCTATCTTATCTTCCTGAGTTGACTGCCTAAAAAAGGCATCTGGGGCCAAAAGGAGAATTTTGTGAATGAAGAGTTAAGGTTACAATTGGCATGCAAGTGCTATATAAATCTTACAAACTCCAATTAAATTTAGAATTTAACAAATCAAAGTCCAGCTAATAATAAGATCCTTAGAAGAATGTGATATTAAATAGTTAAGCTGTGAACACTCGTGAGTACATATTGCTTTTTAAGCCAGATATTTCCTACCATAAAAAGCTGAAGGATCATAACGATGGTTGTGTTCCCACACACAGCCATGCATCAATAAAATATTATTGTAGAGAGATTTATTACTTTACATTAATGAACAGTGTATTTTAATAAGCAGTAAAATATCTACAGTAAGGATAGGTAATCACTGCATTTTACCAAGGCAAAATTAATAGAATCATAGAATCATAGAATCGTAAGGGTTGGAAAGGACCTTAAGATCATCTAGTTCCAACCCCCTTGCCATGGGCAGGGACACCTTGCCCTAAACCACATGGTTCAAGGCTCTATCCAACCTGGCCTTGAACACCGCCAGGGATGGAGCATCCACAACCTCCCTGGGCAACCTGTTCCAGTGCTTCACCACCCTCACTGTAAAGAACTTCTTCCTTATATCTAATCTAAACTTCCCCTGTTTAAGTTTGAAGCCATTACCCCTTGTCCTACCACTACAGTCCCTAAGGAAGAGTCCCTCCCTCCCCAGCATCCTTGTAGACCCCCTTCAGATACTGGAAGGCTGCTATGAGGTCTCCACACAGCCTTCTCTTCTCCAGGCTGAACAGCCCCAACTTTCTCAGCCTGTCTTCATATGGGAGGTGCTCCAGCCCTCTTATCATCCTCGTGGCCCTCCTCTGGACTCGCTCCAACAGCTCCATGTCCTTTTTATGTTGAGGACACCAGAACTGTACACAGTACTCCAAGTGGGGTCTCACGAGAGCAGAGTAGAGGGGCAGGATCACCTCCTTCGACCTGCTGGTCACGCTTCTTTTGATGCAGCCCAGGATGCGGTTGGCTTTCTGGGCTGCAAGCGCACACTGCCGGCTCATGTTAAGCTTCTCGTCAACCAACACCCCCAAGTCCTTTTCTGCAGGGCTGCTCTGAATCTCTTCTCTGCCCAGCCTGTAGCAGTGCCTGGGGTTGCCCCGACCCAGGTGTAGGACCTTGCACTTGGCTTGGTTAAACTTCATAAGGTTGGCATCGGCCCACCTCACAGGCATGTCAAGGTCCCTCTGGATGGCATCCCTTCCCTCCAGCGTATCAACCGAACCACACAGCTTGGTGTCGTCGGCAAACTTGCTGCGGGCGCACTCAATCCCACTGCCCATGTCGCCGACAAAGATGTTGAACAGGACCGGTCCCAACACCGATCCCTGAGGGACACCACTCGTTACAGGTTTCCAACTGGACATCGAGCCATTTACCACAACTCTTTGCGTGTGGCCATCGAGCCAGTTCTTTATCCACCGAGTGGTCCATCTATCAAATTGATGTCTCTCCAATTTAGAGACAAGGATGTCGTGCGGGACAGTGTCGAACGCTTTGCACAAGTCCAGGTAGATGACATCAACCGCTCTGCCGCTGTCCATCAGTTCCATGGCTCCATCATAGAAGGCCACCAAATTGGTCAGGCAGGATTTCCCCTTAGTGAAGCCATGTTGGCTGTCACCAACCACCTCGTTGTTTTTCATGTGCCTTAGCATGTTTTCCAGGAGAAACTGTTCCAAGATTTTGCCAGGCACAGAGGTGAGACTGACTGGTCTGTAGTTCCCCGGGTCTTCCACCTTCCCCTTCTTGAAAATGGGGGTTATATTACCCTTCTTCCAGTCATCAGGAACTTCACCTGACTGCCAGGATTTTTCAAATATGATGGACAGTGGCTTAGCAACTTCATTCGCCAGCTCCTTCAGGACCCGTGGATGGATTTCATCAGGTCCCATGGACTTGTGCACATTCAGGTTCTTAAGATGGTCTCGAACCTGATCCTCTCCTACAGTGGGCCTAAGGTCTTCGTTCTCACAGTCCCTGCATTTGCTTTCCAAGACTTGGGTTGTGTGATCAGAGCATTTGCTGGTGAAGACTGAGGCAAAGAAGTCATTATAGCTAATATTATAGCTAATAGCTAAATATGTCTGATTTTAGTTAGCACTTTAGTTATCATTTACCAGATTGACTTGATATTTTGGTGACAATTTTCCATTTGCTAAGCATCTTTTTGTTCATTCAGTTTTTAGTCTATAAAATCATTCTGTCTTAATCCCTACATCATCACAACTATAATACCATCATTAAGAAATATTCCAGGTTTTTTTCCCCACTTGCTATATACATAAATACGTCATTGTTTACTCACCGATCCTTCAAAAACAAACACCAGTGAAAAAATTAAACTACACTTCTCTTCATGAAAACACCTCAGAGAAATCTTCTAGTTGTGAAAAATCATAGAGAGGATCAGGGAACAGGATCCTTTCCAAACTAGGTGTCTGTTTGGAAATTAAAATAATAAAAAAAAATATGTAGTGAATGAATTGCAGCTCATTGTATTCTGCTGGATATGATCATCTAGGACTAACATACATAATATTTGCTGTTCATTCTTGTTTGCCTAAAGAATTCTCCTCAAGATCCTGAATGTTAATACACACCTTGATTTCCTATTAGTATCCCTGTTTAACCTCCGCTGCTACAAAGGTTCATAAAGGTTCTGCCTTTTGGCATGGAACAATGCAGAGGGAGAGTCTATAATGACAGCCTTCAGTGATGAGCAAGTACAGAGAAAGTTCAGTAAATAAAGTGCAAGATTGTGGTTCCAGTTTCCAAAAGTGTAGGAGGGACAGGCATATCCATGCCAGCTGTGCCAGCTTCTGAAAGGTACATGGAAGAGCAGGGATTTACAGCCTCCTTTCAGTCCCAGTAGCCATTGGATTGCCTGGCTTTCAATGTGACTGGAAGTTTCCAGTCTGTGGATGTAAACATGAATTTCAAATGAAGTCTAGGGTAGCTTTGATGTGGTAGGATTTTATTAAATGGAATCTGTTTCTAAATCTTCCTGATACCTTTGTTTTCTATTCTTTATGAGAATTATTCTTAAATTATACAGACCTATAAAAGAGAACAATATTTTCAGATTTAAGTAATGAGAATGCCAAATGCTAGTCTAATTAATAACCTGATTTTTACCCTTGCTTCACGATTTCTTCAACATCCTTTTAGACATTAATTTGATATAAAAACAAAATGTCACACTGCTTGCATATGCATATGAATGCAAGCCATGTCTTCATGACATATGGTATTCAGTTAAGCCTGGTATAGTTGACATATGTCTAAGTAAAGTCTCTTTCTGGTATTAGATATGTAAATTTATTCATTCACATTTGCTGTGGATAAGATGACTGCCCTGGGTTCAGCTATAGCAGTCATTTTTCTCCTTCTTAGTAGCTGGTGCAGTGCTGTGTTTTTGACTTTCAGCCTGGGAACAATGCTGATAACACCAATGTTTTTAGTTGTTGCTAAGTAATGTTTACTCCAACCAAGGACTTTCTCAGTCTCATGCTCTGCCAGGGAGGAGGAGAAGCCGGGAGGAAGCAGAGACAGGACACCTGACCCAAACTGGCCAAAGGGGTATTCCATACCACAGCACGTCATGCCCAGTATATAAACTGGGGGGAGTTACCCGGAAGGCCCAGATCACTGTCTCGGGTCAGGCTGGGTATGGGTCGGCGGGTGGTGAGCAATTTTATCCTCTCCCCTTGTTATTTCCCTTATCATTATTATTATTAGTGGTGGTAGTAGTGGTTTTGTATTATACCTTAGTTACTGGACTGCTCTTATCTCAACCCATGGGAGTTACATTCTTTTGATTCTCCTCCCCATCCCTCTGGGAGTGGGGGGAGGAAGACAGGAGGGAGTGAGCGTGCGGCTGCATGGTTCTGAGTTACTGGCTGGGCTTAAACCATGACAATGACATTGGGCATTTATGGCACTTATAGAGATTTAAAACTTTCAAGACAGTTATTAAAAAATTTTTGCTATGCAGAATAAAAGTCCCAGATCTCCATCGTTGCTAATAAATTCAATTTATAATAAACTGGTGGTCAATCTGACTTTGCTGATCTTCGCTGGACTTTTAGTTTTGTAGGTACTGGTCTGTAAATTCATAGAATCTCAAAGAACGGCAGACTACAATGTCTCCCTCTCTGCTGACATTGCATGCTGTTCTGTACTGGGGGAGTTCACTGACATTCTTTTGAAAAGGATATTGGTAATCTGCTCATTCTAGTCTTAAATGCTTTACCATTCCTTTTGAGTTTGTTCCTAGACCAGTATTCAATGTGTGAACACCTGCAGTGTCCAGCAGAGCGCCTCACTTTTAATCCCTCATTCTTGATTGTGATAAGCAACACTGGGACCCAGAACTGAACTGCTAGCTCGTCATACTGCAAAAAGTCTGGATAAACAAAGCTTTCAAAAAATTGGACTCCCTTCTCTAACATAGCAATATCATTCTGCAAATTCCTAAGTGAAAGTTTTTAACTTAATTTGAATAACTTAATTAGGGAAAGAGCACTTAAATTTCTAGATCTACGTGTTCTACTTTCCTAGACATCCATAATAACCATGTACTTTAACTTGAATTTATTTTAGGAAAAGGAATGAGAACAAATAATTCTTCAGTGGGGGAGTACAATGTGTTTTAAATATGTAGTCTGCAATGAGTGTGAAAAATGGAGAACGCTGTTTGTAAAGTTAGATTGAAATACACTGAAAGTACTTGGTAATTTCGTAGCTCCATGAACTGCACTCTTGAGTGATAGCAGTCTTCTGCTCTTAGCTTTATTTCCTCGGAAGAGTAAGATAAATTCAGATAGGGTAGAGGAGATCTGTTCAAATTAAAATTGCATTGTTCAGCATAGGATTAGTAAGAATCTTGAATGAATACCATGAGTTTGAGATGTTTTGATCTAGACAAAATCTTTGGGACCTCAGCGTCCCTAGAATGGGATATAGCAAAAGGCTTTTCAGGAATTTATTTTGGGAGGCTTCAGGTTGTACTTCAAGTGGGGGTACTGGCCCATATCTGACTCAGTTTTATTCTTTGATAAGTCCTATCTTTTTGGGGTTAATTTGTTTGCAGTATACATAGTGCTTTGTAACTGAGTGAGGGAAAGATTGTTTTCCTCTAAAAGGTAAAGAATTTATACTATGTATCCAAATACTGATTAGTCATCTGATGATCATGCATATACCTGCTGAAAATGTATTCACCTAAGATCTGCTTTTTGGCTCCATAGCATTTTGAAATGAAGGTTCATTTGAATTTGTTGTGCAAAGAATGGATGATGCATAAGTGGCAGTTTGGGGTATTTGGGGTTTATTAATTGAAAAATATTCTATCCACTACTGTGAACAGATTCCTAATCCAAGCATGCACATTGTCTTCTTTTATTTCCTCCTTAATCAGCTTTGTGCCGTGATGATTGATATTCCAGCTGTTGCTTTTTGCTGAGTTATATGCTTGGAATGTTAAAAAGAAATACACCCTTTACGATGAAAGACAGAAATCAGTATTGTCAGGATAAATCCACCAGCTCTTTAGCTACCTAGTGCTTATTAAGGATGCAAAGCTAATGAGTGCACCTAACTGGCATGCCACAAATCTCTACTTTTATGTTGGCAAATCTGTAGGGCTTTTGTTGCTGCAAACAAGGTAGTACTGCAGTACAGCCATTGCAATACTGTGGTTGCAGTAAGAGACTAGATGATAACTTGCTCGGAATGGTTCTAGTTTTTTTACAACTATGTATTAAAGGAAAATGTTTTCCAAATAGCTGTTCTCCATACTGCATCAAGGATCAGATTTCACAAGAGCTTAATTCATATTAGACCCCAAAGTTAAACAGTGATATTTAAAACAAACATAAACTGATTGGAACTTGCTGTTGATTGTCTTAAGAAACATAGCAACTTCTTTTTCTATCCTAAATGGAAACTGCTGACTTCTTTGAAAAATCTCTCCCTATAATAGTATACTTTAATTGCTAACAGAAGGCTGAAAATCTGGTCTTGAAATGGCAAAGTACAAAGCACAGAGTCTCAGTGATTTTTGAAAGAGTGGCTTTTTAATCTGGTTGTTGGGTTTCATGTTCTTTGTCCTCACTATTTAAAGTTTGCACATATGTTTGTGCTACTGTATGATACTACAGTGACCTTAGAATAGTTAGCAATAGTTATCCTCAAAGCCTAGACTGCTGTCCTTACAGTACAGGAGTATGTCATTAGTCCAGGGCTATGTTATTATCTCTGAATCTTTTTGCATCCTCAGATATTCTGCTTATAAATTTAACAGAATCACTAACCAGAATAACACAAGTAAAATGAAGTCTTCCCAAACCAATTGATAATTGTCACCATGTGTAGCCAAATGTATCTGGATGCTGACTAAGATTAGAGATAGATCTCCCTAATGCTTATTATTTGTATTTGATTTGTCCAATCCTAGGACATAATGCTACAATTAAAACATAATTTTGATAGAAAATGTGTTTAAAGCACCCTAACACTGTGACAACACAACAGTGAATGTGGCTCTTTCATTAATAATCTGTTAGCATCCGTTGCTCGTGAAGAAGCTGACCAGTCTTCCAACTTCCATTTTGCCCCTCAGGTTACAGGGAAGCAATGGCATACACTAAACTGCCTGAACAAGAGTGTAATTCTGTTGGAAACTGAACCCCTTTGATGGATAGTACAAGCCAGCATCTATCTTTAAAAATAATGGAGCTCAAGAGGTTATGCTGGTTACAGCCACAGCAGTATGACAGAAGAGAGGTTATCTATCTTTAGATTACATGATCCCAGCTACTATTTTGTCATTTCAGAGTCCCAACACATTTTACTAAAGGATTGCTTTATTTTAAAGACAGAGGAAACTTCCTTCTACCAAAAGGACAGTATAAATCAGCATGTGTGTATTGGGAAGGGAAAAAAGAAGCCTGTATTTTTGGTTTACCACAAAGTTGTTTGCAATGCAAAACTGCCTCTAATTTCAACATACAAATACAAGCCTGATTACTGTGTTTGAGGGAAAGCTATTTTTGACAGTTTGACCTCCTTGAGTGATACAGTTTTAACCACACTATCTTTGTGGAGCCCACATCTTTGTAAGGTGCTGTTGCTACCAAAATAGCTATGGTCAGTATGTTGGTTGCCTAACCGTATGTAGAGCACCATGGGCTTTTTTTCCTATGTTAGTGGAGAAAAACATGTTATACAGCTAGAGAGTCTTACTCTATGCTGGGTATCTACCCAGAGAGAAGAAAAATCATGCTTAGAAAATCAATAAGGCTGTAACTGTTTAACCACAGTTATTTTCGCATAGCAAAGGAACTAGATGTTAAAGTACTCTTTTAGAGTCTTGTTTTTAACATGTAAAATGTTGAATTGAAATGTTCAGCTGTGAGATTTTTTTTTTATCCCAAGGTTGTCTGGCCTTGCCTTTTTAAGAAATTAAGCAGCAGAATAGACTATCTTAAGAAAAACAGCCAATATGGCAGTAACAGAGAGAAATTCAGAGTTGAGATTGAATAAAAAGAAAGGGAAGCATGTCAAGGCATTTGAAGGCAGCCATGGCAAGCATGTAACTTCTCTGTCTTGCAATTACACTGTCATTTAAAATGTTTTAGGTTTTGGTCTCAGTTTAGATGAAGTTGAGTTCTAAAAATAATTTTCTTTTCCATAAAAAAATATGCTTTGTCTTATGTCCTAACTCTCATTTCCTTGCCTTTATATGAAGACAACTATAAGCATTATTTTCCACTGATTAAATTATTTCCCTGCAAGATCTTGATTTATCTCCCATTTTGAAAGGAGAGGCTCTCTTTTTTTTATTCTTAGGGGTAGAGTTTAAAAGTGTGTGCCAATTCTTACTCAAAGATTGTTTTATGTTTTATTACAGGATTCATGCATCAGAAATCAGTGTAGCTTAAAAATACTCTGCCTGCTAGATTCCTACTTAAATGCTTTCAAGCTGTTACAAGGCATATGAAATACAGGTCTAATTTAAAGGTTTTTGTGCAACCATGCATCACATATATCTAGGTGAATCACAGATATTTATTTACAGATCTAAAGAAACACTTAGTTGCCTTGTGAATAAAATTTACTGGGTGCCTAGAAAGCTCCAAACCTTGAGCAGTAAAGCTTTCACCATAGGATCCATTGTGGTTAGGAAAGGTTACTGTTAAAAATTATGCTTGCAGTGCCCAGCCATGACATGGGGAATACAGCTGCACAAATGTCCTGGGTTCAGCTATAGCAGTCATTTTTCTCCTTCTTAGTAGCTGGTGCAGTGCTGTGTTTTTGACTTTCAGCCTGGGAACAACGCTGATAACACACTGATGTTTTAGTTGTTGCTAAGTAATATTTATTCCGACCAAGGACCTTCTCAGTCTCATGCCCTGCCAGGGAGGAGGGGAAGCTGGGAGGAAGCAGAGACAGGGCACCTGACCCAAACTGGCCAAAGGGGTATTCCATACCACAACATGTCATGCCCACTATATAAACTGGGAGGAGTTACCCAGAAGGCCCAGATCGCTGTCTCGGGTTGGGCTGGGTATCGGTCGGCGGGTGGTGAGCAATTGTATCCTCTCCCCTTGTTATTTCCCTTATCATTATTATTATTAGTGGTGGTAGTAGTGGTTTTGTATTATACCTTAGTTACTGAACTGTTCTTATCTCAACCCGTGGGAGTTACATTCTTTTGATTCTCCTTCCCATCCCTCTGGGAGCAGGGGGAGGGAGAAAGGAGGGGGGAGTGAGCGAGCAGCTGTGTGGTTCTGAGTTACCAGCTGGGCTTAAACCATGCCAACAAATCAGTTTGCATTTTTGGGACTGGAATCTTGGCTCTTTAGTGAAGAAGGTAAAAGAAAGAAAAGACCAATAAGTTATGGAGTTGCCATCACTTGATAACTGAGTGGGAGGAATCACTGTGTGTTTATTATGGTCCATGTCAGGTTGTCGTGGTTTAAGCCCAGCCGGTAACTCAGGACTACGCAGCTACTTGCTCACTCCCCCCCTTCCTCCTCCCCCTGCTCCCAGAGGGATGGGGAGGAGAATCAAAAGAATGTAACTCCCACGGGTTGAGATAAGAACAGTCCCGCAACTAAGGTATAATACAAAACCACTACTACCACCACCAATAATAACAATGATAAGGGAAATAACAAGGGGAGAGAATACAATTGCTCACCACCTGCCAACCGATACCCAGCCCGACCCGAGCAGCGATATGGACCTTCCAGGTAACTCCCCCCAGTTTATATACTGGGCATGATGTGAAGAAGGAGCAGAACATTGGAAAATCCTGATTCTAGCTTCATCAACAGTTCACCCTGGGAGTTAGTGGATTTCCTGAAATGTTAGGTCTTCAGGAATATACTGTGTATAAACAGTAGACTGAAGAAACAGTATTTACTCTGGTTTTACTGATTTTATTTTACTGTTTGCCATCTAGTACTCTGTTCAATAACCCTTGTTTCCTGTGGATACATATCCATTCAAAAACTGTCTTCCCAGCTACAGCCATGCAGTTTGATGTTTTTGCCTGAGGTAATGTTGATACCTGCAGTGTCCTTTGTAAGAGTGCATGCTTTATGTTATATTTACAAAGAAGTTAAATTACAAAGAGAAACAGTTTTCTAAGGGCTTCTAAATGCATCTGTCTGGGTGTGGAAAAAATTGAATAACCCCAGAGATTTTGTAAGGAATACTCATAGAATACATTTTGTAATGCAATGGAATATCCTTGTAATAAGCTGAATATGACAACATTGGCTTACTCTGCTTACTCATACAAACAGAGGTGGGATTCCATGCATTCAAGTAGAATGTTGCTTAAAAGTGTGTTTTCCTGAGGAAAAAAAGGCTTATGTATTTCACGAGGGGAGAAGGGGGTGTCAAAAATTTGAAAAACTAAGGCTAACAGTGCCACAATGAGCAATTGTCTTTCCTTTCCTAAATTGAAATGTTCAAAACTCAGGAGCTAGTGATACAGATGAGTTAATTTTCTCTGAACAAGGCAACAAAAACTGGGGGACACGGTTCTGTCAGTAAAAAGCAAAAGTAAAAAATATTTCCTAAGTCCTATTTCAGTAAAGGTTTTAAACACTTTTATTTGCTTTGCTGAATCAGAGCCATAAAGTGTTTTTTTCAGAGATTAAATTTTGATAAAGTCAAGAGGGATGGACTGAAATAGTGCCCCATAGCAATGTTCTGCAGTAGTCTTAGGATTCTGAGTGAACCTGGAAAAGAACTCATAATACCAGTAACCAGTGGACCAGTAACGAGTGGTGGACCATTAACGAGCGGTGTCCCTTGGGGATCAGTGCTGGGACCAATCTTGTTCAACATCTTTGTCGGTGACATGGACAGTGGGATTGAGTGCGCCCTCAGCAAGTTTGCCGACGACACCAAGCTGTGTGGTTCGGTTGATACGCTGGAGGGAAGGGATGCCATCCAGAGGGACCTTGACATGCTTGAGAGGTGGGCCAATGCCAACCTCATGAAGTTCAACAAAGCCAAGTGCAAGGTCCTACACCTGGGTCAGGGCAATCCCAGGCACAGCTACAGGTTGGGCAGAGAAGAGATTCAGAGCAGCCCTTTGGAGGAGGACTTAGGGGTGTTGGTTGATGAGAAACTGAACATGAGCCGGCAGCGTGCGCTTGCAGCCCAGAAAGCCAACCATATCCTGGGCTGCATCAAAAGAAGCGTGACCAGCAGGTCAAAGGAGGTGATCCTGCCCCTCTACTCTGCTCTCGTGAGACCTCACTTGGAGTACTGTGTACAGTTCTGGTGTTCTCAACATAAGAAGGACATGGAGCTGTTGGAGCAAGTCCAAAGGAGGGCCACAAGGATGATAAGGGGGCTGGAGCACCTCCTGTATGAAGACAGACTGAGAAAGTTGGGGCTGTTCAGCCTGGAGAAGAGAAGGCTGCGTGGAGACCTCCTAGCAGCCTTCCACATGGTTTAGTGTGAGGTGTCCCTGCCCATGGCAGGGGGTTGGAACTAGATGATCTTAAGGTCCTTTCCAACCCTAACTATTCTACGATTCTATGATTCTATAGTACCTCCTCACTTAACATCCACCTTTGAGAAGAACTGAGCCTTCCTTCTAAAAGCCAAGATATTTTTCTAAGAGCAGCATCAGTGTGTAAGGAATGTTAAACTACAACTTTTATTTTGAAAACTTATGAATTCATATGAGTGTCTGAAATAATACTGTAAAAATGCATAAAAGTTCTCAAAAATTGTGATTTTAAGAAAATGAAACAGAGCCTTGATATTTTAAAAGGAACATCTTATTGCTTCAAAACAACAGGAAATTAATTTTAGTCCTTCTCAAAGAATCCGAATTCATTACAGGAATGGACATTCCATATTTTGATAGGTGGTTGGGTACATCAGGCCATTGTTGGCATCTTAGAACACACTTAGAATCTATTTTGTTGTTCAAGTCCTTTTACAAATACCTGGTACTTTTTTTTCCCCTCCTCACACAATAACTCATATAAGGATATATCTTTTTCTCTTTTTTAATCAAAATGAGAGCAATGAAGGAACTCACTATATCCAAGTTCTTTGCATTTCTGATTTTTATTTTCTTTGTTGTGTCAATTTTCTAAATTATAGAATCATAGAATCAACTAGGTTGGAAAAGACCTTTAAGATCATCCAAGTTCAGCCTTTACCCCAGGATTTCCAAGTCCACCACTAAACCATGTCACTGAGGGCCTTGTCTACACAGTTTTTGAACACTTCCAGGGATGGTGACTCTACCACTTCCCTGGGGAGCCTGTTCAAATACCTGATCACCCTCTCTGTGAAGAAATTTTTCCTAATATCCAATCTAAAGCCTCATTTTTTTAACAGTTTCAGGCAGAGCAGTGTAGAAGCAGCTTGTTTTGTGGTCTGTCAGGCAGCTAATCTGTAATGGGGACTATTTAAAGTACTTGTCAGACAAATATAACTTCCTCTTGATTCTAGTTGAAGAAGGAAAATGCTTTTATAGTGAGTAATCTTACTATGATGGCAAACTTCAGAACCACTGTATTTTCGATTAGCTGCAGTTAAAGTAATAGGGTATAAATGGAAAAGATTAAATGGTATCTCTTACAAAAATGCAATACACTTTTACTTGAAAGTTAATGTCAGTTGAAATACAGTAGAAAACTGCAGATCTTTTTTAATTAATTGGATGCATTAAATGTAAACAGAGTAACTCAGAAATCTCTTCTATTTGTGTATGTATAAGCCAATTATAACATTACTCTGATGCATGTTAAATTTTATGAAAACTTGAGCTGTGAGTCCTCTGTGTTTCTGTAAACTGTGCTATACCCCTAGTAGACCTTTGTCCACAGCTGATTGTGAATCTGTGGACATCAGTTTTCATTGATCCAGCTTAGGCCTTTCATAATTGTATGCTAAAAGCAGCCCTGACCAACCTCATTGGAAGTCATAAACTTTACTTCCTTACAAAAAAAGAGTATGACTCTTCCTTTAAGAGGAAGGTAGTGTTCCACTTGTACAGCACACCAGCCCAGATAGGTGCTGAGAACTGAGTGTCTGTAAATCCTGGGAAAGTGAATTTTACTATCACGGAAAAAGCTATGATTTGCTTCTTAGAGCAAAGCCAGAAAGTGATTCATATGATTCACTATCGCTCAACCAAATGGGTGTTATCCACCTGTTCAGCGGATATACATATAGACATGCTACTCATACTCACAGTTTTTAAATATTTAAGTATGCACATGAATTTAGTTATCTGACTAAAATTCTGATTCACTGAGTTTAAAAATGTTACCTTACAAAATTAGTTTTTATGGGAATTATAATTAGAGTAATAGTAAGAGTGTGAAAGAACGAAATGTTCTGTTCATTAGGAAAATCTGTCTGCAGAATTCTAATTTCACAATATTGGTAGTGGTGGTGTAGGCTTAAATTTTAAACTAACAATAGTGTGTGTGCCTTTAACATAGTAGAATAGACCAAACTGTCCTAACTTACTAACACGTAGAGAGAAAGGAATGTTCAGCTGATGGGGGAAGGAACATCACGGGACTGATAACAACTAAGGAGACAGTAAATAAGACCAAGGATGCTAGCCTTCAAGATAGCAGAGTGACACTCAACGTGGAGCGAGACTGGAACAGAACAGAAGCAAGGACGTACCAACTGCTAACTCAGCACTAGGACTTTGTGAGCGTGCACAAGCACTGAGGTCATTCAGTAAACACAGTGAGGAAGACTATCGGCAACCACAAGAGACCCCCACTCAGCAAGAAAGCACATGCTTAATTAGGATGCAAATATTATAATTAGTTCCTGGAAAAATCTCATGAATATGTAAATAGTTCCTGGAAAATCCGTGAATATGCATGAGTATCCTAAATATACAGCTGCTGCCAGCAAGTAATGGGTGCGCTCACCTTTGCAAAACTATTCGCATGTGTGCCCAGCGCTGCAATAAAGAATGCCTGCTTTCTAAAACTCCAAATTGAGTCTTAGAGAGTTTCTCTGACCGACTTTTATGGTAACAGTGGTGTAAGTATTGTGTGTAACAGAAGGAGCTCAGCTTGCCCGTTCAGATCCCAGATGGAACTCGAGCTGCTGGCAGTTTAAAAAGTCTATATTTGACTTACAAATTCCTGCAAATGTTGACACAGAGAAATAATCATGGAACAAGAAGAAATCGGAAAACTAGAAAAGTAGAACTGATGTGAATATATTACCTTCCGCTTCAGATAACATTTTCTTGACATAGCCGATGTCTGACTAACAGTTTGAAATGGCAAATAGAGCACAATATGGCTTTTATACCTAAGGACAGGATGCTATTCATGCAAGTTATGAGTTTATAGAGTTCTTCAATGCATAGTAAGCCTTATCAAGACATGAAATACCTTTTTTTGTGTTAAGAACTACAAAGATATTTAATAAAATTTTCATGGACATAGAAAAAGGAATTGATGAAACAGGTTTCATCTGTAGCAGTCTGTTTTGGCTGCTACACTGGCTCTGTCTTTAGTTATTCTTAACCTGGCTGCCTGTGTACCTTTCAGTTTCAAAGCTTTGGGAAATGTGAAACACTACTAGGATGTAAAGGTTATATCATATCAGTTTACAGAAAACATCATATCTGCTACTATACACACTAGGAAAAAAAATGCAAAAAATTGATGTGTTGAAGGATTTTGAAAGAACAAATACTTCTCTGAGTTCACTTGACATGCACATTAAACTGACAGAACTAGCTTACAAGTCTTATAAATGTTTCCCAACCAAACGTGGATTAGGTTACCATCTTCGAATACATAGTTTTACTTTCTCTGTAGATGACCTGAAATTATTTCGATATAATTCTATGTGCCATCTGCTATTATTGATAAAGTACTGACCAAAGTAATTTGGTCACCTGGGCAGTCACCTCCCCTCTGCCAGCCATGCAGAAACTGAACCAGGGAGAGCAGAATTAACTCTTATTGGTGCATTTTGCTTGAGGATTCCCAGAGGCCTCTTTTCATGAGAGAAGTGACTTCATTCTCATATGTTGCCTTTTGAGGAAATGGAAGAAATACACATTCAGCTTTGTTGAATGGAAAAATACCACTCTAAGTATTATTACTGTGGCTGTGTGCCTATGTATGTAGGCCTCCCTCTTGGAGGAAATGTGTATAGTGCTGTGTGTTCTCTCAGGGGGTAACACTATAAGAGAAGGTAAAATGAAAAAAACATAAAAGACGGTTTACAAGTCCTGAAAAAATTTTACACAGTAAGAGAGAAAGAGAGAGGTATCCAATGGACAGGAAGAATGAATGAGCAAATGAGCATTATGGATAAATTAAGGGGGAAATAAAACAAAAGGGGAGGATGTGATAATGAGATAGGAAATTATAAGTGAAAGGTGAAGAATATAAAGGTGAGAGGAAAGAGTTCTTACACACCTGGAAACAAGTAGTGTTTTGCAGAATCTTTAAAAAAAAAAAGTCATGCAAAATTATCAATGAAAACTCATTATAGCTTAGGGCACATAAGACTTGAAGTTAGCCTTATGCTTTGGCATGTTTGCTATCCACCCTGACATAACATGTACAAAACCCATCCAGAACTGTGCTGTCATGAATGATCTCCTACTTTCGTTAAGAATCTGTTCCCATAAAAATATTGCTATTGCATTACAGCCTAGGTGTCGTGGTTTCAGACCAGCCAGTAACTCAGAACCACGCAGCCACTCACTCACTCCCCTCCTTCTTCCTCCCCCCTCTCCCAGAGGGATGGGGAGGAGAATCAAAAGAATGTAACTCCCACGGGTTGAGATAAGAACAGTCCAGTAACTAAGATATAATACAAAACCACTACTGC
Source organism: Strigops habroptila (assembly GCF_004027225.2). Lineage (NCBI taxonomy): Eukaryota > Metazoa > Chordata > Aves > Psittaciformes > Psittacidae > Strigops > Strigops habroptila. The sequence goes on from NC_044301.2 coordinate 25,644,460, forward strand.
TACCACCAATAATAATAATGATAGGGGAAATAACAAGGGGAGAGGATAAAACTGCTCACCACCTGCCGACCGATACCCAGCCCAACCAGAGCAGCGATCCGGGACTTCTGGGTAACTTGCCCCGGTTTATATAGTGGGCATGATGTGCCATGGTATGGAATACCCCTTTGGCCAGTTTGGGTCAGGTGTCCTGCCTCTGCTTCCTCCCAGCTTCCCCTCCTCCCTGGCAAAGCATGAGACTGAGAAAGTCCTTGGTCGGAATAAACGCTACGTAGCAACAACTAAAAAGATTGGTGTTATCAGCGTTGTACCCAGGCTGAAAGTCAAAAACACAGCACTGCACCAGCTACTAAGAAGGAGAAAAAATGACTGCTGTAGCTGAACCCAGGACAGTATCCACCCCTTATTCCATACCATTCATGTCATGCTCAGAACCCACATTTTTCTATATACCATCACTGTTTGTCTCATATATATGTATACACACACACCCACACACAAAGAGAAAGATATCATTGCTTAGTCCATGGACCAATCCCTATAACGTTGCTGAATTCATCCAGTCCATGATGTCAGGCTCCACCTCTTGTAATAGTCTTTCAGGGCAGGAGGGACGGTGTCTAGTGTTGGGTTGTTGCCTGCTGATGACACCACCAAACTCGTCTGGTCACTGCTGACCTCGTATGGTTTTGTCAAAATTCATCCTTTGTTGGAGTGATGATCAGAGGGAAGTCAGGGTCAGTTGCTGGTGACCTGAAGATATCTAGCTGGTGGGCTATAAAAGTGTTATAGAGCAGGCAACAGCATACAATTGACTTCATTGGCTGTTTTGCCCCAAAATAAAATCCCCTTGAGGTACACATTGGACTTCCCCATCTTCCTGCGTTACCCACCAAGTCTATCCAGGTCCCTGAGCAAAAGCAATCCCACGAGTGGGTTTGCCTTTACCTGAAGCAGGAATAACCCAGACTGTCTTCCCCAACAAATTCTTTATGTGCACCACAGGAACTTTATCCCCCTCTACAGTTCGTAAAAGTTCTGATTGGGTTGGGCCAGCCCTGTTGGCAGATCCCCTAGTGTTGACCAACCAGGTGGCTTTTGGTAAATGTGTATCCCAGTGTTTGAAAGTCCCACCACCCATTGCTCTCAGTGTACTTTTTAACAGCCCATTGTACCATTCGATTTTCCCAGAGGCTGGTGCATGGTAGGGGATGTGATATACCCACTCAATGCCACGCTCTTTGGCCCAAGTGTCTATAAGGTTGTTCCGGAAATGAGTCCCATTATCTGACTCAATTCTCTCTGGGGTGCCATGTCACCACAAGACTTGTTTCTCAAGGCCCAGGATAGTGTTCCGGGCAGCGGCATGGGGCACAGCGTATGTTTCCAGCCATCCAGTGGTTGCTTCCACCATGTTAAGCACATAGCGCTTGCCTTGGCGGGTTGGTGGGAGTGTAATATAGTCAATCTGCCAGGCCTCCCCATACTTGTACTTCAGCCATCGTCCTCCATACCAGAGAGGCTTTAATCGCTTGGCTTGCTTAATTGCAGCACATGTTTCACATTCATGAATAACCTGGGCAATAGTGTCCATTGCTAAGTCCACCCCTCGATCATGAGCCCATATATATGTTGCATCTCTGCCTTGATGGCCTGAGGTGTCATGGGCCCACCGGGCTAAAAATAATTCACTCTTATGTTGCCAATCTAAATCCATCTGAGCAACTTCAGTCTTAGCAGCTTTATCCACTTGCTGGTTGTTCTGGTGTTCCTCAGTGGCCCGACTCTTGGGTACATGAGCATCTACGTGGCGTACCTTCACCACCAGGTTCTGCAACCGGGGAGTGATATCTTGCCACAGTGCAGCAGCCCAGATGGGTTTCCCTCTGCGTTGCCAGTTGCTCTGCTTCCATTGCTGCAACCACCCCCACAGGTCATTTGCCAGCATCCATGAGTCAGTATAAAGTACTGGCCATTTTTCTCGTTCAGCCATGTCCAAGGCCAGGTGGATGGCTTTCACCTCTGCAAACTGACTCAATTCACCCTCTCCTTCAGCAGTTCCTGCAACTTGTCGCAAGGGACTCCACACAGCTGCCTTCCATCTCCGACGCTTCCAAAGTACTGGAGAGGCCCACTGGCCTAGATACTTGCCCATACTATCCCACACACCCTGCCACTCATGACTGTCCAGCCTCAGGGAAAATCTCTTTGTGGTCCTCCTATATCTTCGTCTAACCCTAGACCAGATTTGAACCCGATACTGCTTAACTTTCGACATCAGACAAAATAGGGTGTTCCCAGGGTCGGATGGCCGTGGGTAAACCACACTCCGTATGTGTGCCAACGTCCTGATCCCCAGCACAATCAGTAGGCAGCTCTCAAGGGTATTCAAAGGCCATCCAAAACCTTCAGAACTCTCAAATGCTGTTGTAAATAGCCTGGTTGGGGAGCGGGGGGTGTAAGGGAATGCCTCCTTCGTAGGTTGACCCCCGAGGAGAAAAAAAAAAGATATGTAATTGCGAAAATATTTCATTATATACCTCCTGTAGGTAGTTAAGGTCTGGCGGCCGGAAGATATCACGATGTACGGAAAGAGAGAGCCCCTCCCTGGATACTCTCACAAGCCCCATAGCATGGAGAGGGGAATTGTGGGGCGAGGCTCGGCAATACCATAAAAGGTAAAAATTGTTAACCTGCCTTCTGATTGGGTCAGCACAGGTACTTCCGTGTGGCCGAAAGGCATATAATGCCTGCTGTTGTTTAATAAAACGCTATTTGGTCATCCTCCATATTGGTGTCTGTGATCTCTAGCCCTAAGCCAGGGGTTGGCTTAGTTCTGCAAGTCTTGGCTGAAGCAACGCAGCAACAAGTGGTGATCCCGACGTGATTCGTTCGGAGGGCAGAGGTGTAGCTCGCGAGCATGGATGTAACGATTAAGGTACTGAAAACGTTGGCAAAGGACTTTAAGATTTGTATCAAATCTGGCAGCATTAAGGCGTGCCTGGAATCTTTGATTCACAGTGGGGTGCTTGGTCACCCTGCTCAGATATTTAATTCAAAAAATTGGCCACAACTTAAGCAGACACTGATTGAGCAGGCACTGGCGGGAAAGCCAGACGCCCTCATCACTCTGGGAAAGTTGTTGGCCTTATTGCAATTGGCTCGGCAAGATCGGGAGGCATGGGGGGCGGCGCAGTTATACTTACGGGGAGCCGCGCTTGAAACTGCGCCTCACGCTACAACAACGGCAGTGCAGACTGGCGAGCCTGGTGGGGAGGATGGGGTGGAGGACAAGTCTATGGAGGAGCAGCCTGAGACGCAGGCATTTCTTGTTACTGAGCCTGAAGAGGAGCCCCCTGCGACCGGTGCGCAGGGAGGGGCCGCGCGGACGGAGCCCTCCGCGCCACCAGCATATCCGTGGGGGGAGTTAGAGGATGTTGTGGCCCATCTTAACGAGGAATGTCTTAAAGGGGACGCTGCAGTCAGGGGCGGCAAGTCTGTAGCCCGTCTTAACAAGGAGTGTCTTAAAGGGGACGCCGCAGTTAGGGGCAGCAAGTCTGGGCCGGATGAATCAAAAAATCAGAATCTGGACCCCCTAGATGCGCTCCCAGGCATGGTACTGAGGCATCTAGACGACGATGAATTGTTAGACATGGGATTGAGATGTGTGGGTGGCGGTGACGTAGGACCCTTTGGGGCGCGGAAGAAGGAACGCAGTACCCCAAAGGAACAAACGGCGTGGCGGGAATGGCGGGGAGGTGGGCGTGAAATGCGCTCTGACTCTGAGTCAGAAAATGAGGAAGCTGCGACGAGTGGCGCTGGACCCCCTCAGGGCTCGGGTGCCGGGGAAAAGAAGCATAAAACACTGGGGAACCTTATGGAGGAACCTGCCCCGGGGGACCTTATGGAGGAACTTGCCAAAGCGATGAATATGCTAAAGGCACAGACAAAGATACAGAGACGCACCTTGGAGCGGCTGGGCGAAACCCCGCCCCCTGTGGCGCGGCCAAATTGGAACTTGATTGCGAAAGACTGTGTGCTAAGTGGTGTAACCCTAGAAGCCGTACCTGCGGCCGCACCTCCACAGGCGTTCCCTGTTCAGGTTGGGCCACAAGGGGGAGCTATGTGGACGCCCTTAGACGCTAAGTTGGTTCAGGCCCTTCACAAGGCAATGAAAGAGGAAGGTTTGTCGAGCGAAACCACAGCTATGCTGCTCGACTCCGCCCACGTCCAGCCATTAACCCCTGCCGACGCTAGGCAGCTGGCAAGGGCGGTGCTAGCTGGCCCGCTATTCCTTCTTTGGAAGGAGGCATGGTATCTCGAGCTGCAAGGCCGCATACAAGCTGCAATGACAGATCCCACCCATCCCCTCCGACAGTCCACTTTTGATAGGTTGGCTGGGAAGGGGGAAATGGTAACTGCAGCACAACAGGCGGCAGGACTCAGAGGCCGGGAGCTTCAGGCATCCACTGATGCCTCTAGGCAGGCGTATCGTGCCATTGCAAAATTTGGGAAGTCGGTTGAGCCTTGGACAACAATAAAGCAAAAAATCAACGAGCCCTTTATGGACTTCTGTGGCAGGCTGCAGGCTGCCATTGAAATATCAGGTCTGCCAGAAGCAGCTAAAGGACCTGTTTTATTAGATTGCATTCGACAGCAATCTAATCCCCAAATAAAAGAAATAGTGAATACATTGCCAGAAAAGGCATCCCTTACAGAAGTCATAAGAAGAGTGGTGACAGCCGAAAGCCACACCGGGCAGGTCGTGCAGGCAGTGTTAGCAGCAGTAGGAGTAGGCCGTGATGTAATCTGTCATAAGTGCGGACAACATGGGCACGTTAAGGCCACCTGCAGAAAGGGTAGTGATAGACCTCAAGGACCTTGCTGGAATTGTGGTAAACAAGGCCATATAGCCAGGCAATGCCGTAAGTCGCAGTCGGGAAACCAGAATGGGGGCCCAAGGTGCAGGGGTTTGGTCCCCCAAACAAATGGCCATCTACCTCCCCTGTCAAAGATACTCACTCAAACCAGTCCCCAGAACGAGACCCCAGCGTGGCCCTGGTCTTAGACATGGACAGGCGTCCTGTCGTCCCCGTAGGAGTAATTCCAGTGGGAGGAGGATACCCGAGTAGGTTATTAATTTCAATGCTTATGGATACTGGAGCAGACGTCACCGTAATCTCCTGGAGGATTTGGCCGGCCTCGTGGCCAAGCCAACCAGGGGGGCAGGTCACCGGGGTGGGAGGGGATACTAACATTCTTGTAAGCTCACAGCCAATGATGTTTATAATAGAAGATGAAGAGCAGGGAAAACAATTGGTTGCCACAGTGACTCCTGTTATTGCTAGGATAGACCAGGCCCTATTAGGCCGAGATGCACTCAGTCAAATGGGAATTACTATGAAGGATTTTTAGTGGGGGCCACTGCTCAACCTGACCCACAACAAGATAGAATTACTTGGCTGACGAATGATCCAGTTTGGGTGGAACAGTGGCCCCTCACTCAAGAAAAATTACAAGCAGCCAAAGAAATTGTGAAGGTAGAAGCTCAAAGTGGTCATCTTGAGCCTTCTACTAGTCCGTGGAACACCCCAATATTTGTGATCCGAAAGAGAAACAAAAACAAATGGAGATTACTCCATGACCTGAGAGCTGTGAATGCGCAGATGGAAGCGATGGGACCTTTGCAAACTGGTCTGCCGCTTGCCTCTGCTATCCCTCAGAATTGGTACATCATAATAATTGATATTCGAGATTGTTTTTTCAGCATTCCTCTTGCCCCGGAAGATCGGAAAAGGTTTGCCTTTACCCTACCTGCAATCAATTTAGAGGAGCCAGCAACACGCTGGCAATGGACAGTCCTGCCACAAGGTATGAAAAACTCACCCACAATGTGCCAGCGTTACGTGGCTAAGGCGCTGGAGGGCATCAGAGAAAAGTGGAGTACAACAAAGGTTTTGCATTACATGGATGATATCTTGATGGCTGCAGAGGACAGAGCCGTCCTGGATTCCTTGTTCCAACAGGTGCAGACCAATTTACAGCAATATGGGTTAAACATAGCAGAGGAGAAGATTCAAAAGGGTAGTACACTCAAATACTTGGGAACAGAAATTAGGGGAGAGCAGGTCACTGCCAACCTATCCAAATAAATCCAGAAATTAAGACACTTAACGATGTCCAAAAGCTGGTGGGGGCCATTCAATGGTTGAGAACTTTTGTTCCGATCCCCAATGACCTGATGGAACCCTTTTATGACCTACTAAAGGGTAACCAAATTTGGGAACCACGCACTCTTACAGAGGAGGCGCGAAAGGCGTTGGTAGAAATCCAACGCAGAACAGAGAAATTTGCCCTTATACGCATACAACCAGGCAAGGATATCATTTTAGCCTGGGCCTTTACCAAAGAAGGAGGCTGTTTTGGGATGCTAGGGCAAGACAGAAAGAAGGAATTGTGTCCCCTGTTGTGGGCATACTCTTCAAAGGGAAATGACAGCTTTGTGAGGTGGAGCAAGGTTGCGGTTTTGGTAATGGAATCTTTAAGAAAATCAAGCAGAAAAACATTTGGCAAGGAACCGGATGTTATCTGGCTGCCCTGGACTAAAAAACAGGTGACAGAACTGATGGAGAATGAAGTAGAGCTGCAATTATCTCTAAGTACATACCATGGGAAGGTTGAGACAGGAAAGGCAGAGCTCTGGAAAAGATACATGGATGCATTACAGCCCTCACTGCAGTTGAGAGTGCTCGATAATCCCCAGCCTGGGCTGACATATTTTACCGATGCATCCTCTGTCACAAACACAGCAGTGGTGGTCTGGAAGGAAGCCAATAAATGGGAAAAACTAATCTGGGTAGAAGCAGGGAAGAGTGTTCAGTGGCTAGAGGCAAAAGCTATGTGTCTAGCGCTTGAACAAACTCCTGAAAAACATATTAATGTCTGTACAGATTCTATGTACGTGTATAAATTGGTTCAATCAATGAAGAGAGGAGGATACGCTAACGGGGACATTTCAAATGCGTTACAAGAAGCATTAGGAAAGCGAACTGGTACAGTCACAGTAATTCACATCAATAGCCACCAAAATTGCCCTGGTCCACTGGTGGAAGGTAATACAAAGGCAGATTCTGCTGCAAAAGGGTTGTGGACATTACAACAGGCTAGTGAACTGCACCGGAAGCTACATATTGGTGCAAAAGCATTGGCAAAAGAATGTAATATTCCTATTAGAGAAGCTCGGGAAGTTGTCGCTACTTGTCCTTATTGCCAGCACTCCCCATTATGGGAGGCTGGAGTGAATCCTAGAGGGCTGCAAGCACGAGAGCTGTGGCAGACAGACTTTACGGAATGTTTACTCATGGCCCCTAGGAAGCACCTTGCGGTTACAGTTGATACTTATAGCAGTGCAATAATGGCCACACCACACACCAAGCAGACGGGAAAAACAATCATACAACACTGGGTCACCGTCATGGCCTGGCTGGGAACCCCGAAAATGATTAAAACAGATAATGGGCCCTGTTTTAGAAGCACATTAGTCGAAGATTGGTGCAAGAAGTGGGACATTGCATTAAAACACGGGATCCCATACAACTGTCAGGGCCAGGGGATCGTGGAGCGCGGTCATCGTGCGCTCAAGGAAAAAATTAAGATCCTTGGAGAAGAAGAAGGGTATTCGGGAAAAATACCGACAGATCAACAAACTAATATTTTAAATCGAGCCCTGTTAGCTTTAAATCACTATGTTAGAGGATACAAACAGTACTCGCCAATGGAAAAACAGTATCTAAAACAACAAGTAACTACCTTTCCCCAGGTGCGTGTTAAATTTCCAGGGGAACTACAGTGGGAATCCGGGTGGAGGCTGCGTACAATTGGAAGAGGGTATGCAGCAGTAGAAAAGGAGGGATTGCTGAGATGGGTTCCTAGCAGATGTATTAGGGCGGAATTAAAGGAGACAGATAACTGATAATCATGCAATCAGAATAAAACTAATGAAAATTGTGAGTTCTTGTCCGCAGGACTGGATTGTCGGACACCCTCGCAACCCGTACGTCTCAGTGATGAATGAAGATGACAAGTAAGAGGATCAGACCTGATGTTTCTACAGCAAGGGGGAGTGTGCGCTGCACTAGAGGAAGAGTGTTGTGTATATGCAAACCACACCGGAATAGTAAGAGACACTATGGCTAAATTGCGGAAAGGTTTGGAAAAACGAAAGAGGGAACGAGAGGCACAGCAAGGTTGGTTTACATCATGGTTTAACCATTCACCATGGCTGACCACCCTGATATCTACCTAATGGGACCAATCACAATGATTGTAATAGCAGTGATTTTTGGACCCTGTCAAGCTCGTTTCATTTGTTAAAAGTCGACTAGAGAGTGTTAGCATTATGTTAATAGCACATTAGCGATTGCTCTAAGACTGTTTCCGTTTGAAATTCCTTTTAGCTATCCCTAGTTATACACCACTACTCTCAGTTGTCCCCCAGATATCTTGTTTAGCGTGCCTTATATTCTCTATCTAAACTTATGATGTATATTTCTAGATTTTTGTAAAAAATAGCGTAGAAACAGCACACATTTGCTAGGTTTGCACCAAGTTTTATGATATGTATTTTTAGGATTGTCTTATCTTAATCACCTTATTTGTGCATAGGGAGGGGGAAATGTAGGTAGTTAAGGTCTGGCGGCCGGAAGATATCACGATGTATGGAAAGAGAGAGCCCCTCCCCGGATACTCTCACAAGCCCCATAGCATGGAGAGGGGAATTGTGGGGCGAGGCTCGGCAATACCATAAAAGGTAAAAATTGTTAACCTGCCTTCTGATTGGGTCAGCACAGGTACTTCCGTGTGGCCGAAAGGCATATAATGCCTGCTGTTGTTTAATAAAACGCTATTTGGTCATCCTCCATATTGGTGTCTGTGATCTCTAGCCCTAAGCCAGGGGTTGGCTTAGTTCTGCAAGTCTTGGCTGAAGCAACGCAGCAACAACCTCCCAAAGTATAGAGGTGATGACCAGGCTGGGAACGCAAGCCAGACCAGTTTCATGATCAATGAGCCTATTGTATTACAAGTCATTACCATGAAGTACAGTGAAACAAGAACCTTAGCCCAGGCCCTCAGCCGATAAACACTAAAACAGCAAATACTGGCTGTAAGTAAGGTACGACATGCTAAAACTCTGAGATCAACAGTAACAACTCTGAGAGCCAATAAATCAACATTGTGACGAGTGACTATTAATCCAAAACAATGAATGCTTACGTCCTAGGTTCAGCTATTGCAGTCATTTTTCTCCTTCTTAGTAGCTGGTGAAGTGCTGTGTTTTTTTAACTTTCAGCCTGGGAACAACACTGATGATAACACCAATGTTTTCATTTGTTGCTAAGTAATGTTTACTCCAACCAAGGACTTTCTCAGTCTCATGCTTTGCCAGGGAGGAGGGGAAGCCAGGAGGAGTATGAGACAGGACACCTGACCCAAAGTAGCCAAAGGGGTATTCCATACCACAGCATGTCATGCCCACTATATAAACTGCAGGGAGTTACCCGAAAGGCTCAGATCGCTGCTCGGGTCGGGCTGGGTATGGGTCGGCGGGTGGTGAGCAATTGTATCCTCTCCCCTTGTTATTTCCCTCATCGTTATTATCATTGGTGGTAGCAGTAGTGGTTTTGTATTATACCTTAGTTACAGGACTGCTCTTATCTCAGCCCGTGGGAGTTACATTCTTCCGATTCTCCTCCCCATCCCTCCGGGAGCGGGGGGAGGAAGAAGGGGGGGGAGTGAGCGAGCGGCTGTGTGGTTCCGAGTTACCGGCTGGGCTCAAACCACGACAGTTCTTTGTGGCGCCTAACTTGGGGCACGAAGGGTTGAGATAATGACAGATCTGACCAGAGTGTGTCTAATCATATTTGTGATAAGCATTCATTGTTACTACTCGTCACAATGGTGATTATTTGGCTCTCAGACTTGTTGCACTTGATCTCAGAGTTTCAGCATGTTGTACCTTACTTGCAGCCAGTATTTGCTGTTTTAGAGTTTATCGGCTGGGGGGCCTGGGCTAAGGTTCTTGTTTCACTGTACTTCATGGTAATGACTTGTAATACAATAGACTCATTGATCATGAAACTGGTCCAGTTTGTGCTTCCAGCGTGGCCGTCACCTCTATACTTTGGGAGGTATATAATGAAATATTTTAGCAATTGCATATCTTTTTTTTTCTCCTCGGGGGGTCAACCCTCAGTGGTTTAAGCCCAGCCAGTAACTCAGAACCACGCAGCCACTCACTCACTCCCCCCCTTCCTCCTCCCCCCACTCCCAGAGGGATGGGGAGGAGAATCAAAAGAATGTAACTCCCACGGGTTGAGATAAGAACAGTCCAGTAACTAGGATATATTACAAAACCACTACTGCTACCACCACTAATAATAATGATAAGGGAAATAACAAGGGGAGAGGATACAATTGCTCACCACCCGCCGACCCATACCCAGCCCGACCCAAGCAGCGATCTGAGCCTTTCGGGTAACTCCCTGCAGTTTATATAGTGGGCATGATGTGCCATGGTATGGAATACCCCTTTGGCCAGTTTGGGTCAGGTGTCCTGTCTCTGCTTCCTCCCAGCTTCCCCTCCTCCCTGGCAAAGCATGAGACTGAGAAAGTCCTTGGTCGGAATAAATATTACTTATCAACAACTAAAAAGATTGGTGTTAACAGCATTGTTCCCAGGCTGAAAGTCAAAAACACAGCACTGCACCAGTTACTAAGAAGGAGAAAAAATGACTGCTGTGGTTGAACCCAGGACACTAGGTATGTAAGTAAGTATAGCAAATTAAATTCACATTGAGAAAGTTGGGGCTGTTCAGCCTGGAGAAGGCTGTGTAGACACCTCCTTAGCAGCCTTCCAGTATCTGAAGGGGGTCTACAAGGATGCTGGGGAGGGAGGGACTCTTCCTTAGGGACTGTAGTGGTAGGACAAGGGGTAATGGCTTCAAACTTAAACAGGGGAAGTTTAGACTAGATATAAGAAGTTCTTTACAGTGAGGGTGGTGAAGCACTGGAATGGGTTGCCCAGGGAGGTTGTGGATGCTCCATCCCTGGCAGTGTTCAAGGCCAGGTTGGACGGATCCTTGGGCCACATGGTTTAGTGCGAGGTGTCCCTGCCCATGGCAGGGGGGTTGGAACTAAATGATCTTAAGGTCCTTTCCAACCCTTACTATTCTGTGATTCTATATTGTGAACCTGAAATTGTGTCTGTTTTAAATATTTATTTACATTTAACTTTTGTCTGTATGTTACATCTTGAGTTACAAATGTTGCAATACCCCATTTTCAGCTTTGTACCGTTTGACATATTGGATTCCTTTAATGGAGAACTCCAGTGTTCTTTAATCACACCTTGTAAACATGAAAATTGTGCTTTTTTCTAAATAATCAGAGTTCCTTGTATGGTAGGCATAGAAACCATTGTCATTTTACTTAGCTTAGAGAATTAAATTGGGTATTTTAAAATGTAATTACAGTGTCTGAGTTGTGGAGCTAGAATTCTAATGAGTGGTTTTGGTGTTACTGAGAATGCAAAGTGTGTTTAACAATTCCTGGTCCAAACACTGGCATGCAAAACCAGCAAGTGAGAAAGTAATAAACTAAAATACACACTAAGCTTAGAGGGAAGAACAAATTTTATGCCAGCTCTCTTCCTTCATGTACTAGTGGGAAATATAAATTTGAAAACATAGCAGTGCACTAGCTACTAAGAAGGAGAAAAATGACTGCTACAGCTGAACCCAGGACAGTATCAACCCCTTATTCATGCTTAGATCCCAATTTTTTTTTAAATGTACCATTGCATTTTGAATGTTTTTATGCTGTCATTTGCTTTTCCCCTTGCTTATAGGGACAACTGATACTGGCACGGATTGGTCCTTTGGTTTATCTACAGTGTCTGTCAATGGGGTTGGAGTGGCTGCAGTGTCTATTGTCAGGGTTGGTGTAGCTGCTGTGCTTGGCGTTTGAGTAGCTGCGTTGTCCGTTGCTTTGCCATCAGATTCAGGGACATCTTTTCCCTGCTCCTTACAGAACAGGGCCCTATAGGCATCGGCCAAGCCCCAGCATGTTGCAGCGAGTTGTCCCTCTCTGGTATTGCCAGGATGACAGCACACCTTGTCTAAGCGTTCTGCTAATTTTTCCGGATTCCGCATTTGTTCAGTAGTGAAATTCCAAAGCACCGGAGGGGCCAACTGGCTTTAGTGCTTACCCATATGATACCACACACCCTGCCACTCATGACTGTCCAGCCTCGGGGAAGATCTCCAAGTAGTATTCTTAAATAGTTGTTTAACCTTAGACAAGACCCAAGCCGGACCCTGCTTAGCTTCCGAGATTGCACAAGATCGGGCGTTCTCAGGGTGGTCATGCTGTAGGTAAAACAGAAAGAGCATATGCAGCAACATGCTGGTTCCCAGCAAAAGGAGCATGATGCTTTCAAGGGCATTGAAAGGATATTCAAGATCTTTAACTTTTCCAGAATCTGCTCCCCCTATAAATGGCCTGGTGGGGGAGTGGAGGGTGTGAGGGAATATCTCCTCCATAAGTTGACCCCCCAAGGGAAGGAAAAAGAAAGATGTGTAATTATTAAAAATTCCCATTACATCCTCCCATAGTATAGAGGTGATGACCAGGCTGGGAACACATACCAGCTCAGTTTCATTATCAATGAGTCTATTGTACTACAAGTCATTACCATGAAGTACAGTGAAACAAGAACCTTAGCCCAGGCCCCCCAGCGGATAAACACTAAAAGAGCAAACACTGGCTGCAAGTAAGGTATGACATGCTGAAACTCTGAGATCAAGCACAACAACTCCAAGAGCAAATAAATCAACATTGTGATGAGTGACTATTACTCAAAAACAATGAATGCTTATCACAAATATGATTAGACACACTCTGGTCAGATCTGTCATTATTTCAACACTTCGTGCCCCACATTGGGTGCCACAAAAGACTGTCATGGTTTAAACCCAGCTGGTATCTCAGAACCGCACAGCCGCTTGCTCGCTCCTCCCCTTCTTCCCCCCTGTTCCCAGAGGGATGGGAAGGAGAATCGAAAGAATGTAAATCCCACAGGTTGAGATAAGAACAGTCCAGTAACTAAGATATAATACAAAACTACTACTACCACCACCAATAATAATAATGATGATGATAAGAGAAATAACAAGGGGAGAGGATACAATTGCTCACCACCTGCCGACTGACACCCAGCCCGACCAGAGCAGTGATCTGGGCCTTCCGGGTAACTCCCCCCAGTTTATATACTGGGCATGACATGCTGTGGTATGGAATACCCCTTTGGCCAGTTTGGGTCAGGTGTCCTGTCTCTACTTCCTCCCAACTTCCCGTGCCCCTCCTCAGTTGGAAGAGAACGAGACTGAAAAAGTCCTTGATCAGAGTAAACATTACTTAGCAACAGCTAAAAACATTGGTGTTATCAGCATTGTTCTCAGGCTAAAGTTGAAAACACAGCACTACACCAGCTACTAAGGAGAAAAATGACTGCTACAGCTGAACCCAGGACAGGGAGCATGCAGTAATAGGAAATGTAATATGCTGCAGTCATCTCATACTTGAATCCACTTGAACACAGTGCAGCTGAAGTTTCACATCTTTTTCCAGCTCTTCAAAAAAACTACCAAGTCTTTTCATGTAAGTATAGCAGCTGCCCAGGAACTAAGTCCTAGTTTTACCAGGCAGAACAGAGAGTTGTTTTTCAGCAGCTGCAGCAAAATGAGTGCTTTATTTTCTCACAGGTGAATTGAGTAGAGTAATTAACTAATTGTTAATGTGTCTTTTAGGTGATCTTACATAACAGCTTTGGATGCTTTACATGTTCTATACTTTGTACAGTACTTTGAAATCTTTTGTGTATTATATTTGTAGAAGGATAGGATAAAATTACAAAATCACAGTATGTATGATTAGGGCTTAAGCCTTTCTGCATCTAATCAGTGCTGAGTGTCAGGTCTACTGGAGGCTGGTGAAGCTGGTCTGACAAAGAAGGGGAAGAGCTGTTTTGGTAGGAGACTTGCCAGGCTGGTCAAGGCAGCTTTAAACTAGATGTGTTGGGGGAGGGGAGCATTGATCCATCCCAACACTCCCAGTCAGTTGCCAGCACCCGTAATAAATGCTTGGAGCGATGCACAGGTATTTCAGTTGCTCTAGCCAAGGAGTCAGCTTCATGGGGAACTTGGCTCAGATGCCTCTATACAAATGCCTGTAGTATGGGGAATAAGCAAGAGGAATTAGAGATGTGTGCACGGCTACAGGAATATGATATCATTGGCATCACAGAAATATGGTGGGATGGCTCCTATGATTGCAGTGGTGGAATGGAAGGTTATAGGCTCTTTAGAAAAGACAAGCCAGGCAGACAGGGAGAGGAAGTTTCTATTTACATCAGTGACGGGCTGAAAAGTATGGAACTCTGTCTGGGGACAGTTGATCAGTCAACAGAGAGTTTGTGGGTCAGGGTCAAAGGGAGAACAGTGATGGGGGACATTACGGTGGGGATCTGTTACAGACCACCTGATCAGGAGGGCTCTGTGGATGAAGTGCTCTATAGACAGATAGGAGAAGCCTCACGCTCGCAGGCCCTTGTCCTCATGGGGGACTTCAACCATCTTGATACCTGTTGGAGGGACGGTAATGCCCGGCAAAAGCAATCCAGGAGGTTCCTCGATTGTGTGGAAGACAACTTCCTCTTTCAAGCAATAGAGGAGCTGACAAGGAGAGGTGCCATGCTTGACCTTGTGCTCACCAAGAGGGAGGGGTTGGTTGGAAATGTGATGCTCCAGGGAAGCCTTGGATGTAGCAATCATGAGATGGTGGAGTTTGAGATCTTCAGGACAGTGAGAAGAGCATGCAGCAAGCTCACTGCCCTGGACTTCAAGAGAGCAGACTTTGGCCTCTTAGTAAGGTTCCATGGGATAAAGCCCTAGAGGGCAGGGGAGCCCAAGACTACTGGTTGTTATTCAAGGATCACCTGCTCCAAGCTCAGGAACGTTGCGTCCTGACTAGAAGGATATGCGGCAGGAGGGCCAGGAGACCTCCATGGATGGACAAGGAGCTGCTGAGGAAACTTCGAGGGAAAAAAGAAGCTTATAGAAGGTGGAAGCAAGGACAGGCAGCCTGGGAAGAATACAGGGAGATTGTCCAGGAAGCTAGGGACCAGGTCAGGAAAGCTAAGGCCCAGTTATGAATTAAATCTGGCAAGGGATGTGAATGATAACAGGAAGGGCTTCTATAGCTATGTAGCAAATAAAAGACAGACTAGGGACAATGTGGGCCCTCTCCAGAAGCTATCAGGAGAACTGGCTACCATGGATTTGGAGAAGGCTGAGGTTCTTAATGACTTCTTTGCCTCAGTCTTCACTAGCAAGTGCTCTGACCACACCACCCAAGTCTTGGAAGGCAGATGCAGGGACTGTGAGAATGCAGACCTTAGGCCCACTGTAGGAGAGGATCAGGTTCAAGATCATCTTAAGAACCTGAATGTGCACAAGTCCATGGGACCTGATGAAATCCATCTGTGGGTCCTGAAGGAGCTGTCAAATGAAGTTGCTAAGCCATTGTCCATCATAGCAGTCAAGTGAAGTTCCCGATGACTGGAAAAAGGGTAATATAACCCCCATTTTACAGACCAGTCAGCCTCACCTCTGTGCCTGGCAAAATCTTGGAGCAGATTCTCCTGGAAAGCATGCTAAGGCACATGAAAAACAACAAGGTGGTTGGTGACTGTCAACATGGCTTCACTAAGGGGAAATCCTGTCTGAGCAACTTGGTGGCCTTCTATGATGGGGCTACAGAACTGATGGATAGGGGCAAAGCAGTTGACATCATCTACCTGGATTTGTGCAAAACATATGACACTGTCCCGCACGACATCCTTGTCTCTAAATTGGAGAGACATCAATTTGATAGATGGACCACTCAGTGGATAAAGAATTGGCTGGATGGCTGCATGCAAAGAGTTGTGGTCAACCGCTCAATGTCCAGTTGGAGACCAGTAACGAGTGGTGTCCCTCAGGGTTTGGTGTTGGACTGATCTTGTTCAACGTCTTTGTCAGTGACGTGGACAGTGGGATTGAGTGCGCTCTCAGCAAGCTTGCTGACAACACCAAGCTGCATGGTTCAGTTGATACACTGGAGGGAAGGGATGCCATCCAGAGGGACCTGGACACGCTTGAGAGGTGGGCCAATGCCAACCTCATGAAGTTCAACCAAGCCAAGTGCAAGGTCCTACACCTGGGTCAGGGCAATCCCAGGCACAGCTACAGGTTGGGCAGAGAAGAGATTCAGAGCAGCCCTTTGGAGGAGGACTTGGGGGTGTTGGTTGATGAGAAACTTAGCATGAGCTGGCAGTGTCTGCTTACAGTCCAGAAAGCCAACTGTATCCTGGGCTGTATCAAAAGAAGCATGACCAGCAGGTCAAAGGCAGTGATCCTGTCCCTCTACTCTGCTCTCGTGAGACCTCACTTGGAGTACTGTGTACAGTTCTGGTGGCCTCAACATAAGGACTTGGAGCTGTTGGAGCAAGTCCGGAGGAGGGACGCAGGGATGATAAGGGAGCTCGAGCACCTCCCATATGGAGACAGGCTGAGAAAGTTGGGGCTGTTCAGCCTGGAGAAGAGAAGGCTGCTTGGAGACCTCCTAGCAGCCTTCCAGTATCTGAAGGGGGCCTACAAGGATTCTGGGGAGGGACTCTTCCTTAGGGACTGTAGTGGTAGGACAAGGGGTAATGGGTTCAAACTAAAACAGAGGAAGTTTAGGGTAGATATAAGGAAGGAGTTCTTTACAGTGAGGGTGGTGAGGCCCTGGAATGGGTTGCCCAAGGAAGTTGTGAATGCTCCATCCCTGGCGGTGTTCAAGGCCAGGTTGGACAGAGCCTTGGGTGACATGGTTTAGTGTGAGGTGTCCCTGCCCGTGGCAGGGGGTTGGAACTAGATGCTCTTAAGGTCTTTTCCAACCCTAACTATTCTATGATTCTATGATTCCATGACTGATAGCAATCATGCTAATATACGTTTAGCAGATTAAGTGGCTCCCTGACTGGCACTCCTCTTGCTCTTTTTCCCCGTCATCAGTATCGTTTAAGGAACTGCAATGTCATAAAGAAAACTAGCAAGAATAAGAAACAATCGTCCTTTGCTTCAAGCTTTAGATAATGTGCTAACATTCTTTCCGTATGTACAAGGCAACAGTGATGATCGATAGATCGGTTTTCTAGATCTGCTGAAGAGAAGACAACATCTGTGTACTTTTGTAGCAGTCATGGTATGAGTGGGTATGAAGCTTTTTCTTTCTTTGTAACTAAACATTATAACAGGCTCTTAAAAGACCTAGAACCTCTATTGATAGAGACTTGTAAAAAACAAATTAGATAAATAGCTGCTGCACGTAGTTTAGGTGTATGTGATGGAGCTTCATAGCCAGTGGAATGTAGATGAGTATTTCTGTATTTCCTGTCACTTTCCTGGTTTTCCATTATTTTGATGTGTTTCCTGAAATGCAGTTTTAGACTGTATCCAAACACTACATTTTAGTGCCAACCACAATAGCTGCTGATGTAATATTATTACTCTGTAATTAAGTGCTTTTCTTTGAAGGTAGGGAAATGATAACATTTTAATGAATTTCCTTTTTCTAGAAAGAGTTGTTACTTGATCCATTAGAATCATGTGGTGGAGGAAGGTTTTTTTAATCTATATATATAAATTTTTTTTTTAGCCATTGTCGTGGTTTGAGCCCAGCCGGTAACTCAGAACCACACAGCCGCTCGCTCACTCCCCCCCCCCCCCCCTTCTTCCTCCCCCCGCTCCCAGAGGGATGGGGAGGAGAATGGGAAGAATGCAACTCCCACGGGTTGAGATAAGAGCAGTCCCGCAACTAAGGTATAACACAAAACCACTACTGCTACCACCAATGATAATAACGATTAGTGAAATAACAAGGGGAGAGGATACAATTGCTCACCACCCGCCGACCGATACCCAGCCCGACCCGAGCAGTGATCTGGGCCTTCCGGGTAACTCCCCCGGTTTATATACTGGGCATGACGTGCTGTGGTATGGAATACCCCTTTGGCTAGTTTGGGTCAGGTGTCCTGTCTCTGCTTCCTCCCGGCTTCCCCTCCTCCCTGGCAAAGCATGAGACTGAGAAAGTCCTTGGTTGGAATAAACATTACTTAGCAACAACTAAAAACATCGGTGTTATCAGCGTTGTTCCCAGGCTGAAAGTTAAAAAACACAGCACTGCACCAGCTACTAAGCAGGAGAAAAATGACTGCTATAGCTGAACCCAGGACAGTATCCACCCCTTATTCCATACCATTCACGTCATGCTCAGATCCCACATCTCTCAGCACACCATCACCCCTGTCCCATATATACACATATATATACACCCACACCCACACACAGAGAAAGATATCGTTCCCTAGTCCATGGACCAATCCCTGTAAAATTGCTGAACTCATCCAGTCCATGATGTCAGGCTCCATCTCTTGTAATAGTCTTTCCGGGCAGGAGGGACGGTACATAGTGTTGGGTTGTTGCCTGCTGATGATACCGCCAAACTCATCTGGTCACTGCTGAGCTCGTCTGGTTTCCTCAAAATTCATTCTTTGTTGAGGTGATGATCGGAGGGAAGTCAGGGTCAATGGCTGGTGACCTGAAGATATCTAGCTGGTGGGCTATAAAAGTGTTATAGAGCAGGCAACAGCGTACAATTGACTTCATTGGCTGTTTTCCCCCAAAATCAAATCCCCTTGAGGTACACATCGGACTTCCCCATCTTCCCACATTACCCACCAAGTATATCCAGGTCCCTGAGCAAAAGCAACCCCACGAGTGGGTTTGCCTTTACCTGAAGCAGGAATAACCCAGACTGTCTTCCCCAACAAATTCTTTATGTGCACCACAGGAACTTTATCCCCCTCTACAGTAGGTAAAAGTTCTGATTGGGCTGGGCCAGCCCTGTTGGCAGATCCCCTACTGTTGACCAACCAGGTGGCTTTTGGTAAATGTGTATCCCAGTGTTTGAAAGTCCCACCACCCATTGCTCTCAGTGTAGTTTTTAACAGCCCATTGTACCATTCGATTTTCCCAGAGGCTGGTGCATGGTAGGGGATGTGGTATACCCACTCAATGCCATGCTCTTTGGCCCAAGTGTCTATGAGGTTGTTCCGGAAATGAGTCCCATTGTCTGACTCAATTCTCTCTGGGGTGCCGTGTCGCCACAAGACTTGTTTCTCAAGGCCCAGGATAGTGTTCCGGGCAGTGGCATGGGACACAGCGTATGTTTCCAGCCAGCCGGTGGTTGCTTCCACCATGGTAAGCACATAGCGCTTGCCCTGGCGGGTTGGTGGGAGTGTGATATAGTCAATCTGCCAGGCCTCCCCATACTTGTACTTCAGCCATCGTCCTCCATACCAGAGAGGCTTTAACCGCTTGGCTTGCTTAATTGCAGCACATGTTTCACATTCGTGAATAACCTGGGCAATAGTGTCCATCGTTAAGTCCACCCCTCGATCACGAGCCCATCTATATGTTGCATCTCTGCCTTGATGGCCTGAGGTGTCATGGGCCCACCGGGCTAAAAATAATTCACCCTTATGTTGCCAATCCAAGTCCATCTGAGCCACTTTAATCTTAGCAGCTTTATCCACTTGCTGGTTATTCTGGTGTTCCTCAGTGGCCCGACTCTTGGGTACATGAGCATCTACGTGGCGTACCTTCACCACCAGGTTCTGCACCCGAGCAGCGATATCTTGCCACAATGCAGCAGCCCAGATGGGTTTACTTCTGCGTTGCCAGTTGCTCTGCTTCCATTGCTGCAACCACCCCCACAGGGCATTTGCCACCATCCATGAGTCAGTATAGAGATCAAGTACTGGCCATTTTTCTCGTTCAGCAATGTCCAAGGCCAGCTGGATGGCTTTCACCTCTGCAAATTGACTCGATTCACCCTCTCCCTCAGCAGTTTCTGCAACTTGTCCTAGGGGACTCCACACAGCTGCCTTCCATCTCCGATGCTTTCCCACAATATGGCAGGACCCATCAGTAAACAAGGCATATTGCTTTTCACTCCCTGACAGTTCATTATATGGTGGGGCCTCTTCAGCACGCGTCACCTCCTCTTCTGGTGACATCCCAAAATCTTTGCCCTCTGGCCAGTCCATGATGACTTCTAGAATTCCTGGACGACTGGGATTTCCTATTCGAGCTCGTTGTGTAATTAGTGCGGCCCACTTACTCCATGTAGCATCAGTTGCATGATGTGTAGAGGAGACCCTGCCTTTGAACATCCAGCCCAGCACAGGCAACCGGGGTGCCAGGAGGAGCTGCGCTTCAGTTCCAATCACTTCTGAGGCAGCTCGAACCCCTTCATAGGCTGCCAGTATCTCTTTTTCAGTGGGAGTATAGCTGGCCTCGGATCCTTTATATCCCCGACTCCAAAAGCCAAGGGGTCGACCTCGAGTCTCCCCTGGAGCTTTCTGCCAGAGGCTCCAGGTAGGACCATTCTCCCCAGCTGCGGTATAGAGCACATTTTTCACATCTGGCCCGGCCCGGACTGGTCCAAGGGCTACTGCATGAACTATTTCTCGTTTAATTTGTTCAAAGGCTTGTTGTTGCTCAGGGCCCCATTTGAAATCATTCTTCTTCCGGGTCACGTGGTAGAGAGGGCTTACAATCAGACTGTAATTTGGGATGTGCATTCTCCAGAACCCCACAACACCTAAGAAAGCTTGTGTTTCTTTCTTGTTAGTTGGTGGAGACATTGCTGTTATCTTGTTGATCACGTCTGTGGGGATCTGGCGGCGTCCATCTTGCCATTTTATTCCCAAAAATTGAATCTCCTGTGCAGGTCCCTTGACCTTATTCCGTTTTATGGCAAAACCGGCCTTCAGCAGGATTTGGATTATTTTCCTCCCTTTCTCAAAAACTTCTTCCGCTGTATCACCCCACACGATGATGTCATCAATGTATTGCAGGTGTTCTGGAGCTTGCCCCTGTTCCAGTGCAGTCTGGATCAATCCATGGCAGATGGTAGGGCTGTGTTTCCACCCCTGGGGCAGTCGGTTCCAAGTGTACTGGACGCCCCTCCAAGTGAAAGCAAACTGTGGCCTGCATTCTGCTGCCAAAGGGATTGAGAAAAATGCATTGGCAATGTCAATTGTGGCATACCACTTGGCTGCCTTTGACTCCAGTTCATACTGAAGTTCTAACATGTCCGGTACGGCAGCACTCAATGGTGGTGTGACTTCGTTCAGGCCACGATAGTCTACTGTTAATCTCCACTCTCCATTAGACTTTTGCACTGGCCATATGGGGCTATTAAAGGGTGAGGGTCCTGCTGATCACTCCTTGGCTCTCCAGTCTGCGGATCAGCTTATGGATGGGAATCAAGGAGTCTCGGTTGGTGCGATATTGCCGCCGGTGCACTGTTGTGGTCGCAATTGGCACTTGTTGTTCTTCGACCTTCAGCAACCCCACAACAGAAGGATCCTCTGAGAGACCGGGTAAGGTGGACAGCTGCTTAATTTCCTCTTTCTCCAAGGCAGCGATACCAAAAGCCCATCTATACCCTTTTGGGTCTTTGAAATACCCTCTCCTGAGATAGTCTATGCCAAGGATGCATGGAGCCCCTGGACCAGTTACAATGGGGTGCTTTTGCCACTTCCTCCCAGTCAGGCTGATTTCAGCTTCCAGCATAGTTAACGCTTGGGATCCTCCTGTCACTCCAGAAATAGAAATGGGTTTCACCCCTTGATACCTTGATGGCATCAGAGTACACTGTGCACCGGTATCTACTAGAGCCTTATACTTCTGTGGGACTGATGTGCCAGGCCATCTGATCCACACAGTCCAGTAAACCCGATTATCCCTCTCCTCCACCTGGCTGGAGGCAGGGCCCCTCTAATAGTGATCACAAAATTCTCCACTTCTGTCTTGTAGAAAGGGATTAGTATTCCTTATCACAGGAGCTGGAGTAAAATCAGCTCTTTCGCTCCATCTGGGAAACTGCTCGCCAGAGACTGGAGCAGCAGCTTTCCTGGGAGGATCATCCTTGACCATTGTTCTCCTCTTCAGTTCACGCACCCGTTGCTCCAGAGCTGAAGTAGGTTTTCCATCCCACTTTCTCATGTCTTCTCCATGATCCCGCAGGTAAAACCATAGGGTGGCCCGTGGCGTGTACCTCGTATATTTTCTTTCTCGAGCAGTAGGGCGCCTTCTGTTGATAGCTGAGACATGGGTTGGTACGCGTGGAGAGCTGGATAGATCGGATAAATCGTCTCTCAATTGTTTGAACTCCTGGGACAGTTTTTCCACAGCTGAAATGATGGAAGGGGTGAGATTGTCTTTGAACTCTCGGAGTTGACGAATCAGGAAATCCACTGTTGGTGATACTCCGTCATTCCAGGTCATTGATGCCAATGTGTGGGCATATGATGATGGCGCACTCCGTGTAAGTTTCCGCCACATGGGTCGTGTACATTCGACTTCATCTGGGTCTACGGATGTGTTCCTGGAATCCGGCCTACGATAGATCATCTCTATAATGGCTGATTCCCTCAGGGACTGGATGCCTTTCTCTATCGTGGTCCAGTTGGCTGAGCGATTCGTAATATCGTCTTTGTAGGGAAACCTTTCCTTCACAGCTGCCAGGAGCCGCCTCCAAAGACTGAGGGCTCGCTTCTCTCTTGCAATCGCTTTGTCAATTCCTCCTTCCTTAGCAAGTGATCCCAGCTGCTTGGCTTCCCTACCTTCTAGTTCATGACCGTCGGCCCCATTGTCCCAGCACCGGAGCAACCAGGTGACAATGTGCTCCCCTGGAAGACGGGTGAAATCTTTTCGCATATTCCGTAGTTCGGTTGAGGTCCGGGGTCGAGAAGTGACCTCTTCTTCTTCTTCCTCTTCCTCTGACCCACGTAGTAGTAACTCTTGTTCAGGTGCTGTTGCATATAGTAATGGCACTGGGTCTTCATCTTTCTTCGCTTCGCGGGTTGCTCTTTGTGCCTTTCGTCTGCTTTTGCTTACAGGGGCAACAGACATTGTCACAAACTGGACATTTGGTTTAGCTGCAGTGTTTGTCACTGTGGTTGGAGTGGCTGCAGTGCCTGCCACTAGGATTGGAGTGGTTGCAATGTCTATTGCTGGGGTTGGTGCAGCTGTTGTGCTTGGGAGTTGAGTAACACCAACAGCTGCATTATCTGTTGCTGTCGGGGTTTGAGTAGCTACTGTGCTTGTCACTGGGGTTGGTGTAGCTGCAGTGCTTGGAGTAGCCATATTGTCTGTTGCTGTCGGGGTTTGAATAGCTACTGTGCATGTCACTGGGGTTGGTGTAGCTGTGGTGCTTGGAGTAGCTATATTGTCTGTTGCTGTCGGGGTTTGAGTAGCTACTGTGCTTGTCACTGGGGTTGGTGTGGCTGCGGTGCTTGGAGTAGCCACATTGTCTGTTGCTGTCGGGGTTTGAGTAGCTGTTGTGCTTGTCACTGGGGTTGGTGTAACTGCTGTATTTGAAGTTGGAGTAGTTGCGTTGTCTGTTGTGGTCAGGGTTTGAGTAGCTGTTGTGCTTGTCACTGGGGTTGATGTAGCTGCTGTACTTGGAGTAGCTGTGTTGACTGTTGTGGTCAGGGTCTGAGTAGCTGCTGTGCTTGTAGTTGGCATAGCTGCATTGTCTGTTGCTTTGCCATCAGATCCAGAGACATTTTTTTCCCTTTGAAGGTGCTGGATAGTGTTGAGCAGGGCTCTGTAGGCATAGGCCAAGCCCCAGCACGTTGCCAAAATTTGTCCCCCTCTGGTATAACCAGGACGACAGCACACCTCGTTTAAGTGTTTTACTAGTTTTTCCGGATGTTGCACTTGTTCAGTGGTGAAGTTCCAAAGCACTGGAGGGGCCCACTGGCCTAGGTACTTGCCCATACTATCCCACACACCCTGCCACTCATAACTGTCCAGCCTCAGGGAAAATCTCCTGGTGGTCCTCCTATATCGTCGTCTAACCCTAGACCAGGTTCGAACTTGATACTGCTGAATTTTTGACATTAAACGAAATAGGATGTTCCTACGACAGGATGGCCGTGGGTAAAACACACTCCGTATGTTTGCCAACATGCTGATCCCCAGCACAATCAGCAGGCAGGTTTCAAGGGTACTCAAAGGCCATCTAAAACCTTCAGAACTCTCAATTGCTGTTGCAAATAGGCTAGTGGAGGAACGGGGGGTGAAAGAGAATGCTTCCTTCGTAAGTTTACCCCCCGAGGAGAAAAGAAAAGATATGCAATTGCTAAAATATTTCATTATATACCTCCCAATGTATAGTGGTGATGGCCACGCTGGAAGCACAAACCAGACCAGTTTCATGATCAATGAGTCTATTGTATTACAAGTCATTACCATGAAGTACAGTGAAACAAGAACCTTAGCCCAGGCCCCCCAGCCGATAAACACTAAAACAGCAAATAGTGGCTGTAAGTAAGGTACAACATGCTGAAACTCTGAGATCAAGCGCAACACGTCTGAGAGCCAAATAATCACCATTGTGACGAGTAGTAACAATGAATGCTTATCACAAATATGATTAAACACACTCTGGTCAGATCTGTCGTTATCTCAACCTTTCGAGCCCCACGTTGGGCGCCAAAAAGAACTGTCGTGGTTTGAGCCCAGCCGGTAACTCAGAACCACACAGCCGCTCGCTCACTCCCCCCCCCCCTTCTTCCTCCCCCCGCTCCCGGAGGGATGGGGAGGAGAATGGGAAGAATGTAACTCCCACGGGTTGAGATAAGAGCAGTCCCGCAACTAAGGTATAACACAAAACCACTACTGCTACCACCAATGATAATAACGATTAGTGAAATAACAAGGGGAGAGGATACAATTGCTCACCACCCGCCGACCGATACCCAGCCCGACCCGAGCAGTGATCTGGGCCTTCCGGGTAACTCCCCCCGGTTTATATACTGGGCATGACGTGCTGTGGTATGGAATACCCCTTTGGCTAGTTTGGGTCAGGTGTCCTGTCTCTGCTTCCTCCCGGCTTCCCCTCCTCCCTGGCAAAGCATGAGACTGAGAAAGTCCTTGGTTGGAATAAACATTACTTAGCAACAACTAAAAACATCGGTGTTATCAGCGTTGTTCCCAGGCTGAAAGTTAAAAAACACAGCACTGCACCAGCTACTAAGCAGGAGAAAAATGACTGCTATAGCTGAACCCAGGACAATCAGTATTATTATTTTTGAAACTGTGCTGTGTCTGAGGTAGTCAAAGAAAGATTCTAGCACAGGTCTAAGCAGTTTGATTAAGATGAGCCAGCAACACTGCTGTTATTTTAGCTGCGCTAACAGATTCTTTGTACCTGTATTTAAAAAAAAAGAAAAAAAAAGCAAGATAGAATACAGGAAATTTTTGAACCCATTACCCCTTGTCTTATCACTACAGTCCCTGATTAAGAGTCTCTCTCCAGCATCCTTGTAGGCCCCCTTCAGATAGTGGAAGGCTGCTATGAGGTCTCCATGCAGCCTTCTCTTCTCCAGGCTGAACAGTCCCAACTTTCTTAGCCTGATAACAATCAAATGCTATGCACATTTTCTTTTTGGAAAGAGACCAAATGCTTCAATAATGGCAAGTGAAGTTGAAGAAACCCATGCTTTCTTAGCAGGGATGCCTATGCAAAGACAGAATTTAGCTCAGCGCTTAAGGGTGTCAGGAAATCAGAAAAGAAAGAACTGAAATGTCAAGAAGGCAGCAGGAGGAAGTGGGAGGCTGGGCTGCTAGAATGATGTTTGTCAGGCTATCCTGTATTTGTATTTACATTTAAAATCTACTTCATCAAAGCAGAAGGAAAATTTTGACTCTAGGGGGAGATGAGGAAAAACCAAGCAGCTAGCCAGACTATCCTGCATCAAAACCTGCTTAGCAAGTGCAAATTTAAAGCTCCCTGGGCTCTCAACTAGAGAGGCCTGGCCAGTAGAGACATGTTGGATTGCTGAACAGTAAAGACTGCAGCTGTCTGGGAATCCTGAAATTATCAAGTATTTGCACAAGATACTTGTATAGATTGTGTCTTAATAGCATGTTTCCTGTAAGAAACAGCAAAGAATCTGGATTTACCTATGGAGAAAGAGAATCTTAATGAGACATAATGTTTTCTCTCTCCACCTAGCTAAAAGTAATTGTAATAGAAGGCCCTGAACTGTGCATGGCCTCCACATTTCAGAGACCTCTGGTATTCATGATGGCTAACTTGCCTATCTCTAGCCTTTAGGCTTCAGCTCTGAAGATGTCTTAGATTCCTAGCTAAGGAGTTGAGACTCACCTAAGGGCCACATGTCTCAGTGTATTTTGCCAATTTTTTCATCTCTTTCATTTTAAGAACACAGACCACAGTTTATTTAATATCCCAGTTCAGACCAGCCTGTGCAATAAATTCAAGGTCATCATGTTATTCCTTGTTCAGCTGTCTTTGTTATTAACTTTCTGAGGATGATCACTGATATACTACCACTGAGTACATCTGAGACAAGGACATAAACATACATGACATAAAAAAGGAGTATCTCCTAATTTAAATAAGAATTTGCCTCTGTTGCAGTTTAACAGTAGAATAATTAAAAAAAAAAATCACCTGTACTTCATGCATTTAGTATCAGTCTAGAAGGATTTCATTTGTAAAGCAAAATTTATATCTTTTGGGATTAAATCTCATAGAGTTTAGGTGATTAAACAGTTTGATCCATAGCAAAAGTTACAGCTGGTTTTACCTAATCTATTTCTAAAAAAAATCCCAAATTTAGTTAATCCATAAAATGATTCAATTTTTTCAAGGTAATAATGACACCTGTCAGATGTATGTCCAAATATGACAAAATAGTAGCAATATTTGTTTTCTTTCAAAAGCACAAACCAGTGAGGTGCACAAGAAGAAATACTGCTGCTATAATTCTCCACCCCCAGTCCTTGTTGGGTAGATTACAAATGGATTTAGTTTTTCAGCTAGATACAGTTTTTGTAATATTTCTTAAGGTTAAACATAACCATATTTCTGTGCAATGAAGCAGCCAGAATTTGAGATCAAAGCCTTGATCTACTTGAAAAAGTCTTCTTAGACTTAATGAGGGGTTGTTCATGGGAATAAGTATTTAGTATCAGGCCCTTAAGAAGCAAGGTATGTTAATGGAATAGAGTATGATACTATGCACTCATTCCTTTCATAAAGGTTTTTGTAAATGCTCAGTGTATGTTTAGTCAATATTGTTTTCTAAGTGCTTCAGATCAAAATAAGAAACTAATTTGTCACTGTTGTTTGTTTCTATTTCCTGTACTCCAATTAGTAAATTAAGAAACTAAACTGATATGTCTGGTTTCACTAATCAGTAGAAGGTATGGGTTTACTCAGATTGACTTCTTAAAAATGTACAAACACATGATCCATAAAAATATTTGTTTTTTGCAGAGAAGTGGCAGGTTGAAAACAGGAAATGCTGTATTTTATCTGCTGGAACTAGTCAAGTTGTGATAAACAATAAAAGCTGTAGGGTTTAGCCCTGACCTTACATTCTGTCTGTTTTACTGTAATAGCTCTGAGCTCTAATTGGGAACCAGAACCTGTTACTCCAAAACAGATTAGAAAACTCTGGCTGCCTTCAGCAAATAGTAGTAGAGGATGTTATCTTCCTGTAAGGAAGAAAACTGACTGAAGCAGCCCAAAGCATGCATGTCATTGAAAGCTGATGAGACTTGTCACTGAGTTTTACTGATAAGCTGTCAATTACTTTTTTGGTGTTGACTTATGTCATCTTTACTATATTACTGTTGCAAAGTAGTTGCAGAGAAATCGGTTTTCTCCTAAGCTCTGTGTGTGTCATCAATGCAAGCAGTGAATCAACATTGGAGTACGTTTAACTCCACTGGACAGCATCCTCTGCAAGGTACTTGTTTCATGATACAGCATCTAGCTTTCCAGTCCTCGGCCCAATACCACCTTTCTCCACACTATTGAGGGCTCATAGTTGGTGCACAAACTTGTCTTAGTAACAAAGTTCAAAATTATGAAATGCCAAATAATTCGAAATGGATGTAACAGGTAATTTTCAACCCACTGCATTTGTAGTTTGGGACACATCTATAATACTCATTAACTTTTCTAAATAAGGGACCCTATTTCAAAAGGTGTGTAGGAAGCTATGCACAAATGCAGTCAGTAGGAGTTTGTATGCATTAAAATGTCCTGCACCACAGGAGGTCATATGTAGGAGTGGGTGGGCAAACTTCAGAACAGGGGAAGGTACTGAATCACTTGAAAAATTCTCCATGCTCTTTATTTATGTATTCAATTACTTGTTCCAGTTTTTACCCCCTAAGCACTCTTACTTCACAGGGTTATTTCAAGGCTGAATAGAAGTGCTACATTCTTGATGCAAACCTGTCTTTACACCCACTTCCTCTTTAAACTTAACAAGCAAAATTTTACTGAAAGATGATGAACCAACTCCCAAAGCAAGTTCCAAACCTAGCTTGCAGTTGTCAGTTACTATCCAGGTTGCCCAAAGAAGTGCTAAATGCTCCATCCCTGGCAGTGTTCAAGGCCAGGTTGGACGGAGCCTTGGGTGACATGGTCTAGAGTGAGGCCTCCCTGCCCATGGCAGGGGGGTTGGAACTAGATGATCTTAAGGTCCTTTCCAACCCTAACCATTCTATGATTCACAAAGATGTACAATTCTGCTATAGTCGAATTTAAAGAGATTAATTTTTATGGCAGGCCAACAAGTACTGTTGTGCTACAGGTCACAGAAAACAGGAGAGAGAAGCAAGAGCATGAAGGGATTATATATTTGAAAGACAAGAAAAAATGAGAAGGTAAGGGCCAATGCAGAAAATGTAATTAAATGTGGAAAAATGGACATGGCTTTTTTTGTGTTAAAACCAGCTGTAACAACTGGAGATGGAAAATCTCTTGTGATGAAGAGGGTTGAAATGAGAACACTGTAGCAAAGGTGAGTCTTGAGGTCATAACAATGACTTAGATTTTATCAGTGAGTTTTTCCTGTCTATGAGGGCAGGAACACAGTGCAGAGCTTTAAAAATCCCACGTTTCTCTTAGAAAAGCAGTAACAAATTATCATCTTCACTAATGTATGAAAAAATTGCTTCATACAAGCAGCATTATTACAGCCACTTTTGCCTACTTGTTCCAACTAATTGCTCTTCATACTAATTTATAATGTAATTTATGTATCACATATAAAGCGCATACTGTAATATAAGCTTTCAGTGGATGAGGCAAGCTCTTTGGACACTCTGTATTTATACCCTTGACCAATGACTGCATTTTTAAGCAGTCACAATTAATTCCAAATTTGTGTGTTTATGCTCTTCTCCTTTTACACAAAATTTGGACCAGAGCTTACTGCATTTAAAAGTCTCATTAAGCTTTACTGTCAGTTCTGCTCACTGAGCTGGACTTGCACTGAAATAATAGGCCAAGTATAGAAGAAAGCATATCTTTTAATTTGTTTCTGAATTCTCCATTTCTGGTAATCTGCAAAACTTCTGCCTGAAAGTACTACATTTATTCCAGAGACTTATTAGATGATGCTTTAAAATTAGCATGTGTCTTTAAACTGCAGTTCTAGAATGGCAGGGTTTCATTATAGAAGTTTCCAAAACTAGTAATTACCCTCTTAATGAGCCCTTGATGATATTGTTCATAATTAGATGTACAGGGGAGACTCAATTATTTCAAATACAGTTGGGTGCATGTGCGCTGGCTGAAGCAGCCAATTGGTTTGAATGTCCAGTCAGACACAATTGCCTCTTGACAAAGATCATTGACCACTGAGAATTGGCATCTTGAAATCTGCAAAGCTAATGAGAATACTGCTACTTTTCATATTCCACCATAAAACCAGTGATCCTCTGCTAGAAGAAGGATTTTTTTTTTTCTTTAAATCAAGCTGTCCCTCAACTGTGTTGCTGCCAAGCTCAACAGTATTTTTGATTAGCTGGGATTTTGGGGGGAAGGTGGTGTCTCAACCAGGAAAACCACTCACTGAGATACTTAGCCCAAGGAGGAGACTAGGTGAAGTTCTTCTATTCTTTCATTCAGAATTGTTAGAACCAGGTATATGAGTCCATGATGTGATGGAAACTTTCTTACCCTACCCCTGATGGCTAGCTCAGAAATAATGGAGCACAATATAGCACCAACTAAACACAAAACTACAAAATAGAAAAGAACGACTGAGGAATTCCTGTTGTTTTAGTTCTATGTTGCTAATAATATGCAATGTCTTTGACTCTTCACAAATAAAATCCAGAGAGGTTGACAGAAATATTTATCTACCTGACAAGGTTATCTGATGATACCTTGATTCTTGTAGAAATATTTACCTGTGAAGTGCCTAGTGCTAAATATTCTTTAATTTCTTTCTTCTTTAAAATATTTTTACATGGCCTTTCTGCTCCTCATTTATTTCCGTGCTGCTTTTTCTACCTACAGTACAATTCTAACCTAGAAACATGTCCATAAAGACTAGAGTAGCTCCATGGAAACTAAGGTTTTCCTTTTCAGACTGGCTAGTTTTTCCTCATGTAACTGCCAGCTAGAAGATGATCTGGCATAGCTAATGCATTGATTAAGACAGGTTGAATATACAGACAAGAATGTATCTACAAAGATTGATATTTGCTACTTTGCTTTACAAAGTATTTTCCATATTTAAGTGCTACTATTATCATCTGCAGTTGGAAACTAAAACAATAAAGCTATATATTTTTTCTGTTACAGCAAACATGCTCATCAAACATACAAGCTTACTGCTTTTGCTGCAGAATAGAAAGCAAAGTTATAAAACTCTTACTAATGTTCTAACTTTCTCTAGAAGCTAACATAGGACTCCTAAGGCTGACTGATGATCAAATTCTTCCCTTCATTTTAAGATAAAAATAATTTCTCCTTAAAGGACAGTCTTTAAGAAAGAATCCATTCAAATGGTCAAAGAGCATAAATTTTCAGGGAACACATGTTCTTTAGGACTAGTGTCCAAAACTTCCTGCCTTTTGACATGTCCAGCAACACTGGCAGGTGAAAAACCTGAAGTGTCTCATTTATATGATAGTAATTTCCTTTTTTTTTTTCTCTACAAACCCTCAAGTCATATTTTGACATTTAGCTGAGAATTATTCATGACATGCAAAGGATGAAAGACAACCTAAGTTGAAATAGTTTGTTGCATATAGACTTGCATATAGACAGTTAACAGACCTTACATGCATGATTTTTTTTACTGTAACAGAGACCATCATTACTGTAAAATCAACTTTGCTGCCTTTGAACATCAGTTATATAAAGAATTGTATTATAACTGTTCATGAAATAGTATATCAGCTTCCAGTGTTTAACAGTTTAACAATAAACCCACAACCTGTAAAACAGGGTTTTTTTATTCAGCAGTTTTATTTATAAATACACTGTAGGCAAGTTTGAAGCTTGCCAAAGTGAATTTCCAACAACTGAAAACTTTAGGGGGAAAAAAAAAAAAGGTTCATGGCTATCAAATTTTTAAGGGAAAGTACAGCAGACATGCTTTAAAAATGAAAATGTGTATCATGGATCTTAGATTTCATATTTGTCACAGAGCTGAAGCAGCATGTTAACATTCAATAGTCTCCATTGCCATAGCAACACATGCTTGTCAGAGCAGGGCTGATTTGATGCAGGCACCTCCCTTCAGAAATGATCTGCTAATGCTTAAATATGCATATCTAGAATTCAGTAGGATTTTCATGTGATTTCTTTTAGAAAGGTAATATACAATACAAGGTATACATCTCAAGATAACTTATCTGATCTGAATCTGTGCAACTTGCTCTTTACTAAACCAAAGTTCCGAGGTATTTAATGCAGCTAGACACAGAAGTAGATGATGCAGGCAACAAGTTTTTCATGAAGGAAATTATAAATGAAAATAATCAGATTTGGATGTCTATTTAGCATTTATATAATAGTACACAAACACTGGATGTCACCCTGTCACTTTTGGAGTCAACAGAGACACTTTCCCCTGTTTTCATCAGACGTAACAGTTTGTTCAGTTTTGATTTACAGTCAGTCATACGGCACTCAAGGAGCATTGTCATCACACATGGCTGGATTAAAGGAGGGAGGGGTGCAGAGTTAAGTGATCTGTGCAAGTTTACGTAAAAAGTTGGTGTGAGAAAGACTGTTTTGCAGCTTTTGATCAGTTATTACTACATTATTATTGTTACATATGCTACCATTTATATTTTCATCATTACCTGATTAAAAGAAAAAAAGGCAATACAAGAAATCTCTCGGTTGATGCTGCACACTTTACCTGGTTCTGAGAATTCACCACACAGACTACTAAGCCTGGTTTCCACTGTGCTGCGCTGTGGTTTAGAACCATGGTATATTTGTAATCAATCAAGTGTTGATACATTCAAAAATGTATGCAGATTGAAATGTTAATGTCCCTAGAAACTAAAGATTGGAAAATGCTGAAGTGTAACCACAAGTTATACTCAGTAATGCATTACTCATGATGCACTTGGACTTAGAATGACTTTAAAAATTTTCAATGTTTATTCATATCAAGTGGTTTACAAGAGTCTCCTAAGTATTGGTTGCTCAGGGCAATGTTATATCAAAAAAGATTCTAGTAAGATGAGAGTAATTCCCCACACCCATTGTTTTCTGTATCACA
Organism: Strigops habroptila; assembly: GCF_004027225.2. NCBI lineage: Eukaryota > Metazoa > Chordata > Aves > Psittaciformes > Psittacidae > Strigops > Strigops habroptila. The sequence goes on from NC_044301.2 coordinate 25,677,257, forward strand.
CTTAAATAAGATTTGCCAGCCATTTCTTTTTTTTTATTTTAAATAAGGCACTAGATAGAAGAAGAATTCAAAATAACCATGCCTTTAAATCTAAATTTGCTTTTAAAAAATCTAGGCTAATATTTAGAACAGTAGTTCATCATGTATTTCAATTTGTGACCAAGTGCCATAACTAAAAATCTGTTGGATTTATGAATCTAAAAGCAAGTTCATACTATTCCTTCAACTTGGAAGTAAGCTGTTAAAGGAGTCTCATACCATAGTTTACAATTACATATTTTTTAGAAATGATGAATTACCTTGAAAAAGTTTTGCAACACCAGTTCCTCTTCCTTTATTCATATTTCCGATGTGTTTTCTCTTTCTCTGTCAATGGCTGTCCTGGGTTCAGCTATAGCAGTCATTTTTCTCCTGCTTAGTAGCTGGTGCAGTGCTGTGTTTTTTAACTTTCAGCCTGGGAACAACGCTGATAACACTGATGTTTTTAGTTGTTGCTAAGTAATGTTTATTCCAACCAAGGACTTTCTCAGTCTCATGCTTTGCCAGGGAGGAGGGGAAGCCGGGAGGAAGCAGAGACAGGACACCTGACCCAAACTAGCCAAAGGGGTATTCCATACCACAGCACGTCATGCCCAGTATATAAACCGGGGGGAGTTACCCGGAAGGCCCAGATCACTGCTCGGGTCGGGCTGGGTATCGGTCGGCGGGTGGTGAGCAATTGTATCCTCTCCCCTTGTTATTTCACTAATCGTTATTATCATTGGTGGTAGCAGTAGTGGTTTTGTGTTATACCTTAGTTGCGGGACTGCTCTTATCTCAACCCGTGGGAGTTACATTCTTCCCATTCTCCTCCCCATCCCTCCGGGAGCGGGGGGAGGAAGAAGGGGGGGGGGAGTGAGCGAGCGGCTGTGTGGTTCTGAGTTACCGGCTGGGCTCAAACCACGACAGTTCTTTTTGGCGCCCAACGTGGGGCTCGAAAGGTTGAGATAACGACAGATCTGACCAGAGTGTGTTTAATCATATTTGTGATAAGCATTCATTGTTACTACTCGTCACAATGGTGATTATTTGGCTCTCAGACGTGTTGCGCTTGATCTCAGAGTTTCAGCATGTTGTACCTTACTTACAGCCACTATTTGCTGTTTTAGTGTTTATCGGCTGGGGGGCCTGGGCTAAGGTTCTTGTTTCACTGTACTTCATGGTAATGACTTGTAATACAATAGACTCATTGATCATGAAACTGGTCTGGTTTGTGCTTCCAGCGTGGCCATCACCACTATACATTGGGAGGTATATAATGAAATATTTTAGCAATTGCATATCTTTTCTTTTCTCCTCGGGGGGTAAACTTACGAAGGAAGCATTCTCTTTCACCCCCCCGTTCCTCCACTAGCCTATTTGCAACAGCAATTGAGAGTTCTGAAGGTTTTAGATGGCCTTTGAGTACCCTTGAAACCTGCCTGCTGATTGTGCTGGGGATCAGCATGTTGGCAAACATACGGAGTGTGTTTTACCCACGGCCATCCTGTCGTAGGAACATCCTATTTCGTTTAATGTCAAAAATTCAGCAGTATCAAGTTCGAACCTGGTCTAGGGTTAGACGACGATATAGGAGGACCACCAGGAGATTTTCCCTGAGGCTGGACAGTTATGAGTGGCAGGGTGTGTGGGATAGTATGGGCAAGTACCTAGGCCAGTGGGCCCCTCCAGTGCTTTGGAACTTCACCACTGAACAAGTGCAACATCCGGAAAAACTAGTAAAACACTTAAACGAGGTGTGCTGTCGTCCTGGTTATACCAGAGGGGGACAAATTTTGGCAACGTGCTGGGGCTTGGCCTATGCCTACAGAGCCCTGCTCAACACTATCCAGCACCTTCAAAGGGAAAAAAATGTCTCTGGATCTGATGGCAAAGCAACAGACAATGCAGCTATGCCAACTACAAGCACAGCAGCTACTCAGACCCTGACCACAACAGTCAACACAGCTACTCCAAGTACAGCAGCTACATCAACCCCAGTGACAAGCACAACAGCTACTCAAACCCTGACCACAACAGACAACGCAACTACTCCAACTTCAAATACAGCAGTTACACCAACCCCAGTGACAAGCACAACAGCTACTCAAACCCCGACAGCAACAGACAATGTGGCTACTCCAAGCACCGCAGCCACACCAACCCCAGTGACAAGCACAGTAGCTACTCAAACCCCGACAGCAACAGACAATAAAGCTACTCCAAGCACCACAGCTACACCAACCCCAGTGACATGCACAGTAGCTATTCAAACCCCGACAGCAACAGACAATATGGCTACTCCAAGCACTGCAGCTACACCAACCCCAGTGACAAGCACAGTAGCTACTCAAACCCCAACAGCAACAGATAATGCAGCTGTTGGTGTTACTCAACTCCCAAGCACAACAGCTGCACCAACCCCAGCAATAGACATTGCAACCACTCCAATCCTAGTGGCAGGCACTGCAGCCACTCCAACCACAGTGACAAACACTGCAGCTAAACCAAATGTCCAGTTTGTGACAATGTCTGTTGCCCCTGTAAGCAAAAGCAGACGAAAGGCACAAAGAGCAACCCGCGAAGCGAAGAAAGATGAAGACCCAGTGCCATTACTATATGCAACAGCACCTGAACAAGAGTTACTACTACGTGGGTCAGAGGAAGAGGAAGAAGAAGAAGAGGTCACTTCTCGACCCCGGACCTCAACCGAACTACGGAATATGCGAAAAGATTTCACCCGTCTTCCAGGGGAGCACATTGTCACCTGGTTGCTCCGGTGCTGGGACAATGGGGCCGACGGTCATGAACTAGAAGGTAGGGAAGCCAAGCAGCTGGGATCACTTGCTAAGGAAGGAGGAATTGACAAAGCGATTGCAAGAGAGAAGCGAGCCCTCAGTCTTTGGAGGCGGCTCCTGGCAGCTGTGAAGGAAAGGTTTCCCTACAAAGACGATATTACGAATCGCTCAGCCAACTGGACCACGATAGAGAAAGGCATCCAGTCCCTGAGGGAATCAGCCATTATAGAGATGATCTATCGTAGGCCGGATTCCAGGAACACATCCGTAGACCCAGATGAAGTCGAATGTACACGACCCATGTGGCGGAAACTTACACGGAGTGCGCCATCATCATATGCCCACACATTGGCATCAATGACCTGGAATGACGGAGTATCACCAACAGTGGATTTCCTGATTCGTCAACTCCGAGAGTTCAAAGACAATCTCACCCCTTCCATCATTTCAGCTGTGGAAAAACTGTCCCAGGAGTTCAAACAATTGAGAGACGATTTATCCGATCTATCCAGCTCTCCACGCGTACCAACCCATGTCTCAGCTATCAACAGAAGGCGCCCTACTGCTCGAGAAAGAAAATATACGAGGTACACGCCACGGGCCACCCTATGGTTTTACCTGCGGGATCATGGAGAAGACATGAGAAAGTGGGATGGAAAACCTACTTCAGCTCTGGAGCAACGGGTGCGTGAACTGAAGAGGAGAACAATGGTCAAGGATGATCCTCCCAGGAAAGCTGCTGCTCCAGTCTCTGGCGAGCAGTTTCCCAGATGGAGCGAAAGAGCTGATTTTACTCCAGCTCCTGTGATAAGGAATACTAATCCCTTTCTACAAGACAGAAGTGGAGAATTTTGTGATCACTATTAGAGGGGCCCTGCCTCCAGCCAGGTGGAGGAGAGGGATAATCGGGTTTACTGGACTGTGTGGATCAGATGGCCTGGCACATCAGTCCCACAGAAGTATAAGGCTCTAGTAGATACCGGTGCACAGTGTACTCTGATGCCATCAAGGTATCAAGGGGTGAAACCCATTTCTATTTCTGGAGTGACAGGAGGATCCCAAGCGTTAACTATGCTGGAAGCTGAAATCAGCCTGACTGGGAGGAAGTGGCAAAAGCACCCCATTGTAACTGGTCCAGGGGCTCCATGCATCCTTGGCATAGACTATCTCAGGAGAGGGTATTTCAAAGACCCAAAAGGGTATAGATGGGCTTTTGGTATCGCTGCCTTGGAGAAAGAGGAAATTAAGCAGCTGTCCACCTTACCCGGTCTCTCAGAGGATCCTTCTGTTGTGGGGTTGCTGAAGGTCGAAGAACAACAAGTGCCAATTGCGACCACAACAGTGCACCGGCGGCAATATCGCACCAACCGAGACTCCTTGATTCCCATCCATAAGCTGATCCGCAGACTGGAGAGCCAAGGAGTGATCAGCAGGACCTGCTCACCCTTTAATAGCCCCATATGGCCAGTGCAAAAGTCTAATGGAGAGTGGAGATTAACAGTAGACTATCGTGGCCTGAACGAAGTCACACCACCATTGAGTGCTGCCGTACCGGACATGTTAGAACTTCAGTATGAACTGGAGTCAAAGGCAGCCAAGTGGTATGCCACAATTGACATTGCCAATGCATTTTTCTCAATCCCTTTGGCAGCAGAATGCAGGCCACAGTTTGCTTTCACTTGGAGGGGCGTCCAGTACACTTGGAACCGACTGCCCCAGGGGTGGAAACACAGCCCTACCATCTGCCATGGATTGATCCAGACTGCACTGGAACAGGGGCAAGCTCCAGAACACCTGCAATACATTGATGACATCATCGTGTGGGGTGATACAGCGGAAGAAGTTTTTGAGAAAGGGAGGAAAATAATCCAAATCCTGCTGAAGGCCGGTTTTGCCATAAAACGGAATAAGGTCAAGGGACCTGCACAGGAGATTCAATTTTTGGGAATAAAATGGCAAGATGGACGCCGCCAGATCCCCACAGACGTGATCAACAAGATAACAGCAATGTCTCCACCAACTAACAAGAAAGAAACACAAGCTTTCTTAGGTGTTGTGGGGTTCTGGAGAATGCACATCCCAAATTACAGTCTGATTGTAAGCCCTCTCTACCACGTGACCCGGAAGAAGAATGATTTCAAATGGGGCCCTGAGCAACAACAAGCCTTTGAACAAATTAAACGAGAAATAGTTCATGCAGTAGCCCTTGGACCAGTCCGGGCCGGGCCAGATGTGAAAAATGTGCTCTATACCGCAGCTGGGGAGAATGGTCCTACCTGGAGCCTCTGGCAGAAAGCTCCAGGGGAGACTCGAGGTCGACCCCTTGGCTTTTGGAGTCGGGGATATAAAGGATCCGAGGCCAGCTATACTCCCACTGAAAAAGAGATACTGGCAGCCTATGAAGGGGTTCGAGCTGCCTCAGAAGTGATTGGAACTGAAGCGCAGCTCCTCCTGGCACCCCGGTTGCCTGTGCTGGGCTGGATGTTCAAAGGCAGGGTCTCCTCTACACATCATGCAACTGATGCTACATGGAGTAAGTGGGCCGCACTAATTACACAACGAGCTCGAATAGGAAATCCCAGTCGTCCAGGAATTCTAGAAGTCATCATGGACTGGCCAGAGGGCAAAGATTTTGGGATGTCACCAGAAGAGGAGGTGACGCGTGCTGAAGAGGCCCCACCATATAATGAACTGTCAGGGAGTGAAAAGCAATATGCCTTGTTTACTGATGGGTCCTGCCATATTGTGGGAAAGCATCGGAGATGGAAGGCAGCTGTGTGGAGTCCCCTAGGACAAGTTGCAGAAACTGCTGAGGGAGAGGGTGAATCGAGTCAATTTGCAGAGGTGAAAGCCATCCAGCTGGCCTTGGACATTGCTGAACGAGAAAAATGGCCAGTACTTGATCTCTATACTGACTCATGGATGGTGGCAAATGCCCTGTGGGGGTGGTTGCAGCAATGGAAGCAGAGCAACTGGCAACGCAGAAGTAAACCCATCTGGGCTGCTGCATTGTGGCAAGATATCGCTGCTCGGGTGCAGAACCTGGTGGTGAAGGTACGCCACGTAGATGCTCATGTACCCAAGAGTCGGGCCACTGAGGAACACCAGAATAACCAGCAAGTGGATAAAGCTGCTAAGATTAAAGTGGCTCAGATGGACTTGGATTGGCAACATAAGGGTGAATTATTTTTAGCCCGGTGGGCCCATGACACCTCAGGCCATCAAGGCAGAGATGCAACATATAGATGGGCTCGTGATCGAGGGGTGGACTTAACGATGGACACTATTGCCCAGGTTATTCACGAATGTGAAACATGTGCTGCAATTAAGCAAGCCAAGCGGTTAAAGCCTCTCTGGTATGGAGGACGATGGCTGAAGTACAAGTATGGGGAGGCCTGGCAGATTGACTATATCACACTCCCACCAACCCGCCAGGGCAAGCGCTATGTGCTTACCATGGTGGAAGCAACCACCGGCTGGCTGGAAACATACGCTGTGTCCCATGCCACTGCCCGGAACACTATCCTGGGCCTTGAGAAACAAGTCTTGTGGCGACACGGCACCCCAGAGAGAATTGAGTCAGACAATGGGACTCATTTCCGGAACAACCTCATAGACGCTTGGGCCAAAGAGCATGGCATTGAGTGGGTATACCACATCCCCTACCATGCACCAGCCTCTGGGAAAATCGAATGGTACAATGGGCTGTTAAAAACTACACTGAGAGCAATGGGTGGTGGGACTTTCAAACACTGGGATACACATTTACCAAAAGCCACCTGGTTGGTCAACAGTAGGGGATCTGCCAACAGGGCTGGCCCAGCCCAATCAGAACTTTTACATACTGTAGAGGGGGATAAAGTTCCTGTGGTGCACATAAAGAATTTGTTGGGGAAGACAGTCTGGGTTATTCCTGCTTCAGGTAAAGGCAAACCCACTCGTGGGGTTGCTTTTGCTCAGGGACCTGGATATACTTGGTGGGTAATGCGGGAAGATGGGGAAGTCCGATGTGTACCTCAAGGGGATTTGATTTTGGGGGAAAACAGCCAATGAAGTCAATTGTACGCTGTTGCCTGCTCTATAACACTTTTATAGCCCACCAGCTAGATATCTTCAGGTCACCAGCCATTGACCCTGACTTCCCTCCGATCATCACCTCAACAAAGAATGAATTTTGAGGAAACCAGACGAGCTCAGCAGTGACCAGATGAGTTTGGCGGTATCATCAGCAGGCAACAACCCAACACTATGTACCGTCCCTCCTGCCCGGAAAGACTATTACAAGAGATGGAGCCTGACATCATGGACTGGATGAGTTCAGCAATTTTACAGGGATTGGTCCATGGACTAGGGAACGATATCTTTCTCTGTGTGTGGGTGTGGGTGTATATATATGTGTATATATGGGACAGGGGTGATGGTGTGCTGAGAGATGTGGGATCTGAGCATGACGTGAATGGTATGGAATAAGGGGTGGATACTGTCCTGGGTTCAGCTATAGCAGTCATTTTTCTCCTGCTTAGTAGCTGGTGCAGTGCTGTGTTTTTTAACTTTCAGCCTGGGAACAACGCTGATAACACCAATGTTTTTAGTTGTTGCTAAGTAATGTTTATTCCAACCAAGGACTTTCTCAGTCTCATGCTTTGCCAGGGAGGAGGGGAAGCCGGGAGGAAGCAGAGACAGGACACCTGACCCAAACTAGCCAAAGGGGTATTCCATACCACAGCACGTCATGCCCAGTATATAAACCGGGGGGAGTTACCCGGAAGGCCCAGATCACTGCTCGGGTCGGGCTGGGTATCGGTCGGCGGGTGGTGAGCAATTGTATCCTCTCCCCTTGTTATTTCACTAATCGTTATTATCATTGGTGGTAGCAGTAGTGGTTTTGTGTTATACCTTAGTTGCGGGACTGCTCTTATCTCAACCCGTGGGAGTTACATTCTTCCCATTCTCCTCCCCATCCCTCCGGGAGCGGGGGGAGGAAGAAGGGGGGGGGGGGGAGTGAGCGAGCGGCTGTGTGGTTCTGAGTTACCGGCTGGGCTCAAACCACGACACTGATGAAAATACTTAGCCTGTAGGCACAGTATTTTCATGCAGCTGAATTTACCATCTGGCTTGATGACTGTGGATACTTATGCTTTACTCACATAAGGTTACGTTTGTAGTTATACATGCAATTGCAGCTTGGTCAATAATTCTGCCTTCCCAGAAAGGTTACTAGGTGTGAGTCAGTGGTTACAGCAAAGTGAAAACTTTGAGGGACAAGATTTGTCCATTGTTCAGCAGTGCAGTAAAAACAGATCCAGCAGCATTTGCAGTACTTTTATAAAAATACGTGATCTGTTTTGTACATCATAGTACTGTACACTGAGTATATTTATACATCCACTCCCTGTAGTTGTTAGATAAGAACATGTCTGAATTACATGTTACAGACCTGTAAAATTCAACGGCGTAGATACATGCTTCATTGTTGGTATGCAGCCACACACTTAATGCTCAGACTTCTGACTCCAATGACAAATATGTGCTTTAATCTGAGCATGAGGAGGGGAGTGGGTATATAATTCATGCTTCAGATTCTTTTACTCAAGAGTTTGAATCAAGCTGATGTTTCTTGCTTTTTATGTCAGATAGATAGAACAATCTTTGCCTTACTATTTAAAGTTCCTCCAAAAGCAGAATCTGCATATGAACAATTGCTTCAGGACAGGAAACATTTTGTGGATATCAAACTTAGGTCTTCATTTCCCTTTAATCCTGGATTTCTCAGGTGAAATTATCACAGATGCCATTCAACATTACAAAAAAACCCCAACTCTAACTTATATACTACTGCCCTCTACTGCATTTTTAATATAGATCGTTAAAGTATGCACTATGTCAACTCAAACCATACAAGTGACAGTTCTTGTCAGGTTTATAAGAATCATTCATGTCATCATTCAACCAGCTCACCCATACAGCAGAGCTATAAACCAAAAAGTATTCAAGGTTTTGGGGAATATATCTGAACAATATATCTGAACGAGGAGAACCAAAGAAACGCCAAGGATTTGTATACTTGTATTCATTAAGCCTCCCATCTTTCATCTCCCAACTTCATAAGAAAAATACAGCATTGCAGTCATTGTAGAATTAAGAGCACCCTCCAGGCAGTTCTAGCTGCTCAAATACAAGTTGAAAAAAAACCCAAAGACAAAACCTATAGGAGATGTGAAACACACAGTAGTAATGCCTTCAGTTTATCTGAAGTTCACAAATCTCTGATGCTACTAGCTGCTGAAGATGTCTATTAGTGCAAAAGACTTAAGTCTACACAAACATATTTCTTGCCTAAAGAGTAGAGGCTTTTGTGTTATTGAATGTGGCTCATATCCAGGATGCGTCTTGGAATAAATGGCATCAGAACAAACTAGATGTTAATCCTCTTAATTCAGTTCCCCAGGAACTGATGTTTTGCTTCAGCAAAGAGATTTCTGCAGGACATAAGGCACTTCAGACTTAACTTAGTTCCTTCAATATTTTACAAAGCATTCTGTGTACTCCTTTCTAATGGAGATTGGGCAGACTGAAGTAGACAAACAGTACCGCATATTTTTCATTAAAATATATTGGAGTAAGGTCAGGTAAATAACTTTCCTTGATGCCGTCGTGCTAGGGAATGTTTTTCTTCCCCCTTCACCCTCACCGCCATGACCAAGCTTTGCCATTCATTGCCAGGGCACCACACCTGAATATTTGTTGAGATCTTCCTCTCTCTAGTGGATCCTTTGTTAGTTGTACCGTGGAGCCAGAGCCAAAGTTTGCATGAAACAGTTTCATTCGTCTTTACAAAAGCAAGCTTACAATCCTATGGTTATTTCCCATAAGTTAAATAAATACTGATTTTGACAGCAAGAAAAGCCCCTGGCAAACAGAATTGTAAGCCAAGCAGCAACATGTCCCACGAGGGAAGCTATGATCTTAGATACTGCTGCCAATATTTGAATTCCAAACTTCCCAGGTATTTCTAGACAAAGTCAATGTATGCTTTATAAAAATTTACATTAGAAATTTATGAAACAGTTACAGCCACAAGATCATGATGCCACTGAGTCTTCAGTAATTCCTCCCCATTAAAAATCCATTACCTTCTAAGCCCTCATCCTTGAAAGAGAAGATGTAAATGAACACACACAAAATCTCAAAAGCTATTGACCACTGAGAACATCCATTTTCTTTTGTTTCAAATTCAGAATTTGTAAGCAAGCTTTGCAATTACATGAAGTTGGGGGAAGAAAGGCAGAGCAATTTGATTTCTCAATGTTAAGGAGTGAGCACACTAACATATTGCAAAGCATTGTACAAACATTGACTAAATGTAATGTAACCCTGGAATTAACAGAAAGCAGGAAAAAGTAAAATTGATGGACATCCCTCTGTCTCCAAGCTTTGATTACAGACAAGGATTACTTTGATTTGGCTTTAATGCTCAAAAATAGTAATTTTTTATTTTGTCTTCGATAGCTGTCAGATCCATACCTTCTGAGGGTCCATCTGAACATTCATATTTACCATTTGAGAGGGTTCATAAGACCTGTTGGTCTTGAAAGTTTGTGTCTTTGGCCATCCACTGCATTAAGTTACCTCCATATCCGTGTTTGATAAAGAGTAGCTTGCTGTCAGGTTATTAGTCAAGGCAGAATGGGAAATGGAAGTAGCTGAGCATAAAGAAAAGATCTCCTAGGCACAGTCACATAGGCTCAACCATCCTCATTGCATTGCAGGAGAGTGGGGTTCAACAGCGGATGTGAAGCCTGGGTAATAAACAGCGACTGGCTTCAGCACTTTTTCTATTGAGGCACTAGTCTTTGATGCGTATGATTAGAACTCATTTCTGGTTCTCTTAACACATATGAAAAGACATTCAAAATGTGGTCAGATGTTGAAGGACTGGGGGAGCATGTTTTATGGGTTTGGGTTTTTGTCTGATGGGGTTGTCAAAGAGTAGCAAAACCATTGACTGTTTATCACTATTAAGGCTCAATGGGGTACACACAAACGCAAGTTAACTCTGTCAGTGAGTTACCCTCAGGAGAGAGTACTTCAAAGACCCAAAAGGGTACCTATGGGCTTTTGATATAGCTGCCTTGGAGACAGAGGAAATGAAGCAGCTGTCCACCTTGCCTGGTCTCTCAGAGGATCCTTCTGTTGTGGGGTTGCTGAAGGTCGAAGAACAACAAGTGCCAATCGCAATCACAACAGTGCACCGGCAGCAATATCGCACCAACCGAGACTCCCTGATTCCCAACCATAAGCTGATCCGTAGACTGGAGAGCCAAGGAGTGATCGGCAGGACCTGTTCACCCTTTAACAGCCCCATATGGCCAGTGCAAAAGTATAATGGAGAGTGGAGACTAACAGTAGACCATCTTGGCCTGAATGAAGTCACACCACCATTGAGTGCTGCTGTGCCAGACATGGTGGAACTTCAATATGAACTGGAGTCAAAGGCAGCCAAGTGGGATGCCACAACTGATATTGCCAATGCATTTTTCTCAATCCCTTTGGCAGCAGAGTGCAGGCCACAGTTTGCTTTCACTTGGAGGGGCATCCAGAACACTTGGAACCAACTGCCCCAGGGGTGGAAACACAGCCCTACCATCTACCGTGGACTGATCCAGACTGCACTGGAACAGGGGCAAGCTCCAGAACACCTGCAATACATTGATGACATCATCGTGTGGGGAGATACAGTGGAAGAAGTTTTTAAGAAAGGAAGATAATCCAAATCCTGCTGAAGGCCGGTTTTGCCATAAAATGGAGTAAGGTCAAGGGACCTGCACAGGAGATTCAATTTCTGGGAATAAAATGGCAAGATGGACGCCGCCAGATCCCCACAGACGTGATCAACAAGATAACAGCAATGTCTCCACCAAGTAACAAGAAAGAAACACAAGCTTTCTTAGGTGTTGTGGGGTTCTGGAGAATGCACATCCCAATTTACAGTCTGATTGTAAGCCCTCTCTATCATGTGACCAAGAAGAAGAAGAATTTCAAATGGGGCCCTGAGCAACAACAAGCCTTTGAACAAATTAAATGAGAAATAGTTCATGCAGTAGCCCTTGGACCAGTCCGGACTAGACAAGACATGAAAAATGTGCTCTGCACCGCAGCTCGGGAGAATGGTCCTACCTGCAGCCTCTGGCAGAAAGCTCCAGGGGAGACTCGAGGTCGACCCCTTGGCTTTTGGAGTCAGGGATACAGAGGATCGGAGGCCAGATACACTCCAACTGAAAAAGAGACACTGGCAGCCTATGAAGGGGTTTGAAGTGATTGGAAATGAAGCAAAGCTCCTCCTGGCACCCCGGTTGCCTGTGCTGGGCTGGATGTTCAATGGCAGGGTCTCCTCTACACATCATGCAACTGATGCTACATGGAGTAAGTGGGCCACACTAATTACACAGCAAGCTCAAATGGGAAATTCCAGTCATCCAGGAATTCTAGAAGTCATGATGGACTAGCCAGAGGGCAAAGATTTTGGAATGTCACCGGAGGAGGAGGTGATGCGTGCTGAAGAAGCCCCACCATATAATGAACTGTCAGAGAGTGAAAAGCAATATGCCTTGTTTACTGATGGGTCCTGCCATATTGTGGGAAAGCATCGGAGATGGAAGGCAGCTGTGTGGAGTCCCCTGGGACAAGTTGCAGAAACTGCTGAAGGAGAGGGTGAATTGAGTCAGTTTGCAGAGGTGAAAGCCATCCAGCTGGCCTTGGACATTGCTGAAGGAGAATAATGGCCAGTACTTGATCTCTATACTGACTCATGGATGGTGGCAAATGCCCTGTGGGGGTGGTTGCAGCAATGGAAGCAGAGCAACTGGCAACGCAGAGGGAAACCCATCTGGGCTGCAGCATTGTGGCAAGATATCGCTGCCCGGGTGCAGAACCTGGTGGTGAAGGTACGCCACATAGATGCTCATGTACCCAAGAGTCGGGCCACTGAGGAACACCAGAACAACCAACAGGTGGATAAAGCTGCTAAGATTGAAGTGGCTCAGATGGACTTAGACTGGCAAGATAAGGGTGAATTATTTTTAGCCCGGTGGGCCCATGACACCTCAGGCCACCAAGGCAGAGATGCAACATATAGATGGGCTTGTGATCAAGGGGTGGACTTAACAATGGACACTATTGCCCAGGTTATTCATGAATGTGAAACGTGCTGTAATTAAGCAAGCCGAGCGGTTAAAGCCTCTCTGGTATGGAGGACGATGGCTGAAGTACAAGTATGGGGAGGCCTGGCAGATTGACTATATTACACTCCCACCGACCCTCCAAGGCAAGCACTATGTGCTTACCATGGTGGAAGCAACCACCGGATGGCTGGAAACATATGCTGTGCCCCACGCCACTGCCCGGAACACTATCCTGGGCCTTGAGAAACAAGTCTTGTGGCGACACGGCACCCCAGAGAGAATTGAGTCAGACAATGGGACTCATTTCCGGAACAACCTTATAGACACTTGGGTCAAAGAGCATGGCATTGAGTGGGTATATCACATCCCCTACCATGCACCAGCCTCTGGGAAAATCGAATGGTACAATGGGCTGTTAAAAACTACCCTGAGAGCAATGGGTGGTGGGACTTTCAAACACTGGGATACACATTTACCAAAAGCCACCTGGTTCGTGAACACTTGAGAATCTACCAACAGGGCTGGCCCAGCCCAATCAGAACTTTTACATACTGTAGAGGGGGATAAAGTTCCTGTGGTGCACATAAAGAATTTGCTGGAGAAGACATTCTGGGTTATTCCTGCTTCAGGTAAAGGCAAACCCACTCGTGGGGTTGCTTTTGCTCAGGGACCTGGATATACTTGGTGGGTAATGCGGGAAGATGGGGAAGTCCGGTGTGTACCTCAAGGGGATTTAATTTTGGAGGAAAACAGCTAAGGAACTCAATTATGTGCTGTTGCCTGCTCTGTAACATTTTTATAGCCCATCAGCTAGATGCCCATCTCCACCACTCCGGGTTTTGAAATGAAGATATATGCTGTCTTGATCATCAGCGGAGAATAAAGTCATGGGAAAAACCGGCAGCAGCAGAACTGTCCTCAAGTTACCATCGACTGACTCTGACTTCCCTCCGATTATCACCCCAACAAAGAATGAACTTTGATGAAACCACATGAGCTCAGCAGTGACCAGACGAGTTCAGCACTGACCAGATGAGTTCGGTGGTGTCATCAGCAGGCAACAATCCAACACTACACACTGTCCCTCCTGCCCTGAAAGACTGTTTCAAGAGATGGAGCCTTACATTATGGACTGGATGAATTCAGCAACTTTATAGGGATTGGTCCATGGACTAAGGAATATCTCTCTTTTTGTCTGTGTGTGTGTGTATATATATGTGTATATATATATGAGACAAAAAGCGATGGTACATTTTAAAATATGGGATTTGAGCATGACATTAATGATATGGAATAAGGGGTGGATACTGTCCTGGGTTCAGCTGTAGCAGTCATTTTTCTCCTTCTTAGTAGCTGGTGCAGTGCTGCGTTTTTGACTTTCAGCTGGGGAACAACGCTGATAACACACCGATGTTTTTACTTGTTGCTAAGTAAAAAAAAAAAAAGGCCGCTTGGCCCCCCTGGATCTCTGCACAGGGAGGGTGGCATCCTGGCCCTCCTGCTGTTTATCGGGCCCTTTACACTGATCAAGGACTTTTCAGCATCTCATGCTCTGCCAGTGAGGAGGGGCACAAGAAGGTGGGATGAAGCAGAGACTGGACACCTGACTCAAACTAGCCAAAGCGGTATTCCATACCAGAGCATGTCATGCCCAGTATGTAAACTGGGGGGAGTTACCCGGAAGGCCCAGATCACTGCTCAGGTCAAGCTGGGTATCTATTTGTTGGCGGGTGGTGAGCAATTATATTCTCTCCCTTTGTCATTTCACTTATCATTATTATTATTGGTGGTGGTAGTAGTGGTTTTGTATTATATCTTAGTTACTGAGCTGTTCTTATCTCAACCCGTGGGATTTACATTCTTTCGATTCTCCTCCCCATCCCTCTGGGAGCAGGGGAAGAGGGGAGGGTGGGAGTGAGTGAGCGGCTTCGTGGTTCTGAGCTACCGGCTGGGCTTAAACCATGACAGTCAGATAGCCCTGTTTAGCAATAGCCTAGATATCAGTTCTTCAAGTAACAGTAGTCAATCTCAGGCTTTTATATAAAGTATGTAATGTGACTTCCTCAAATTCATCAAGTCCATTTAAAATAATTAGTCACTGCATAAATTGGGCTGATGAAGAATCACAGTCAGAGAGACATTCTTTGTCAAAAGGCATCAGAACATATTTTCTATTTGTATTTTTAATCTACTAAAGTGATTCAGTTTTCAAAAGTCATTAAGGACTCTATGTTACTGCTGTTCATCTTATTTTACCTTACTGTACTTTTCCACTTTTTCCAGCTTCTGAGCCTTTTTTTCCATATATTTCATGCTAAACATTCTCTCAATAAAAGGAGACAGCTCATTTTCTTTTGCAACACAAAATTTGGTTTCCTTCACATAAAATAATTTTGTAACTAGGCCAAGCGTTTATATATCCAGATAACACAAGTACAAAGGTTCATTAGTTCACTAGCCACTCTCTAACAACTTACAAGGCTACAGAAATATTTTATTTATGCTTTGGCTTTCCAATACCTTAACATATAAAATTACCTGCTCCTTTCTGGATTTTCAGCAGTAGCGCTTTAACAGCCCTAATAATACATTGTGCAGTCTTTGGTTAAAACCTGAATTTAAGAATCATTCTAGAAAGAACAGATTATTTTCTATGATTGTTAACAGAGAATGACACTGATCCACATCAATCACCTTTAAAGTGCAAGCAGTACTGGTAACAAATTGAATAGACCCTGCAAGAGTACCAAGTACTATTTGCTTCCAAATCTGCTGAGGTGGGGGGTAATAACTTCAACTATTTGCAAAATAATCCCTAAAACCTGAAGTGAAGGTGTTAGGGTTAGGGTGCTGAAATATTTCACACAAAATTAGTGATCGCCTGTTAAGTGAGAAGGAAAAGAGTTCAGGATTAGGATATTCTGCTCAGATGCTGCATGGTATAGAACAAGAAGTTGGCAAGCAACATCAATACAGACAAACCATTAAGACAAACTTAACATCAGTATTTTGAGTAAAACATTGTGTATTAATTTCCTTGATTTCCTGGGCTCATACTACATTCTGATTTTGCCTGAAGAATGCTGATTTGGGAATGAAACATTCCATTTAATTCTTTTTTGTTGATCTGAATGACCACAAAGTAAATTAGTCTTCAAAGGAAACTATTAAGCTAGAAGTTTGGAGGAAAACTAATGCAAGCAAAAGAGAAAGTCAACATAATTTCTCAAAACTGTGATCCCATAATTAAAGGATTTAAGATAGCACAGCAAAATAGCATCAGACAATATGCAACTATAACTTTGTTATTTGAAAGATGCACAACCCAAGCTAGCACTAGCATTACATCAGTATTCTGATTGCCGAGGTAAGTATCTCCAGAGAGGACGCCTTTAACACCGGAGCGGGGGGAAGCACAGCGTCCAGGAGCCTCAGTTCGGAGCGGCAAGAGCGACCGAGGGAGCCTCAAGTCCTCGACAGGACTTGCCCAGGAGCCGGCAGCTCAGCTGACGCGAGCAGCTGACTCGAGCAGCTGACTCAAAGGGGGCGGCGCCAGGAGGGACGGTGGCATCAGCCCTCAGCGGGTAAAAACCCATCCCAGGGAGCGCGAGCGATCAGGAGTACGGCACGTCAGTTAGGGCGTGGCGCGGCAGTTTGCGCAGGCAGGGAGAGCGGGCAGCGAGCGGAATGGTGAGCACTCGCTTCAGGACCAGAGCCCGCTGTGGGAGCTCTGCCCTGGCGGTGGCCAGCGTAGGCACAGAGCCGATGAGAGGGGAGGCTGCGGCGCAGACCTCGGAGTGTAGGAAGTGCCTCGACTGGTCTCTTGAGGTGAGGGTGCACAATGGACAGGGCTGCACTCGGTGCGCCCTAGTGGAGGTCCTCCTGCAGCAGGTGGCTGAGCTGCGGGAGGCTGTTGGTGAGCTAAAAGATGCCAGGGAAGCTGAGAGGAAGCTGGGCTGCTTGCTCCAGGCTCAAACCGTACAGGGGCCACAAGCGTCCATCATTGCTCATACGTGAAAGAAGGAGGGAAGCAACCCAGGAAGCTGGGAATTAGTAACAAGAAAAAACGAAAAAAGGAGGAAGAGGTCAATTAAGAGCAAGGGACTTCCTCCTAAATCTGATGTCCTCACCCAGAACAACTTCGCAGTTCTGCAGGGGGCTAATGAGAAAGCACCCACCACACCTAATGAGCATCCTGCTGATGCACCAGTAAAGAGGATCACTACTGGTGCCTCCAGGAAAAAGCAGCTGGTCACAGTAGTAGGTGACTATACTTTGAAAGGCACAGAGGCACCCATCTGTTGGCCTGACCCAG
Source organism: Strigops habroptila (assembly GCF_004027225.2). Lineage (NCBI taxonomy): Eukaryota > Metazoa > Chordata > Aves > Psittaciformes > Psittacidae > Strigops > Strigops habroptila. The sequence continues at coordinate 25,694,569 of NC_044301.2, forward strand.
TCTCAAGGGAGGTGTGTTGCCTGCCAGGGGCTCGGATCAGGGATGTTGCTGAGAGGCTGCCTGCTCTAGTAAGTCCTGCTGACTATTACCCCCTTCTAGTGGTCCATGTGGGTGCTAGAGATATAGATAGTAGTAGCCTGGAGAACATTAAGAAGGACTACAGAGCCCTGGGAGAGGTGGTTAGGGGCTCTGGAGCTCAGATAGTTTTTTCATCGATTCTCCAGGACAAAGGGGAGGACCTTTAAAAAAGCTAGGCACATTTGGCAGGTTAATAAATAGTTAGAATGGTGGTGCCATAGTCAGGGGTTTGGCTATTTAGAACATGGGGCTCCATTTGGGAGGCCAGGTCTACTGGAAGCTGGTGGAGCTGGTCTGACAAAGAAGGGGAAGAGCTGTTTTGGTAGGAGGCTTGCCAGGCTGGTTAAGAAAGCTTTAAACTAGATGTGTTGGGGGAGGGGAGCATCGATCCATCCCAACACTCCTGGTCAGTTGCCAGCACCTATAATAAGTGCTTGGAGCGATGTAGAGATATTTCAGCTGCCCCAGCCATTGAGTCGGCTTCATTTGGAGCTCAGCTCAGATGCCTCTATACAAATGCCCGCAGTATGGGGAACAAGCAAGAGGAATTAGAGATGTGTGCAAGGCTACGGGGATATGATGTCATTGGTATCACAGAAACATGGTGGGATGGGTCCTATGACTGGAGTGTTGGGATTGAAGGTTACAGGCTCTTTAGAAAAGACAGACCAGGCAGACAGGGAGGGGGCATTGCTATTTATTTCAGTGATAGGCTAGAGAGTATGGAACTCTGTCTGAGGACGGGTGATGAGTGAACAGGGTGTTTGTGGGTCAGGATCAAAGGGAGAACAGCGATGGGGAACATGACAGTGGGGATCTGTTACAGGCCGCCTGATCGAGAGGACTCTGTGGATGAAGCGCTCTACAGACAGGAGCAGCCTCACGCTCGCAGGCCCTTGTCCTCATGGGGGACTTCAACCATCCTGATATCTGTTAGAGGGATGGTACGGCCCGGCAGAAGCAATCCAGGAGGTTCCTCGATTGTGTGGAAGACAACTTCCTATTTCAAGCAATAGAGGAGCCGACGAGGAGAGGTGCCATGCTTGACCTCGTGCTTACCAACAGGGAGGGACTGGTTGGAAATGTGATGCTCCAGGGAAGCCTTGGCTGTAGTGATCATGAGATGGTCGAGTTCGAGATCCTCAGGACAGTGAGAAGAGCATGCAGCAAGCTCACTGCCCTGGACTTCAAGACAGCAGACTTTGGCCTCTTCAGGAACCTGCTTAGTAAGGTTCCATGGGATAAAGCCCTAGAGGGCAGGGGGGCCCAAGACTACTGGTCGATATTCAAGGATCACCTGCTACGTGCTCAGGAGTGTTGCGTCCCGACTAGAAGAAAGTGCGGCAGGAGGGCCAGGAGACCTCCATGGATGGACAAGGAGCTGCTGAGGAAACTTAGAGGGGAAAAAAGAAGCTTATAGAAGGTGGAAGCGAGGACAGGCGGCCTGGGAAGAATATGGGAGCACTGTCCGGGAAGCTAGGGACCAGGTTAGGAAAGCTAAGGCCCAGCTAGAATTAAATCTGGCAAGGGATGTGAAAGATAACAGGAAAGGATTCTATAGATACGTAGCAAATAAAAGACAGACTAGGGACAACGTGGGCCCTCTCTGGAAGCTATCAGGAGAACTGGCTACCTTGGATTTGGAGAAGGCTGAGGTTCTTAATGACTTCTTTGCCTCAGTCTTCACCAGCAAATGCTCTGACCACACCACCCAAGTCTTGGAAGGCAGATGCATGGACTGTGAGAATGAAGACCATAGGCCCACTGTAGGAGAGGATCAGGTTCGAGACCATCTTAAGAACCTGAACGTGCACAAGTCCATGGGACCTGATGAAATCCATCCACGGGTCCTGAGGGAGCTGGCAGATGAAGTAGCTAAACCACTGTCCATCATATTTGAAAAATCATGGCAGTCAGGTGACGTTCCTCATGACTGGAAGAATGGTAATATAACCCCCATTTTCAAGAAGGGGAAGGTGGAAGACCCAGGGAACTACAGACCAGTCAGCCTCACCTCTGTGCCTGGCAAAATCTTGGAGCAGTTTCTCCTGGAAAGCATGCTAAGGCACATAAAAAACAACAAGGTGGTTGGTGACAGCCAACATGGCTTCACTAAGGGGAAATCCTGCCTGACCAATTTGGTGGCCTTCTATGATGGGGCCATGGAACTGATGGACAGGGGCAGAGCAGTTGACGTCATCTACCTGGACTTGTGCAAATCACTTGACACTGTCCCGCACGACATCCTTGTCTCTAAATTGGAGAGACATCAATTTGATAGATGGACCACTCGGTGGATAAAAAACTGGCTGGATGGCCGCACGCAAAGAGTTGTGGTAAATGGCTCGATGTCCAGTTGGAAACCAGTAATGAGTGGTGTCCCTCAGGGATCGGTGTTGGGACCAGTCCTGTTCAACATCTTTGTCGGCAACATGGACAGTGGGATTGAGTGCGCTCTCAGCAAGTTTGCCGACAACACCAAGCTGTGTGGTTCGGTTGATACGCTGGAGGGAAGGGATGCCATCCAGAGGGACCTTGACATGCCTGTGAGGTGGGCCAATGCCAACCTCATTAATTTTAACCAAGCCAAGTGCAAGGTCCTACACCTGGGTCAGGGCAATCCCAGGCACAGCTACAGGTTGGGTGGAGAAGAGATTCAGAGCAGCTCTTTGGAGGATGACTTGGGGGTGTTGGTTGATGAGAAGCTTAACATGAGCCAGCAGTGTGCACTTGCAGCCCAGAAAGCCAACCGTATCCTGGGCTGCATCAAAAGAAGCATGACCAGCAGGTCAAAGGAGGTGATCCTGCCCCTCTACTCTGCTCTCGTGAGACCTCACTTGGAGTACTGTGTGCAGTTCTGGTGGCCTCAACATAAAAAGGACATGGAGCTGTTGGAGTGAGTCCAGGGGAGGGCCACGAGGATTATAAGAGGGCTCGAGCACCTCCCGTATGAAGACAGGCTGAGAAAGTTGGGGCTGTTCAGCCTGGAGAAGAGAAGGCTGCGTGGAGACCTCATAGCAGCCTTCCAGTATCTGAAGGGGGCCTATAGGGATGCTGGGGAGGGACTCTTCCTTAGGGACTGTAGTGGTAGGACAAGGGGTAATGGCTTCAAACTTAAACTGGGGAAGTTTAGATTAGATATAAGGATGAAGTTCTTTACAGTGAGGGTGGTGAAGCACTGGAATGGGTTGCCCAGGGAGGTTGTGGATGCTCCATCCCTGGCAGTGTTCAAGGCCCGGTTGGACGGATCCTTGGGCCACATGGTTTAGTGTGAGGTGTCCCTGCCCATGGCAGGGGGGTTGGAACTAGATGATCTTAAGGTCCTTTCCAACCCTTACTATTCTATGATTCTAGCATTGCACAGGACAGCAGTCTTTCACATGGCTTGGCATCACTCTAGCCAGGCCCCGTTATCATTCTATTCCATCTTCCCTGTGCTCTCAGCCTTCCCAGCTTCTTCCAGGAATTGGCACAGTGCTTTCGTGCAGGACTTCCCCCACCTTAATAGGGAGCTGGAAGAAGGCCACATTCCCTTTTCTCCTGCAATCATATGGGGTCAATGAACCTTAAGGAAGGCATAAACAAGAACGGTACTGGAACAAGATGTCCAATTAATAGGGATCTAGGGCGCAGAGAGGAGCAGCAGCCACCAACATTCATCTTGTATTACAGTCTTTATCATGTGGGGAAAAAAAAAAGCCCCCACAAGGCAAGTTTCAGCCTCACCACTTTTTTTCTTATTCAAGAGTCATAAGCAGTCATTTGTACTATAGGTTAGTGAAGCATCCAGGCCAGCCACAAGAGGACTTACACTTGCCCAACAGGCCTTTAGATTGCTTTGATAAGGGAGATCATATCCAGGGTTCCCCCCCCCAATAATTGTCTACAGTTAGAGCTTCTTCAGAGCCACAATGCACTATTTTTAATTGCAGAAAGATTTTTTGATACAATCATAAAACTGTACGGTCTACATGCATGGGCTTGTGGATCAGTTTGGAAACCAACAGTATAAAGGCAACTGCAAGCATTTAGGAAATTTCAGGATTGAGAGACTAATTTCAAAATTATTACCTGAACAGAAGCGTGAGGCATCTCAAGAACTTTTTTTCCCCCCCCCTAAGATGAGCAAGAAAGAAGCAAACAAAATAAATTGAGTAATCTCAGTCCCACATCTCCATAAATTCAAGAACAATTAACAGAAAACTCCAAATATACCACAAGACAATAGATTAATTTAGAAGATTAACCAAGAAGCAATTACTGTGAGAAAAATGAGACACCAAGAATCCATGGGGGAAGAATACCAGCAAGTTGATATTCCATCCAAGCAGTGAGAAAGCATGTTATTCACAACAGGAGACAAGCTATATTAGATCAACTTTATTATGTTATCAAAGTTTGACAATAAAATATTCAAAATCTATTGAACACATTCATACACAAAAAGAGCATATAAAATGCTAAGTCTCAGAATATGTTCCGTACAAAATACCGTTAAGTGTAGAGCAGCAAAGTCATTGCCAAACATTCCCTGAATTTAAGAGGGCCTTGAACACACTGTGCTCTGAGACCTACCTTAATACCAAACATTCATTCCTTTAGTCTGCAAGTCCTTTGCAATTATTGCTAGTTATTGAAGCCTTCTGTTTTTAAACAGAATCACATAGTGACTCAGAACCTCTTCAGAAGTGTTACAATGACAGCTGAAAGCTTCCTCAGCATTTTCTATACATTTAGTCAAAAATAAGAAACGCAATTGGTCCTCAAGACTATTTTTGTTTTCTGAAAATATCCTGGTAGAATAAAACCAAGTAAAAACCATGGAAAGAGAGAGACACATGATCAATATATGTTAGGTATAACAAAGATATGTCAGTAAATTCAAACATTTCAACTGTGTAGTGTGGCAAAGCACCTGAGTTATTCTTCTTAAGGAAGTGCCACATTCTCCTCTCCTTAAGGATTTATTTCTTCAGACCTCTCCCCCACAAGAATCTAGAGTGCTCAAGTGTACATGGCTCTAGCATCTAACAGTAATGCTAAATACTCTTGCCTTGTAGAGGAACATGCTGTAGTGAGTAAGCACATGCTGAGTGAAGTGGTTCATTTTCAGCAACTAGAATAATGGAGTTTACTTGCTGCATTCACTTTTCAATGAGAAGTCCATCCCAGTGTGCAAGAAACTAAAAATGAAAGGGCTGAAGATGATTTGGTAGAAAAATCACAACTTCTGGACATAAAACAGAACTATAGCCTGCAAAACATTCACATCCGAACCACATCTCACCAGAAGCACCGTGCTTGCTCTAACACAGTACTTCAAACTCAGGTACACACACACTTGCTCAACAAGGCTATATAGCGACAAACAATATTTAAAAACAAAACAAAACAACAACAACAAAAAGCCCCTGTAAAACTTTCAGTTTCATTTTACCAGGTTAACTAACACAAGTTTATTTAAAGAGACCCACTCCAGGGCTTGTCCACTAATGAAAAGCTGATTTCCAAATCTTTAGGTTAAAAGATGCAGCCAACTGATCTCAGAAACACAGTACACTAAGCTGCCAGAATTGGAAAAGAATGAGATTTCCCCCCCCCCTTCTTTTGGGACGCAAAGTAGTATTAAAAAAGTAGCAAGGGAAAAATAATATAAATAAATAAATAAATAAATAAAGAGCATCTTTTGGAATCATGTATTTTGGAACTTCAAGTCACAAAAACCCCTGAAGCTAAACTCTTGGTATGAGACTGAAATGCCACTGATGAATGGAAGCTTAGAAAACATTCTCCAGATCAGGTTAAGAACTGTTTACATTTTGTTTTCATTTTCTCAGCCCTTCATGCCCATGTTGGTATCCTGCAATACAGCCCCCAGCTCCACTCATTCCAGTGCTTATTAACAGGCATTCTACTTCAGCAAGAAATAGAGATTGCGATGAACTGTTTTCTGTAATTTCTTTCCATTGCAAACTAGTAACATAGCAATTTATTTAACAATTGAGTCAGACCACAGGAGGAACTTCATCATCTTTGAGCAGTCTTGGAACACAAGCCTGAAGCTTATCCAGCTGACAGCCCTACATAAAATAAAATACTTGGCTAAATAAATTTTTGGTGGGTTTTTTATTGTTGTTGTGCTTTTTGGTTTGGGGGTTTGAGGGTGTTTTTTTGTTTTCAACAGTTACCAGTGGCTTAGGGCAACTGAGTTCTTATTCTGGAAAAGTCTGGGCAATATTGCTGCTGAACTGCAGGTTCCTGGGCAACTGAAGACAAGATAAACATTCCATTTTAAAAATCAGGAAAACATGTACTCTCCCTCAACAAAAGTAATAGGGAAATGAAGCTACATAAGGAGCTTGCCCATACAATCCCACACACCCTGCCACTCATGACTGTCCAGCCTTGGGGAAGATCTCTTGGTGGTATTCTTAAGTAGTTGTTTAACCTTAGACAAGACTTGAGCCCGACCCTGCTTAGCTTCCGAGACTGGACAAGATTGGGCATTCTCAGGGTGGTATGGCCACAGGCAAAACACAAAGAGCATATTGAGGAACATGCTGGTTCCCAGCAAAAGGAGCATGATGCTTTCAAGGGCATTGAAAGGATAATCAAGATCTTTAACTTTTCCAGAATCTACCGTAAATAGCCTGGTGGGGGAGCGGAGGGTGTGAGGGAATGTCTCCTTCATAGGCTGACCCTCTGAGGGAAGGAAAAAAAAAAAAAAAAGAGGTGTAACTGTTGAAAATTCCCATTATGTGCCTCCCAAAGTATAGAGGTGATGACCACGCTGAGGACGCATACCAGACAAGTTTCATGATCAATGAGTCTATTGTATTACAAGTCATTACCATAAAGTACAGCGAAACGAGAACCTTAGCCCAGGCCCCCCAGATAATAAGTGTTAAAACAGCAAATACTGGCTGCATATAAGGTGTGACATGCTGATATTCTGAGACCAAATGCAACAACTCCAAGAGCAAATAAATCAACATTGTGATGAGTAACTATTAATCTGAAACAATGAATGCTTATCACAAACAGGTTTTGACATACTCTGGTCAGATCTGTCGTTATCTCAACCCTTCGTGCCCCATGTTGGGCACCAAAAATGACTGTCATGGTTTCAGCCCAGCCGGTAACTCAGAACCACACAGCCGCTCACTCACTCCCCTGCTTCTTCCTTCCCTCGCTCCTGGAGGGATGGGGAGGAGAATTGAAAGAATGTAAATCCCACAGGTTGAGATAAGAACAGTCCAGTAACTAAGGTATAATACAAAACTACTACTACTACCACCAATAATAATAATGATGATAAGGGAAATAACAAGGGGAGAGAATACAATTGCTCACCACTCATCAACCGACACCCAGCCCAAACCGAGCAGCAATCTGGACCTTCCGGGTAACTCCCCCCAGTTTACATACTGGGCATGACATGCTGTGGTATGGAATACCTCTTTGGCTAGTTTGGGTCAGGTGTCCTGTCTCTGCTTCCTCCCGGCTTCCCCTCCTCCCTGGCAGGGCATGAGACTGAGAAAGTCCTTGATCGGAGTAAACATTACTTAGCAAGAACTAAAACCACCAGTGTGTTATCAGCATTGTTCCCAGGCTGAAAGTCAAAAACACAGCACTGCACCAGCTACTAAGAAGGAGAAAAATGACTGCTACAGCTGAACCCAGGATAGGGAAATAACAAGGGGAGAGAATATAAAACTAAATGGGGGGGGGGGGGGAACCAAAACCCACCAAACCAGTAAACCGAAGTGATGCACAACACAATTGCTCACCACCCACCGACCAATACTCAGCCTGACCTGAGCAGCAATCTGGGCCTTCCGGGTAACTCCCCCCAGTTTCTATACTGGGCATGATGTGCTGTGGCATGGAATACCCCTTTGGCTAGTTTGGGTCAGGTGTCCCGTCTCTGCTTCCTCTCGGCTTCCCGTGCCCCTCCTAACTGGCAGAGCATGAGAGACTGAAAAGTCCTTGATTGCGGTAAGCATTACTTAGCAACAACTAAAACATCGGTGTGTTATCAGCATTGTTCTCAGACTAAAGCCGAAAACGCAGCACTGCAACAGCTACTAGGAAGGAGAAAAATGACTGCTACGGCTGAACCCAGGACAATAGGTGAAATGCAGGTCTGTACATGTGGGGAGCTGGAGAGATCGTCTCTCAGTTGTTTGAACTCCTGGGTCAGGAGTTTTTCCACAGCTGAAATGATGGAAGGGGTGAGATTGTCTTCAAACTCCTAGAGCTGATGACTCACTTCATCCACTGTTGGTGCTGCTGCCTCCCTCCAGCTCATGGTTGCCAATGAGTTGGCATATGATGATGGCGCACTCCATGTAAATTTCCGCCACATGGGTTGTGTACATTCAACTTCATCTGGATCTATGGGTGCATTCCCAGCATCCGACTTATGATACTGTCCTTGATCGGGGTAAGCGTTACTTAGCAACAACTAAAACATTGGTGTGTTATCAGCATTGTTCTCAGAGTAAAGCTGAAAACACAGCACTACACCAGCTACTAAGAAGGAGAAAAATAACTGTTACAGGTGAACCCAGGACAGAGGTTAAGGTCTTAAGTTATCAGATATGAAATAAACCACAAAATGGTTACATTTTACCAAATTTAGACTTACTCTTATTACAGAACTAGTGTTTGACCAAAACATTTCAAGATTTTTTTTTGGTAGATATCAAGTCCATTGTTTTCTTAGCAGTTTGTTCCAGAGATAGCTCTAACACATGACTAAGTTTAAAATATATACATCTTTCTTCTTATTTTAACCATTGTTCTTGCATCTTCACAAAATTAGAAGCTGCTTAATAAATGGCAGATATAGTCATTACTAGAAACAATTTTTTATTATTTTTTTTAAACAACCCCTGAGATCAGTTTATTTTCATGGTGACTGTATGATCAGACCTTATTTTCCATAATCACAATGGCTGGCACACCTCAATTCTTTTGTCAGCTGAATTTTCCATTATTAGGTCCAGGTGGTTACAAGCACATAGTGATCCAGGTCAACCACACCATAAAAACTGAAATACTGAAACCAAAACCGCTATTCCTGTAATAGTCCTGAAGTAGATTTTTCAATTCCGTAAGGTGGCACTGTTGCTTCAGCAAGGAGACCTAAAGTCTTGCCATCTTGAGGAGGACTATATGGAGACATTGCTAACATAACTCTGAAACAGATAAAAAGGAGACTCCGAAGAGCACAGCAAGAATCACAAAGGTCCTGAAACATGTGTTTCATATTACTGTGTGGTATAAATACTGAACTGTGCACACTCACCACTAAGCTACTGAATACAACTTGGCAGTTTTCAGCAAAGCCCGAGTTCTGAATTGAGCAATGAAAGTAATGTGTACAAAATTTATTTCCAGTAGAATAATCAAACACAGAACCTGACTATTCCAGCCTTCTCTTACAGAACTGTCACAAAGTGCTTATCAAATCCTTTGCTTTTCTCTGAAGTGCAGAACAACTGTATGGCCAAGACCATGCTCAAGTCAGCAGACACAACACTCACTGACATAATAGTGAACAAAATATTAGGTCTAAGGAATATTATAATGGATAAACAAGTTTTATCCAACAGAAATCTGGGACTGTGGAATTTTATATAATCGTGGAATTTTATGAAGGTGATATTAGCATTGCTTACTTCCTGCCTTTTCTGTAGCATGCAAACTTGTCAGATGAAGCCTGTAGGAAAAGGGAAATGAATGTTTACAGTGCCGTTGCAATAGATTTAACAACATATAACTCAATACAAACATCCAGTTCAAGTTCTCTAATTATTAACTGAGCTGTGCACTACTATCCAGAATCAAATGCCTCTGCTAAGCAAGGCATTCTTTGATCTGTCCATGCATAGCTGGCACTTGCTGTGTGTTCTGTATTTTGATGAAGTCCAGTTTTGGATGTCAGCTTTGTTGAAGAAGATAGTAATATCCAAAGCTAACAAGTCAGAAACAAACTAAAAAAAACCAAACCAGAAACATGTACTAAATGCCAAAGCACATGAAATAATCATGGTATCACATGATGGAGTAAATTAACTTTTTCCATCAGTCATTTGCAGTTATTTAGTGAAATACATTATGCTGCTTTATTCAATTTTGTTTAGACTCAGGCATATCCACCAGTATGCTAAACCCAAGATATCAAAGATTCACTTTCCTTATCTGTAGAGTTACAACTGTGGACACGCATTTGTGCAGTGGGCACCACTTCACCGCCATGTCTACAAGTTTCCCTTAATGTTAACCTGAAGCAGCCATGTGATCTTTAATCAAAGGGAACTACTGAATGCTCTGGACTCTTTGTTAGCTTTGCAATATTGAACAGAGAGCAACCAGGCTGGAGGCAGATGTGACAGAAATAGAAGACACCACTCCAAACAGCAGATGACACAGTGATCTGCTGAAAAGGGGTTAGGAGAGGTGTCGTGGTTTAAGCCCAGCCGGTAGCTCAGAACCACGCAGCCGCTCACTCACTCCCCTGCTTCTTCCTGTCCCTGCTCCTGGAGGGATGGGGAGGAGAATCAAAAGAATGTAAATCCCACAGGTTGAGATAAGAACAGTCCAGTAACTAAGGTATAATACAAAACTACTACTACTACCACCAATAATAATAATGATGATAAGGGAAATAACAAGGGGAGAGAATACAATTGCTCACCACTCATCAACCGACACCCAGCCCAAACCGAGCAGCAATCTGGACCTTCCGGGTAACTCCCCCCAGTTTACATACTGGGCATGACATGCTGTGGTATGGAATACCTCTTTGGCTAGTTTGGGTCAGGTGTCCTGTCTCTGCTTCCTCCCGGCTTCCCCTCCTCCCTGGCAGGGCATGAGACTGAGAAAGTCCTTGATCGGAGTAAACATTACTTAGCAAGAACTAAAACCACCAGTGTGTTATCAGCACTGTTCTCAGACTAAAATCGAAAAAACAGCACTGCGCCAGATACTAGGAAGGAGAAAAATGACTGCTACAGCTGAACCCAGGACAAGAGGTCAAGAGGGGATGCATCTCCTGGTTAAGGGATGCAAAAAAATTCAGTCCATTCCCATGAATATAGAGAATGACAATCTGGTCACAGGACTTGCAACATCAAGTTGACATCACTTATGAAAAAATTATTTTTAACTTCATAGTACCTTAAACTCTCATCCTCCAGTCTTAGAGATAACAGTCTAGTTTGTATCTTGCACTACTAACAACATACATTGCAAACCCTCAATTACCTACCTGAAGCCAGCACACGGAGAGTTTTAGCCACTCCTCCCCATGGAGCACCTAATGACACATAATCCTTTATGTACTTGTCTTTCCAATCCTGAGACTGATTGTTGAGGAAGTAGAGGATGTACATATTACCCATACTGTGGGCGATTAAGACAAGACTTCCATACTGCTCATACATTAACTCTATCATCTTGCGAAGAGCCACAAAATAGTCTCTGTTCTCATCTAAAATAAACATACATGGGTTACACAGTTATAATTAATAATTAAGTGTGAATGCTTAACTTAAAAAAACTTCTAAAGGACTGTGCTTTTGGTGAAAAGATGATGTGCAAATTCCACTGTCTGTTGAATTAATAATGCAGAGCTTAGAAATTCCGGTTTTAAGTGGGGGGGTGGGTGTTTTTGTGGGGATGCATTTTGCTGGTGTGGGTTTTTTTGCTGTTGATTTGTTTTTTAAGCAAGTCTTATGTAGCAAGTTAAGCAAGTTGTTTAAAGCAAAAAAAGAAACTATACCACAGAGCTTTCATCTGGGTCCAGGGGTACCCAGGCCCCAAGAACTAGTCAAAATTAAGTATAATTGTAAAGGTGGGATGGGAGAAGAGACCCAGAACAGTATTTGCTGGCTGGGAGAGTCAAAGTTGTGTTCAAGTAACAAAATGTTATTTACTTGGTGCCTTTCACCAGTCATAAGGTGCTCCTCTTACATCTTCATCATGTTTGTAGCCCCAATCTACTAAACTCTGCACCAGCATACAAAAGTAACTGCCTGTAGACGTCAGATAAGAGAGAAACACAACAGTGAAAAGATTAGTATTAGAAGCAGCTGTCAGACACTATTGCGTAACAAGCTAAGTTCTAGAGGCATTCTCTCTTATACCATATATACAGACATTAAAACTGTAGTCTTTGGCAATCTAGAAAGCTGCATATCAAACAAAATGAGTTATGCTTGCTGTTCCCCAAAAGTGAGAGAATATCATTATTACAACTTCTTACTAGTTGGCTGATTTATCAAATGTGGCAGAAAAATGTGGTATACACAAAATGGATAAATTTTCTTCAGCAGAAATGTCTTATCCTTGAACTGTAAAGAATACACCTTGGAAGTTACTACATTAGAGTCCTAGCTTTTGTTGATTGCAGATTAACTTCAGGTAGGGTAGATAATACATTCATAAAGATTGGCCAACATTTATTCTTAGAAGCAAATGCTTACAGCATACCCCCAAGGCAAAGTTACGGAAACTACCCCAAAAATATTTTTGTATCTATCAGGTAGTGGGCTAAGACTTAAGTGACTGAACATAATGCTTTAATAGCAAAGAAGGGAAATGTCTGCAGACTGGCTAATGTTAGATATTGAAAGATGTTACATATTACAAGCTTTGGCACATAGGATTTAACTATTATCACAATTAAATGCATGTAGTAATAGTTTAAAAAATTAAATGTCAAAACATCCCGTTGATCAGTCACATTTAAGTTTTGAGCAGAACCTCGCTTGTTAGTCTTGAATACTTATCATATAATCCCTGAAGTGAACAGAGGCAATTTTAAATATGGCCCTGTTCTAGTTATGAGAGTCATCTAGTGAAGATCAGTAAGCACATTACTGCCCCTTTGGAGATTGCTCCCTAAAGAAAAAGAAATCCATGCTATGAAATATGTAAAGCTGAGTGCATTACTGACTACTAAATTACTTAAGTCTTCAGCCACAGCTAACAATTCACAAAAGCTTATCAGATTCAGTGATTTCCAAAAGACAACTTCTACAAAAACACCGCACACAAAAAAACCCAAACCAACCAACCCAAAATCAAACAACCCTGCAAACACATTACTGCAGAAACCTTTTGCAGCACAAATGTAATTATAGAATTATTCTGACACTGACAAAAGACAGGGAACTACAGAGGATGGTACTAGATCTCCCAAGCCTATTAACTCATTCCTAAGGCCAAAAAGGATCTTACTCAGAACCAAGCTGAAACAGTTTTATTTTGGTTTTGTTTGTTAAGCTTCAGTCACAGAATTTTCTACTCGACCCATCTCATTTTCCAAAGCTGTCTGTTTTCAAAGTGCCTATTTGAGTTTCATCCAGAGAACTTAAATTTGGCACAAGACTAAATAACATGGAATCTTCTTGTCTCAATCTATCAGGCCAAACAACAAACAAAACAATACAATGCAATGCAAACACTTAAAAGCAGAGTGAGCCATATACTACCCTACTACCAAAAAAAATCAGTTTTTCTACTTCTAAACAGAACTGTAATTTGAAATCACATATCAGTAGCTTGTTGTATAAAGACACACTAGAAAAAATCCTACAAGTGACAAAGCACTTCAGACACAGCTTGTACATACTAACGCTCCTTTTACTTGGGTCAAGGAACTCCAAGGAAAATGTCTGCCCAAAACCTGGGACTCTGATATCCACCCCATCTGGTGGTTCTGTAATCTTACTTGTTCGATTATATACCAGCCTGAGGGGAAAATAAAACAAGAGAGAGAAAAAACATGAAACATGTCATATTACCACATGACAACTCTCAACTACATTGGGTCTTACATTCTGAGTGCAGTAACAAGAACTTTAAGTGCTATTACCAGGAAGAAAAAAGAAAAACCACAAACAGGCAGATGTGATAAGAGTACTCTAATGGCTAAGAGGTTATAAAATGCAAACAGTTATTTTAATTATTTTAACACTTTACATGAAGAATCTGAGATTTCTCTACAAAACTGAGTATGCAGAATTGTGACTGACCTTCAGAATATAAGCTACTTTGGACAGTTCTATACCATTTCACTTTGCATCAAGCCACATAATGGAGAAAACTTGTCAGAAACAGAAGAATATGGCAGAAGATAAAATAGCTGTAAAATCAGATATCAGAAAAATTCTCCTAGATCAAAATAATTCATTGCTGTTTAACTAGAACACCCATACCAGCATAAGGGAGTACTTGATATTTCTTGACTAGTAACAGTTGGTACCTCAGGAAACATAGAGGCATGGAGCATTTTGTGGATACTTTTCAAATCAATTTGAGATATGGAGAATCTAGAGCATGGGGTCAGGATGGGTATTATTATTATTATTGTTGGGATTTTGTTTGGGTTTAATACCATATCAATACAATTGCCATTTCTGAATGCAAGTTTTTACCCTTAGATGGAGTCTTAGAACCTGAACTGATACTTGAACCTTCATACACCAAAAGTCTCTACTCTGTAAGGTTTATAGCAAGACTTAAGGCAGAGGTACAACTAGACAAGAGCTCAGTACATTCACATAAAAGAGCAACGTGCCAATACCATGTTTGTAAATTGCATAAGCTAAGTATTTATTGGTTTCACAGAGTATTTATATGATCGCTACAGGAACCTTAGTGAAGCAGACTGAATAATGAAATAGCCTGGAAGCTTTAAGTTAGCCAATTTTTTAAAACCAAAATAATTCTGGAGAGAATTCCAGACTGCCCTTAAGACTGCCCATGTGTCACAGCTGCCCATGACACTGCTACCTAATGACACACTGCCAGCAGAAGTGCAAGCACCCATTCACGCCCATTCCCCCTGCCTGTCCCTCTGAGCTGCCCAATGTACCTCCTTCCCCCTTGCCTCCTCAAAACATAAGTACTTATCACAAGAGCAGAAAACATTCTGCTTTAGATAAGCCTGTAGAGGTGTCTGGTAAGTGCTTAAACCAACAATGAGTAACTAGTAGGAGGGAAACGAGAAGAAACTAAGAGAATCTCTGCTTTTCATCAGTGATGAACAGCTACCTCAGATGCGAGAGAGCCACATCTGTTGGCTGTTTTCCCCCAAACTTCAATCCCCTTGAGGTACACATTGGACTTCCCCATCTTCCCGCGTTACCCATCAAGTATATCCAGGTCCCTGAGCAAAAGCAACCCCACGAGTGGGTTTGCCTTTACCTGAAGCAGGAATAACCCAGACTGTCTTCCCCAACAAATTCTTTATGTGCACCACAGGAACTTTATCCCCCTCTACAGTATGTAAAAGTTCTGATTGGGCTGGGCCAGCCCTGTTGGCAGATCCCCTACTGTTGACCAACCAGGTGGCTTTTGGTAAATGTGTATCCCAGTGTTTGAAAGTCCCACCACCCATTGCTCTCAGTGTAGTTTTTAACAGCCCATTGTACCATTTGATTTTCCCAGAGGCTGGTGCATGGTAGGGGATGTGATATACCCTCTCTGTGCCATGCTCTTTGGCCCAAGTGTCTATAAGGTTGTTCCGGAAATGAGTCCCATTGTCTGACTCAATTCTCTCTGGGGTGCCGTGTCACCACAAGACTTGTTTCTCAAGGCCCAGGATAGTGTTCCGGGCAGTGGCGTGGGACACAGCATATGTTTCCAGCCATCCGGTGGTTGCTTCCACCATGGTAAGCACATAGCGCTTGCCCTGGCGGGTTGGTGGGAGTGTAATATAGTCAATCTGCCAGGCCTCCCCATACTTGTACTTCAGCCATTGTCCTCCATACCAGAGAGGCTTCAACTGCTTGGCTTGCTTAATTGCAGCACATGTTTCACATTCGTGAATAACCTGGGCAATAGTGTCCATTGTTAAGTCCACCCCTTGATCATGAGCCCATCTATATGTTGCATCTCTGCCTTGATGGCCTGAGGTGTCATGGGCCCACCAGGCTAAAAATAATTCACCCTTATGTTGCCAATCTAAGTCCATCTGAGCCACTTCAATCTTAGCAGCTTTATCCACCTGTTGGTTGTTCTGGTGTTCCTCAGTGGCCCGACTCTTGGGTACATGAGCATCTATGTGGCGTACCTTCACCACCAGGTTCTGCACCCGGGCAGTGATATCTTGCCACAATGCAGCAGCCCAGATGGGTTTCCCTCTGTGTTGCCAGTTGCTCTGCTTCCATTGCTGCAACCACCCCCACAGGGCATTTGCCACCATCCATGAGTCAGTATAGAGATCAAGTACTGGCCATTTTTCTCCTTCAGCAATGTCCAAGGCCAGCTGGATGGCTTTCACCTCTGCAAACTGACTCAATTCACCCTCTCCTTCAGCAGTTTCTGCAACTTGTCCCAGGGGACTCCACACAGCTGCCTTCCATCTCCAATGCTTTCCCACAATATGGCAGGACCCATCAGTAAGCAAGGCATATTGCTTTTCACTCTCTGACAGTTCATTATATGGTGGGGCCTCTTCAGCACACGTCACCTCCTCTTCTGGTGATGTCCCAAAATCTTTGCCCTCTGGCTAGTCCATCATGACTTCTAGAATTCCTGGATGACTGGAATTTCCTATTTGAGCTTGCTGTGTAATTAGTGCGGCCCACTTACTCCACGTAGCATCAGTTGCATGATGTGTAGAGGACACCCTGCCTTTGAACATCCAGCCCAGCACAAGCAACCAGGGTGCCAGGAGGACCTGCGCTTCAGTTCCAGTCACTTCTGAAGCAGTACAAACCCCTTTATAGGCTGCCAGTATCTCTTTTTCAGTGGGAGTATAGCTGGCCTCGGATCCTTTATATCCCCGACTCCAAAAGCCGAGGGGTCGACCTCGAGTCTCCCCTGGAGCTTTCTGCCAGAGGCTCCAGGTAGGACCATTCTCCCGAGCTGCGGTGCAGAGCACATTTTTCATGTCTTGTCTAGTCCGGACTGGTCCAAGGGCTACTGCATGAGCTATTTCTCATTTAATTTGTTCAAAGGGTTGTTGTTGCTCAGGGCCCCATTTGAAATCATTCTTCTTCCGGGTCATGTGGTAGAGAGGGCTTACAATCAGACTGTAATTTGGGATGTGCATTCTCCAGAACCCCACAACACCTAAGAAAGCTTGTGTTTCTTTCTTGTTAGTTGGTGGAGACATTGCTGTTATCTTGTTGATCACGTCTGTGGGGATCTGGCGACGTCCATCTTGCCATTTTACTCCCAAAAATTGAATCTCCTGTGCAGGTCCCTTGACCTTACTCCGTTTTATGGCAAAACCAGCCTTCAGCAGGATTTGGATTATCTTCCTCCCTTTCTCAAAAACTTCTGCTGCTGCATCGCCCCACACGATGATGTCATCAATGTATTGCAGGTGTTCTGGAGCTTGCCCCTGTTCCAGTGCAGTCTGGATCAGTCCATGGCAGATGGTAGGGCTGTATTTCCACCCCTGGGGCAGTCGGTTCCAAGTGTACTGGACGCCCCTCCAAGTGAAAGCAAACTGTGGCCTGCACTCTGCTGCCAAAGGGATTGAGAAAAATGCATTTTCAATATTAATTGTGGCATCCCACATGGATGCCTTTGACTCCAGTTCATATTGAAGTTCTAGCATGTCCAGTACGGTAGCACTGTTCTGCCAACAGACAGGGTACGCCACAAAGTGACCACACGCTAGCTGTATAATATGCAGAGTTCATTAAACAAACACACTAAAGCCAATAAGCACACTAAAGCGAGCACACTAATGTGAATTAGGTAAATGTCTCTCTCTGTATAGCAAATAAGTACAGTAAGGCAAATCAGAGTTATAGGTATTAAAGTAAAGTACCAAAGAAAGTTAGCAATGCATTAAATCATTGCTGCATAGAAAGAACAGAGATTAAGAAGAAATACATCACCAGTTACCACTGAATCATTATCCAGGGCCACACTTCCAGCTGGGAAGCCCTGTTGCAGCCGATGCCAGGAGTCCCAGGTAATTGGGAAAATTCCTACGTGGTTTGTCCACCCATAGGTAAGGCTTCTCTCATGGCCACAAGAGGGTCCTGCTTTTATACCCTTATCAAAACAACTGGCTTTATGCCAGATGTCTAATTGTTTACTTCTGGGCCTGTGCAGTTTCTCACGATCTCACCATTGTCCACTCTGAGAGCGTTGGCCAGGTGCCCCAGTGCAGCCAAGTATGAAGGTCATAGAACAGCTGCACACCTATGTTTTCCTGCCTTTCTCTTTCTGACAAACAGTCACGATGAATATAAACATATATATAGTCTGCCAAATACACAGTGGCAAACAACATCCTTTGTTATGGTTCTCAGTCATGAGAGGGAATCAACTCCCAGCTAGGTTCCCATCCATTACATTTGGTCCTTTGATTCCCAGTCATGACAGAGACACACGAGGCACAATGTTTCATAATTGGTACCATAGACAGCAATTCCATATTGTTAACAAAAGGAGTGTAATAACTATTATGCACATTAAGGGATGCTATAGTTATATCCCCACATACTACCACTCAGGTTATATACATTTTCAGTACTATCAGCACAGTGAATATAAGAACTAGAAAGGTCACAACATTTGATAGCAACAACATTAGCATTCGCTATAATTACTACATCTTAATCCATTTGATGTTTTACAAGCAATTATTAGTAGCATTTTTCTGACAAACTGGTTGTCCACCTCTGTACTCCTGAGGAAAATGCTGAACTTGCTACGATGGCAAGGTTAATTCACATTACAAATGCAATTATCTTGTCTCCAAGATCTGGTGCCACTCTTCCATCTCCAGTGCACAAGCAGGATCTCAGTCCTTTTCAGATATCTTCCTAGGGTGATGACATCACCCAAAGGGCCATAAGACATATGAGGATGGCTAGGATCTGTAGTTTCTGTAAAACACAAAACTAAAACATAGTAATATAATTCTCTCAAATAGCATTTATTCGCAGGGACATATTCCCATTTTTCTTGTCTGGATTTAATCACTAATACCACATTGTCTTTTCCAGTGGCAATAATTTCGGCCGGCTCAGGTGAGCCGTTGGGTGTTTGAACCCAAACTTTAGCTCCACTATTCAGTTGGTAAATGGATCCAAATCCACAGTTCCCTTGAGCCATAGTTATCTGTGGGCCTTCCCCCCTTCTCACCTACATTTTCGACACAGGCAAAATCAACATTTGGGCAACATGGTCTCATGGCTGAATTAAGATATCTTGATCTCTGCTATTCAACAAAATCACTTTGATCTCCCCTTGATAATCTGAATCGATTATGCCTCCAAGTATTTGAACACCTTTGATTGCTAAACTGGACCTTGGGGCTATCAAACCAAAGTAACCTGATGGAATATATACCCCAATACCAGTATCAATGATACAAATGCCTCGGATGTTCAATCTATGCATTTGTACAGAATACAAATCTAATCCTGCAGCATCTGGAGTTGCTCGATAAGGTGCTAAAGCTCCCTCCTTTATTTCCCAGTATGTGAGGGTCTCTTCCACTGTTAATGGTTTTATTTGCAAATTGGGAGTAGTCATCCTCATTAAAGGGGTTTCCATTTCCCCAATGGGTCTGTTGTTTAATATCTGTAGTGCTTGAGACAAATGGTCTCTCCGCATGTTTAATTTGCCTCCTCCCAGTTTCTTCAACTGTTCCTTAAGCAAGCCATTCATCCGTTCAATTAATCTGGCAGCTTGTGGATAATATGGTATATGAAATATCCATTGGATGTTGTTCATATGTCCTGGGTTCAGCTATAGCAGTCATTTTTCTCCTTAGTAGCTGGTGCAGTGCTGTGTTTTTTTAACTTTCAGCCTGGGAACAACACTGATAACACCAATGTTTTTAGTTGTTGCTAAGTAATGTTTACTCCGAGCAAGGACTTTCTCAGTCTCATGCTCTGCCAGGGAGGAGGGGAAGCCGGGAGGAAGCAGAGACAGGACACCTGACCCAAAGTAGCCAAAGGGGTATTCCATACCACAGCATGTCATGCCCAGTATATAAACCGGGGGGAGTTACCTGGAAGGCCCAGATCACTGCTCGGGTCGGGCTGGGTATCGGTCAGCGGGTGGTGAGCAATTGTATCCTCTCCCCTTGTTATTTCCCTTATCATTATTATCATTGGTGGTAGCAGTAGTGGCTTTGTATTATACCTTAGTTGCGGGACTGCTCTTATCTCAACCCGTGGGAGTTACATTCTTTCGATTCTCCTCCCCATCCCTCCGGGAGTGGGGGGAGGAAGAAGGGGGGGAGTGAGCAAGCAGCTGCGTGGTTCTGAGTTACCGGCTGGACTCAAACCACGACATCATATCAGCGAATTGATGTATCTTCTGGATTTTAAAGTGTGAACCACTGTCACTCTGAATTTGCAAAGGAATGCCATAGTATAAAATGATCAATTCTAGTGTTTTAATAGTACTATCCTGGGTTGCTCATCCACATGGATGTGCTATTAAATATCCAGAGTATGTGTCCATGGCTGTACACACATATCGACAACCCCAATGGGCCGGCTGAGGACCTGTATTTGCCAGATTTGCCCTGGTAATTTTCCCCTATTCGATTGCCCTCGTACTGTATGTGGTACAGTCCTTTGCTGTGTATGTTGGCAGATGGGGCACTGGGCTATCACCATTTTAATATCTGAATTTGCAACAATTCTGTGGTCCTGGACCCACCTGTAAGTGGCTTTCTCTACAAGATGACCGCATTTCTGATGTGCCCATTTGGCCAGACCCATCTGTTGTTCATGATGAGGGTCTTCCACCATGACTTGGGAGAATTTTGCTTGTCCATCTGCAACAGAATTATACCATCGTTCTAGGGCGTCTGCTCCACAGTGAGCATCTACATGGAACACTGTGACTCAAGCTTGTTGGACGAATGCCCAAATATCTTGCCACAGTTCCTTCCTCCATACTTCTTTGGAATGAATTTTCCAGTCATGTGTGGCGCAAGGTGGGAGCCAGATAGCTAAACCATTAGCGACTGACCACGAATCTGTAAAAATATGACATTGTCCTAGTTCTTCTTGTTTAATTGCCACATATACAGCATATAATTCAGCATACTGGCTACTTTTACCTTCACCTGTAGTGACTTGGAACTTATTCTGGGATAGGTTATAGGCTACGGCTTTCCAAAAACATTTCCCGCTAATATATTTAGCTGACACATCAGTAAACCAGGCATGCTTCCTCTCTTCTTCTGTTAATTGGTCTAGGGGGTTCCCCATTTTACTGGTGATTCTTGTTTGCTATCCAGGTGATCTACATCTGCTGGTTCACTTAGAGGGGCTTTGGCAACTTTCTCATGAAGTGCTGCCACTCCCCCAACCCCTACTTTGGCTGTATCTTGGATATACCATTTCCATTTAATTATGCTAGCTTCCTGAGCATGTCCTATCCTGTGTGGTTTGGGTGAACTGTTTATCCACTGCATTATTGGAATTTCAGGCCTTAGTGCTACATCATGTCCAACTGTCATTTGTTCCGTTTCCACTAAGGCCCAGTAACATGCCAATAGCTGCTTCTCGAATGGTGTATACCTTTGTCCAGCTTCAGGTAATTTTCAGTTCCAAAATCCTAAGGGCACTTTCTTCCTACCCTGATTCTGCCAAAGACTCCAATTGGCGTAATTATCATTTGCAGAGACATTCAATTCCACTTCTCCGGCCTCTACTGGCCAGAGGTCCAGAGCCTGCTGAATTGCTTGTTTAGCTGTTTCTAATGCTTGCTGCTGCTCATTTCCCCACTCAAATTCATATTTCTTTCACATTACTTTATATAATGGAGCAAGTATTTGCCCCAAGTGAGGGACGTGTTGTTGCCAAAAGCCAAACAAACCAATAAATCGCTGAGCTTCCACTTTACTTTGTGGGGTAACAAAATCTAAACTCTTCTGCTTAGCTCTGGGCAGTATTTCCCGATGACCACAGTGCCACTGAATTCCTGAAAATTTCACAGTTTGGGCAGGTTCTTGAATTTTGTCTGAATTAATTTCCCAGCCTTTACTTTTCATATGCTGCAACACTAATTGTCGGAGACGGCGGGAGAAATTGCAACACGACCATCCAGGGAATGATCAGCAAGTCTCGTTTATTTCATCAGCAGGCTGCGGTTATATAGATATGATAATAAGCCTCATACATAGTGCAAAAGCTAGCTCATCATTGGCTTACAGTTAAATGTCATCCCCGCCCATACCTCCTTGATCCTGAAACTCTTGTGGTTATACAGATCCTGTTTTTAACACTTCTCCGGCCTTCAGCCAACTCCCCCATTAGTCAAGGACACAGTGTCCTTGCCTTATATGTTTTTCTTACCCAGTTGTTTCTAACTTCACCAGCTGTATTTTATCATGTCCTCTTTCTTCCATCCAGAGTTCGATAAAACTCTCCACATTTCCCCCGTTTTCCTTTTGGGCGAGGAGGTTCGTCTGCCATATTTTCTGCGTTGCATTGGTAATCATACCTCGAATACAATTGAGTATACAGGGCAGAAGAAGCAATAGTAACAATATCACACCCAAAAACCCTATTGCGTACATTATAAGACTCCTTAGCCATGGGCCAATTCCCAACCTCTTTAGCCAGTTTTCGATTCCTAAACCATCTTCCTTTTTTAATAAATGTAGCCCTTGTTGCAACTGCTTAATCTTGGTGTGGATAGAAACTGCATGGTCCGAGAGGTTCATGCAACACATACCTTCAAATTCGTCGCACCCATGTCCCTGAGCTAATAGAAGAAAATCGATAGCGGCCCTGTTTTGTAGCACTGCATGGTTTACGCTCTGTACATCGCTAGTGAGCATGTCAAGTATCTGAGATGTCTTATTAAATTCATCTTTGGTCCAGCATCCTAACTGTTCCGCGAGTTTCATGGCTTTACCGGCTGCCGCACCCGGTACAAATATCGCTGTCATGATAAGCCGGAGATCACTCCAAAAGGTTGGGCTGCCAACGTTAGTACATTGTAGTTCGTGTACGCTACGCTTGGTCCTTGTACCATTTGCACTATTACTATTCCATTTTAGTAATAATGACATGTTGGGGTGAAATAAGGTTAATTTTCCCAAATAACATGGTCCTCCCTGTGGCTGGGCAGGTATGCCATTCCAAGCTCTATCTCCACAAATAAGGAATATCCTATCGGGCAGTCTTTTTGGGGTAGTAACACTACTACCATTACAGTTTGAATACAATTGGTTGAAAACCGTGCTTGACTCCAGTGCTGAATCTAAAGTAGCCCAATCTTTTCTATGCACATTCCAATTTTGAGGGTTAATGGGGGTGAAGCTTACCCAATCCCCCTCAGTATTGTTTCCAAGGCTAGCATTGGTGCTCCCAAAGAGATCTAACTCTTCAGGAGGGGAGTGTAAGGTGGCATTAAGAGACAGTATTAGCTGACACTGCCTATGGCCATCCGGAAACATCTGTTCACTGGTACCAGAACTAGCTCTCGTAGTATTCATAGTCGTGTTACAGAGGGTTCCATTGTTGACCCAACCACAAAATTCTCCAGGTTCCCATATTGGTAGACCGACTAAACATGTACGAAAAGGGTTGGTGACTCCTCCCAGACTAAGGCAAAGCGAGGTTTGATTGGTTTGATTCGCTAATGTCACCCAAATGTTCTTTCTAGGCTGGTTAAATCGTGTAATGCATACCACACTAGGCAGAGTAATAATAGCAAATATTATGTGATATCCCATTGTATCAATTCGCTTTCTTTCCTGATTTGTACTTATCCTTCCTTGTTCCCTTCAATCTGACTTGTTCTAGCTTTCTTACCCTTAGGCCCTTGAGACGTTGTAAGAGTAGATCTAACTCTTCTTCGGGGTCTCCACGTAATGGTCCTACAATCGAGTGTTGTGATATAGGTATTCTCTTTCTACACCTAACAGCTAATATACTAGACTGATTTTGAACAGTTATTCTATAAACCACCCGCTCTAGTTCCCAACGCAAATAAGCTAAAATCTTTTGTTCTACGGTTTCAAAAGCTGTACTGCAAGGTGTGTCCTTAGCCCAGTTTTCGCTTGCAATTCATTCTCCCAGGTAGTGTTATAATGTTGGAAGGCACACCCATTGCACCAGAGGTTGGCGATCAGAGACTGCTCTATCCAGAAGGTCTGATTGCAGCCTCCACACCTCAATGCTGCCCAAGCGGCGCAATCCTGATTGTCACACTCGAGACACTTATTCCCCCTAGGCCCGCGGATATTAAGTCTTTGCCAAGCCTCAATACTTCCAATCCAGTCCCCGAGTGTCCAATGGCTTTTCTCAGTCTCACTGAGGTTTCTCAGATGGTCACTTAGTTGATGCCGCAGGGGCTGTAGCGTAAGGAGTGCTTTATCTTCAATCCTCTTCCTGTCTGCCTCTGTTAAGTTCCGGGGTATCAGGAACATTAAGGGCAGGCTTAGTCCATCGTGATGGTACCCATATGTTTCCTGTAGGGGTAGAAACACATAGATATCCCCTTCCCCAATATATCACCTTTGCCGGATCCTGCCACTGTCCTGTTTTTGGATCCTTGTATTTCACCCATACCTCTCCTTTCTCCTTATTCTCAGCAAAGCTGTTATGTATTATCGCTGGGGGTTGACTTGTCTCCCCAAATACACACAAATAGTTTATTACAAACAACACCTTCAGCAATCTGGACTGCGGATCTCCCACACCTTCATGTTTTTCAAGATACCTTTTTAGCGTCCCATTGGCTCTCTCTATGATGGCCTGCCCTGTGGGGGAATGTGCAATCCCGGTAGTGTGTGTGATTCCCCAATTGGCAAAAAACTGCTCGATCCTTCTACTCACATAGGCAGGTCCATTGTCTGTTTTTATCCTTTTTGGTGTACCCATTACTGCAAAACAGCTGTATAGGTGCCTTTCTACATGGATTGCCCTTTCGCAGCCCCCGTGTCCAACAAGCCTTGAAGAGTCACCTTTTTACCCTGGAATTCTATGGTAAGATTGCGCCTTGGTCTGTCACTTAAATTCATCGTTAACAATGTGTGTCCCCCCGTGGAGCCAAACCCTTGCTCCCCTCGTTCGTGTTCCTGATGGGGGGACAAAGCTCTTGTTGTTTGCTCAAGCGGGATTAACTGGGCAATCCTTTGTCCTTTTGTGATTTGTATTGGGGGAAACGGGGTGTGTACCATAACTTGAATCTCTCCTGTGAAGTCTGTGTCAATAACTCCTGGTAAGACAAATAGTCCCATCATGGATGCTGACGAACGGCCCAAAAGCAATGCTCCCATTGCTCGTTCATTAATTATGATTGGTCCCCTGATCTCAGTGGGAACCTTCTCTGGTTTAGAAGATATCAACGTCATTGTTACTGCGGCTGCCACGTCCAGGCCGAGGCTCCCTGCTGTGGCGGGTTGCAGGTTGATGTGGCTGAGTGCTGGTTGGCGGCAGCTACTTGTGTCTGAGCGCTGCTGCTGCTGCGTTGCGACGCGCTGGCATTGGAGTTTCCCGACCGCCGTCTGCACGCCGTAGTATTATGAGAGTCCGAGCGGCATTTTTGGCACCACAGTCCTGAGGCTTGACATTCTCGACGCATATGTCCTGCGCCTCCACAACGATAGCATTTGATTCGACCACTAGGTGGAGCTCTAGGATTACTTATTGCAGAGGCTTGCAGGGGTGCAAGAGCAGCTAGTACCTGATTTTGACTTGCCTGTGCCTGTTCCTTCAGTCCTAGACCTAATTCTTTTATCGCCCATGGTGTTTAATACACTTCTGGTGGTGGCATTGCAGTTTTGAAGAGCACATTGCTTAAGCATCGTGCCTTTCATATAATCTGGAACCCCCGCTCGCTGGATGGCGCTAGCGATCTTATCAATAAAACTGCCAAATGTTTCGTCTCTACCCTGTTTTATCCCCATATAGGAAGGAATTCCTGGTTTTTTTTTTTTTTTTTTTTTTTTTTTTTTTTTTTTTTTTTTGATCGTGGCCTGAAGTCCACCTCCCGCCAGCGGAGTGAAAACCACCGGACAAGCCAGCTCTTTTGCTGTCTCCATTGCCTCCCCATCCCCAAGCTCTAGGCATTCTTTTGCCAACGCTGTCCACGCTTCCCTCCTCTCCTTTGCAATAGCCCCCGCTAGGTCACTTTCTGCCCCAGGGATAGGCTCATTGCTAATTGGAGATGGTGGTGGTGGCTCCTCCGGACACGGAGCGGGGGGGCAGTTGGCACATTCACCACAGCCGTTGAAAAAGGGGGTTTGGGGAAAGGCATAGGGAGAGGATCTTCAGACCCTTCACCAGCCGGTGGCGGCAATACAACCGTGGACACAGCAGGGGGTAATGGGCAGTCTGACCAACCGGTATATCCCTTATTCTTCTCTTGAGCTGCGGTGGCCTGATGGGCTGCCCTTTTTTCTACCTGATGCTGCAATAACTCATTATGCACCACCCTCCACAACTTTCCCAGCTTTTTCGCTGTCTTATCGTCATCTAATACAGCCTCCCATATCTTATCGCCAAATTTTCGCCATTCCTCTAGCTCATGAACAGTATGTGGGTTCTGAAAACCACCCTTCGCATAACCATAGGTTAAAAGCCCAGGGAGCTCCTTTTGGAGGTCTATCCCTTTTATCTGCCGCTTTTTTAAAAAGCATGTAAATAAATCATATGCTGCTTGCCTTTCCATCTCTTTGTTACTCATCAGCGCTGTTGCAGCCCCACAAGGTCTCGGCAGCACGTATCGGCCAGGCTCTCCGCTGAGATCACCCAGGGCACGGCACCGCTCTCTTCTCTTGTCGGTGCTTAGTTGCCGTCCTCGCTGCTAAAGGACCCGAGCTCACTCGCTGCTCTGCCATGGTCGCCGATTATCACGTCGGGGTCGCCATTTGTCGGAGACGGCAGGAGAAATTGCAACACGACCATCCAGGGAATGATCAGCAAGTCTCGTTTATTTCATCAGCAGGCTGCGGTTATATAGATATGATAATAAGCCTCATACATAGTGCAAAAGCTAGCTCATCATTGGCTTACAGTTAAATGTCATCCCTGCCCATACCTCCTTGATCCTGAAACTCTTGTGGTTATACAGATCCTGTTTTTAACACTTCTCCGGCCTTCAGCCAACTCCCCCGTTAGTCAAGGACACAGTGTCCTTGCCTTATATGTTTTTCTTACCCAGTTGTTTCTAACTTCACCAGCTGTATTTTATCATGTCCTCTTTCTTCCATCCAGAGTTCGATAAAACTCTCCACAACTAATTCTAGTTGTTCTTGTACTTCTTGCTCAGTTTCTCCCTGAAACATTATGTCATCAATATAATGTACCATGTGTACTTTCTTTGTGTCGTGGTTTGAGCCCAGCCGGTAACTCGGAACCACACAGCTGCTCGCTCACTCCCCCCCCTTCTTCCTCCCCCCACTCCCAGAGGGATGGGGAGGAGAATTGGAAGAATGTAACTCCCATGGGTTGAGATAAGAGCAGTCCAGTAACTAAAGTACCATACAAAACTACTGCTGCTACCACCAATAATAATAATGATAAGGAAAATAACAAGGGGAGAGGATACAATTGCTCACCACCTGCCGACCCATACTCAGCCCAACCCGAGCAGTGATCTGGGCCTTTCGGGTAACTCCCCCCGGTTTATATAGTGGGCATGACGTGCCATGGTATGGAATACCCTTTTGGCCAGTTTGGGTCAGGTGTCCTGTCTCTGCTTCCTCCCGGCTTCCCCTCCTCCCTGGTAAAGCATGAGACTGAGAAAGTCCTTGGTCGGAGTAAACACTACTTAGCAACAACTAAAAACATCGGTGTTATCAGCGTTGTTCCCAGGCTGAAAGTCAAAAACACAGCACTGCACCAGCTACTAAGAAGGAGAAAAATGACTGCTATAGCTGAACCCAGGACACTTTGGCACTGGCAATTCGTCCAAGTGTTCTGCCAGAATTCGGTGGCAGAGGGTGAGACTATTGAGCCACCCTTGGGTTAAGCAGGTAAATGTATATGGCCTACCTTGCCAAGTAAAAGCAAACTGATCCCAGTGTTCCTCAGCAATGGGTATTGTAAAGAAAGCACTAGCTATATCAATCGGTGCATACCAAGTTCCAGGGTGCCATTGTATTTTTTCAATTAAAAGTAACTGTGTCTGACACTGCAGCTGTGAGTGGCGGGGTGTACTTGTTAAGTTCCCTATAGTCCACTTTCATTCGCCATGTCCCATCACTCTTTTTAACAGGCCATATAGGATTATTAAAGGCAGTAGATGTTGGTTTTAACACTCCTATATCTAATAAAACTTTAATAGTCTGTGAAATCTCTTCATGTCCTCCTAGTATATGATACTGTTTCATTGTGATTACCTTGGTGGCAGATGGGATTTCTATCATCGGAGGTGTTTTTACTTTCCCAACTAGAACTGGCTGAGCTGATACATATGTCCTGGTTCCGAATTGATACTTACCATCAGGTAAGCATAAAGTCAATCCTTTTAAGATGTCAATTCCAATCATATATTCAAGGATAGGAACAATCAGCACTGAATAAGTTTGTTTTGGCAGAGTGCCAATTTTCATCTCAATTTTTGTCTGTACTACTTCAATTTGTTTGCCACCTAATCCTGTAATCAAAACCTTTTGCCCTTTAAATTTTTTAGGATTACCATAAATTAGAGAGGCCTCTGCTCCAGTATCAATGAAGGCCTTAACTGTTTGACAAGATCTATTTTTCCAATACATTTGAAGCTCTACATGAGGACGATGGTCTGTCCTCACCCATCCTTGTGCTGGAACTTGGCCCTCATCTCAGTCCATTTTTAATTCTCTAAATTTTTTTAACACTTTTACATCCAGCCATGGGTAAAGATCAGTGTACTGATCCCATCCCCTTTCATCCCCTGGAACCGTTGACTCGCTAATGGGGGGCCCTCCATTGGTAAATGTACTGTCCTGTTGAGGCTCGAAGAAGGGAGCAGAAGGTTGAATTACTTCATCCATCATGTCATCGACTTTGTCTGAGCTTGAATTGTTTACTCTTTTCACAGATTTATGCAACCCACATTGCTTGTACAATCTCCACATTTCATTGGTGGAAATCCCATCAATCTTATCTCGAGCCATCCCATCTTCCAGCAAGGCAGCAAACATATCTCTCCAAGAGAGTCAATTCTCTTTCACCTCGCCCCTCCAGTTATCGCCTCTCATATTTTGTATGGGGCTCCATTCCCCCAAATCTCCTAACTGCTGGATTTTCTCTATGATTTGTCCTATGGGGTTTCCAGTTTCATTTATCACTGGAGGGGCCCACTGGCTCAGGATCTTGCCCATACAATCCCACACACCCTGCCACTCACGACTGTCCAGCCTTGGGGAAAATCTCTTGGTGGTCTTTTTAGATTGTCCTTTAACCTTAGACAAGACCCGAGCCCGACCCTGACAGGCGTTCTCAGGGTAGGATGGCTGTGGGTAAAACATACCTCCTATGTGTAGCAACATGCCAATCCCCAGCACAAGCAGCAGGCAGGTCTCAAGGGTATTCAAACGCCATCCAAAACCTTTAGAATTCTCAAATGCTGCTGTAAATAGCCCGGTGGGGGAGCGGGGGGTGTGAGGCAATGTCCCCTTGCGGAGAGATCTTGCAAAACATTGCATGACCCAAAGAATGTAACTGTATCTTTAAGAGCTTTAGCAAGAAGCAAACAAAAGCATGAATAGTATCTTGACAGGTTTTGACCAGCCTTTCTCAGGAGTTCAAAGCACATCTGTGTGTGGGTGTGAAACAGGAATGTGTGATAGTGGTGGTCAATTTATGACTTGTTTACGGAACATCAGAACAGGTCAGATCACCCTTTGTCCCGGAACACTGGCTCAGTGTTTGTATTTTTAAGAAAGAGTGTTTGCTGCATGCACAAACATCCTGTCTGGCTGCATAGTCAAGTTCCTGAAGTGTAACTAGAAAAGCAAGGCAGTGAGAGGAATAAACGATTTTATTTGGCTTGGCTTGGCTTGGCTTGAGCATATGCTGAGTCCGTGTCTTTCAGTCTGCCACATCCCCTTCATAGGTCGACCCCCCGAGGAGGAAAAAAAAGATGCGTAATTGCTAAAAAATTCCATTATATGCCTCCCAAAGTATAGAGGTGATGACCAGGCTGGTAACGCAAGCCAGACCAGTTTCATGATCAATGAGTCTATTGTATTACAAGTCATTACCATCAAGTACAGCGAAACAAGAACCTTAGCCCAGGCCCCCCAGCTGATAAACACTAAAACAGCAAATACTGGCTTTAAGTAAGGTATGACATGCTGAAACTCCGAGACCAAGTGCAACAACTCTGAGAGCAAATAAATCAACACTGTGATGAGTGACTATTAATCCAAAACAATGAATGCTTTTTACAAATGCTATTAAACACACTCCAGTCAGATCTGTCATTATCTCCCTCCGTGCCCCACGTTGGGCACCAAAAAGAACTGTTGTGGTTTAAGCCCAGCTGGTAACTGAGAACCATGCAGCTGCTCGCTCACTCCCCCTCTTCTTTCTCCCCCCACTCCCAGAGGGATGGGGAGAAGAATCAAAAGAATGTAACTCAACTCCCATGGGTTGAGATAAGAACAGTCCAGTAACTAAGGTATAATACAAAACTGCTACTACTACCACTAATAATAATAATGATAAGGGAAATAAGAAGGGGAGAGGATACAATTGCTCACCACCCGCCGACCGATACCCAGCCCGACCTGAGCAGCGGTCTGGGCCTTCCGGGTAACTCCCCCCGGTTTATATAGTGGGCATGACATGCTGTGGTATGGAATACCCCTTTGGCTACTTTGGGTCAGGTGTCCTGTCTCTGCTTCCTCCCAGCTTCTTGTGCCCCTCCTCACTGGCAGAGCCTGAAACTTAAAAAGTCCTTGATTGGAGTAAACACTACTTAGCAACAACTGAAAACATCGGTGTTATCAGTGTTGTTCCCAGGCTGAAAGTCAAAAACAGAGCACTGCACCAGCTACTAAGAAGGAGAAAAATGACTGCTACTGCTGAACCGAGGACAGCCTGAATATTGTGTCTTATACTTTTCCCATACAATATATGATATATAGTTTCTGTTTAGTACATAGCTGTTACTGTAGCTGTGTGTGAGATCTCAGAATCAATCCTTACTACTTTTTATTTCAGATTAAGAATGCTTGGACAAGATCATTCTGAAGAGCAGCATGGTACAATGTGAAAGCTTCTCCAGCTATGCAGAACAACATACCGGATATGGTAATTACTGAGTGACTGAGAGCATAAGCATTCCTCTACAAGTTTGTTTAGCTAAACACACCTATGTGGCTGCTACAGAGCAGGAGATAATCCTTGTATTGCTCATAAAATTAGTTTAACCTTTCTATTTTCAGCACAATTAACCAGCCTTCTGATTAAGACCACAAAACCAAGACTTTTTCACAGCAGGGCCCAAGCTAGTGGCTTGATGCTCGTGTATTAAAGGAATTAAATTATACCTAGAAGCTGCTCTAATCTGCTGAGCAGGGTTGTTTCACAACATGAGAGCTTGCAACTTGATCTGCTTTTCAAAGAGACTACAAGAACACACTAATGGAAACTACACTGAAGGACCAATTTTTCATATCATTGCCAAACTTTCTAAACTTTATTACTTCAGGGGCATAGAAAATTAAATCAGATTCCAAGTTAATTTGTTGCAGAGGGAGCTGCCCTTATTGTATTAGTTACAGCAGAATGTAACAGTGGAAATGGACATATACCAAAACAAAACCAAGAGCTACAACTATGAGTTAGAAAACAACATGATCTACAAGACAGAAAAGACATTGCGATTTTTACCTATGAAGTTAGCAATAAATCAAACAATATTGAAATTTAAGTCACAAACATCTAACCTTCTTATGCAAAAGGTCTCAGCATTGAACACCGTGCACCACATGCAGAGAAAGGCTACACCTCCAGTGCTTGCAGTTGTGGTCAAAAAAACAATAGACAATTCCCCAGTGCTGCCCTGTGTTGAAAATACATAACTACATGGACAGATCCTTTTACATAAGAGCATGCTATAGGAAATCACATATGCCTGGTTTACATGCAAAACAACAGCCGACTGTACCCTGGGCTGCATCAAAAGAAGCGTGACCAGCAGGTCAAAGGAGGTGATCCTGCCCCTCTACTGTGCTCTCGTGAGACCCCACTTGGAGTATTGTGTCCTAGTGTCCTCAACATAAGGATGACATGGAGCTGTTGGAGCCAGTCTAGAGCAGGGCCACAAGGATGATAAGGGGAATTGAGCACCTCCCATATGAAGACAGGCTGAGAAAGTTGGGGCTGTTCAGCATAGAGAAGAGAAGGCTGCATGGAGACCTCCTAGCAGCCTTCCAGTGTTTGAAGGGGGCCTAAAAGGATGCTGGAGAGGGACTCTTCATCAGGGACTGTAGCAATAGGACAAGGGGTAATGGCTTCAAACTAAAACAGGGGAAGTTCAGGTTAGATATAAAGAAGCAGTTATTTACTGTGAGGGTGGTGAGACTCTGGAACAGGTTGCCCAAAGAAGTGGTAAATGCTCCGTCCCTGGCGGTGTTCAAGGCCAGGTTGGACAGAGCCCTGGGCAACACGGTCTAGTGTGAAGCATCTTTGCCCATGGCAGGGGGGTCGGAACTAGATGATCTTAAGGTCCTTTCCAACTATAACTATTCTATGATTCTATGATCTGTTGCTGT
This sequence comes from Strigops habroptila, assembly GCF_004027225.2. NCBI lineage: Eukaryota > Metazoa > Chordata > Aves > Psittaciformes > Psittacidae > Strigops > Strigops habroptila. Next base: position 25,727,324 of record NC_044301.2, read on the forward strand.
AGCAAATGCATAGCAAAGTACGGGTTTGAGTTTCTTTAATCACAGGTCCTTCACCAAGAGATGCACTGCTAAAGACTTTCTTTCATTACACTGCTGAATAACAGAGATGTTGATCCTATAGTAATAGGATATTTACATGCAATCCCAGCAAATAAGGTAGGAATGGCAGTAGATTTAGCTAAAGAATAAGGAGAAATCAAGTAACATTTGGCAGCAAATCATCCAAACTTATTACTCAAAAGAAAGAGTATGTAAACATGTATTTGATTTACCCAGTAGCAATTGTGGTGCCAGATATGCTTGTGTAGATAAGGATTTTGGCTCTAGCGACAGTTCGTATACATACAAATAGCAACTTAGTGATAGCTAATTTAGCAAGACCAAAGTCTTGCCTTAAAATGTAACAAATCTATACATTGACTTTTTTAAAGCTTGTACTATGAGTAACAGGAAATTTAAACTATTTTTCCCCCCCAATAAAAATCTGCAACTTAGTTCAATCCCTATAGATTTAAAAACACAGCCACGAACCTTCAGCTATGCTGTAGAATGGAGCATTATGTAGTTAAAACTGAGGGAAGCATTTAGCAGAGCAATTTTGGGTTTTTTACATGCCTTGTTCTCTCCTGCCACCATGTGTGTCGTGGTTTAAGCCCAGCCAGTAACTCAGAACCACACAGCCGCTTGCTCACTCCTCCCCTTCTTCCCCCCCCCCCCGGAGGGATGGGGAGAATAGAAACAATGTAAATCCCACAGGTTGAGATAAGAACAGTCCAGTAACTAAGGCATAATACAAAACCACTACTACTACCACCAATAATAATAGCGATAAGGGAAATAGCAAGGGGAGTGTGAGAAACTATGGACTAGGATATTGTTTATTAAGATTTATGTTAAGCTCAATGTAAAGGTTAGGCAACAAAGATGTGAAATCGCTTATGCAAACAGAAACCCGGACACTGCTTGAGTAAGATAAGATAACCACAATCGCGAGATAACCGCCAGACTTCCAGGAACCGACAGAAACAGGACAAACAACCCCAGATAAGGACATGTGAATGAGGGGTCAACTATGGGATAAAGGAGAAAGACTTCTTATTTCGGCCTCAACGACCACCAGGAGGTAGAAAACGACCCCCTAACAACAACTGAAGCATGCGCAGAGTACCTCCACTACTTCATGAACACGGAAGTAAAGATGTATAAAAAGGGACTGTTTGAACTGCTCAGCACGGCAGTGGCGGAGCGCAGACTCCCCTGTCGTCCAGCGCTGTTTTTGCTCATATTCTACTTGCTATAATTAATAAAATTTTAATTGGATTATGATCCGTTGTGGTCACAATTTATGACAATTTCTGGTGCCGTGACTCGGATAAGGAACGGTGGGCTTTGGTCCTCCGGGGAGGCGCCCCGCGACATTTCGCGGCCCCGCGACCAACAGCTCACTCCAACCTTACCGACGAACCTAAATTCTAGGATATTGAGCAAAAAAGGACCGGTAAAATCCCATAAAATTCTGTGCACGGGAGTCCGGACGAAGACGCAGGACGCGTAAGTATACTGCGAAGTTGTTCGCGGGTTCGCCGTTCGGGCGGGATTGGGTATCCTGGATTATAACGAACGAGAGGTTCGATATACTGAACCAAGCGAGTGTGGACCCTTTAGTACTGCGTTTCCCACCTCCCGCGAGGGACTGGGCCAGGAATAAGGGGAGCGAGTGAGTGTGTGTTTGTGGATAATCCAGAAGATGGGGGCGAAGGGCAGCAAGCCTTCGACTCCCATGGGGAGGGTACACACTGTACCTAAGAATACCCCTCTGGCATATATCTTAGACAATTGGAGATATTCCCCTGGAACCCTAGGGAAAGATAAGCAAAAAATGATAGAATATTGTACTAAGATATGGGGAGGGAAGAAGATTTCTAAAAATGTCTTTTGGCCAGTCTATGGGTCAGAAGAAGATTGGGTAAGACAGCAATTAAACCTCTGGGTTAATAATAAAAATCCCCTTAACCCGGAGGAGAGTCAATATGCGGAAGTGTGGCTAGAAAGACCGAGAGCTAGACTTTATCCGCTGAATGAAATAAAAACTAAACAAAAGAAAAAGAAGGAAGAGTTAGACGAAACCCTTCTAACCCCCCCTCCTTACATTCCTCCTCCTGCTCCCACAGAAGTCCCCAGAGCGCCCACTCCCCCACCAGAGTCGGAACAAGGGTCTCCCCCTCTTCCTAGACGCGTAACTAGAAGTCAAAAAGGGGCAGCTCAGATGTACCCCCTAAGGGAAATACCCATGGGGGGACCTCAACCTGTGATCGGATATATTTCCGTACCCCTAAACTCGGCTGACCTACGAGATTTTAAAAGAACCGAAATGGGAAACTTAATTGAGACCCCACTGGAAAGTAATCAGTACTCCAGGTGACACCAAGATAACCCTGAAAAGATAACGTAATGATAAAGACTTTATTTGATTATTTTGCCGCATTACCTTTCGGTATAAAGTGTGTATTGCTGTTTATATTTGCTATAATTATTTCTCTTTTTTTCTATTATATATGGAAGCGTACAAAGTGTGTTGAAGGAAATTGCTAAACTTATGCAACCTCACAATATTAAATATAGAAGATATGTTGATGTAAATAATATATGCACTCTAGATATACGAATTAGGTGGGTGTAATGATTTGAACTGCAATTGTTATCCATTTGCTTGTTTTAGGTGTAAGGTATGCCAGGATAAATGGTAGACACATTGTGAATGTGGATACCCTCCAATAGGAGTTTGCACACAGTGTTGGAAAATCCAAAGAACTCTCACTGAGTGGAAATTAAAACAATTAGAGTCTAAACAAGAAATTATTCGGGAATCCCATGAGTGGTGGGAAATTTTTGCCAAAGGAATAAACCCTCAATATTATTGCTACCACTCCAACGAACCAGTCCCCTTTGTAGCTGAAATTTTGGTTATAAAATGCAGAAGGGAAGTACTGACCGTGTCTTACTTTGCCCCATTAGTTAAAGCTGCAAAGTGGGAAGCCTATATAAACAGGCAGAAAGCCCGAAACAACTGTTCTCCTGAAGAATTCCCTTGCTGCCGAGAAGATGGTACACCCCGTGGCTCGAAGCAACCGAGTCGACGGGCGAGGCAGAGGAGGAACAAACTGTGGAGAAAAGAACCAGAACGATGGGACACAAAAGCAGCAATGGCCGAACTTCCCCAGGACTGGTAAAAATATACTTAAATTGGCAAAATTAACAGACACCCTTTTTTCTGGTATACCGTTAGTTTTGTTATTGATAATAACCCAAGCAAATGGAAACCCTCATAAACCTATGAACTAGACAATAACAAACATAAAATACACTTTATTAAAGAACGGTTTGACATAGCTAAACTGCTTATTTTAACTACGAGGTCTGGGGCAAAATATAAGAGTGTATCTATTAATGAAGATGAAGATTGCTGTGAATACATTATGCCATGTGAGAACTATGCCTTTTGTAATTGTGAGGTATTACCTTGTGAGTGTTATGATAAATATTGGGATTGTGGAAAAAGGTTTGTTCGCAGTGCCGAAAATGAAAGTAACGTCTAATAAACAATAATAGGATAAAAAGAAAAAGGGGGGATTGTGAGAAACTATGGACTAGGATATTGTTTATTAAGATTTATGTTAAGCTCAATGTAAAGGTTAGGCAACAAAGATGTGAAATCGCTTATGCAAACAGAAACCCGGACACTGCTTGAGTAAGATAAGATAACCACAATCGCGAGATAACCGCCAGACTTCCAGGAACCGACAGAAACAGGACAAACAACCCCAGATAAGGACATGTGAATGGGGGGTCAACTATGGGATAAAGGAGAAAGACTTCTTATTTCGGCCTCAACGACCACCAGGAGGTAGAAAACGACCCCCTAACAACAACTGAAGCATGCGCAGAGTACCTCCACTACTTCATGAACACGGAAGTAAAGATGTATAAAAAGGGACTGTTTGAACTGCTCAGCACGGCAGTGGCGGAGCGCAGACTCCCCTGTCGTCCAGCGCTGTTTTTGCTCATATTCTACTTGCTATAATTAATAAAATTTTAATTGGATTATGATCCGTTGTGGTCACAATTTATGACAGGGAGAGAATATAAAGCTAAAAGGGGAAAGAAAAAACAATAAACACAAGTGATGCACAATAGAATTGATCACCACCCACTGACCAACACCCAGCCCCAACCGAGCAGCAATCTGGACCTTCTGGGTAACTCCCCCCAGTTTATATAGTGGGCATGACGTGCTGTGGTATGGAATACCCCTTTGGCCAGTTTGGGTCAGGTGTCCTGTCTCTGCTTCCTCCCAGCCTCCTGTGCCCCTCCTCACTGGCAGAGCATGAGACTGAGAAGTCCTTGATCAGAGTAAGCATTACTTAGCAACAAGTAAAAACATCTGTGTGTTATCAGCACTGTTCTCAGACTAAAGTCAAAACCAGAGCACTGTACTAGCTACTAAGAAGGCGAAAAATAACTGTTACAGCTGAACCCAGGACAATGTGGCTCTTCCATTTAAAGAAGTTTGGCCTAATTATAATACTCCTAAAGTCAATGAAACCACTGGTGAAGTATTTTGTTCATTGTTTCAATCATGAACCATATTTTAAGTTTCAGGTCATTGAAACAGAAAGGTTCACAAAAAACCACAACAAGATATTAAGCATCCAAGTCCTATTGATTTCAGAGTGATGTAGTTTGTTCTTCCCTTACTCTTCTGGAACCCAAGCCCACATTATTTCAAACATTGCATAAATAAGGCAGGCTGAGAATATTCAACAGAATGTAATTACCTCGTGCCCATGCCAGTTCATGAAAAGCTTATGCTGAAGACTACTTTTTTTCCCCCAACACACTTAAATAAGCATGTTGAGCTGGACCCTGACTCTTGAACTAGAGTAGCTCACCTATCATCCCAGGTGACAGTATTGATTTCTAGGTGCTTGGTAGTTTTGAGGTGCTCTCAAAAACTTTTAAAAGGCCTTGACTTCATTGTGATAAAATTAGGAATAGTTTTTGCAGTCTTAAAGATGTCCATGATAAGAAAAACACAAAAGCTTTGCCTTTAAGAAAAAAGGAGAAGAGTTAGAGCAGAGCAGAAAACAGAATCTGAGATTTTATTCTAAGTTCCCTTTCTATTGCAGTGTTTAATTTCTGTATATAATGCTTTTAGAGTCTGTCTATGAACAAGGCTTGGCTTAATCCTCTTACATTTGTCACATTGAATAGCATTACACTAATTGATTAATCCAACTGGAACAGGTTGCCCAAAGAAGTGGTAAATGCTCCGTCCCTGGCAGTGTTCAAGGCCAGGTTGGACAGAGCCTTGGGCAACACGGTCTAGTGTGAAGCATCTTTGCCCATGGCAGGGGGGTTGGAACTAGATGATCTTAAGGTCCTTTCCAACCCTAACTATTCTAGGATTCTATATCTATTCCATTCACAAGTTTAAGCAAGTGCTTAATCACCATCACAAATAGCAGTTCACCAGTTTGAAAGGCAGGAAGTGCAGGAACAAATCATTGCTAGTGAGAAAGTTTCTCTAACTGGAAATTTGTCAGTCAGTCTTAAAATAGGAAGTAGATTACAATCTGGTTTGTGTCACTAGAAGTTTTTCATAGATATTGCTTATCCTTATGTGTTCTTGCTGAAGAAAAAAATCTGTCTGAACTGTCCCTTTGATTTTCATCGTCAGCAGAGAAATGGAGTTTAAAGGATGTGGAATTTGAATCTAGCCCAGACTATTACAGATTATGTTTTATTTCTTCTGTATGCACATTCAGCCTTTAAAAATGTAATTTTATTCCTTTTGAAATAACTTTCTTATTCAGGTATCCAAGGTAGGATCAAAAATATGTATGATAAAGCTAAATTACGCTGTATTCTTTTGATAGTGAAGGCTACCTTTATACCCTAACCAAGCTTTGCCATAGCTGGAAGGCAAGATTACTATATTATAGTAAGAACAAGGCTAATGGTTGCAGTCACAGGATGCATTATCTTTACCCCACTGCTATACCCTCTCATCTTTATTGGGGAAGAAAGGGAGAAGAATGGAGATGACATGCAGTTTTACTGGGGGCAAATGGCAAATAAAAAGTTAAAAATGGAAAATTAACATTTCTAAATTTAAAAAAAAAAAAAAAAAAGAACACAAGCTCATTTGATTGCTGTTCCAGAGCACACAGGTCTGGTGGGTGAACTCTTGCATTACCCAAATTAGAAGGATGCAAAACCATGGTAACATCACTCTGTAGAAAAGACTATTGAACAGTTTTCTGTTTCATGATCCCATTTGAATCCCACAATTTCATGAGAGTCCAGATATTTAATAATTTCATTTCCCAGATTCTGGATGGCAGACTTTCCTATCACTTCCTACCTTGGGAGAATATCCCAGCCTACCAGCCTGGGATATCAAGAAATAAGAACAAAGCAATGACAACAGAAATGCTCTTTAACTTAGCACAAATACTATTTTTGAAGATATTTAATGATTATGGATTGATGAGAGATTATTTCAGAACATTATGAAATGATCTAAGAACATGAAGCTTGTGTCACCCAAAAGCAGTTTTACATTTTGGATAAGACTGTGTTAACAGTCTGAGGCCACACTGGGTTTCAGAAGCTCAAAAAGATTTATTATTTTTTTTTTAATAGGGATTGATTCCCTGTATCTTTTATAGAAGTTTAAAATCTTGCAAATTTGTTTTCCCAGTTTTAGAGTATCTCTTTGGTCCACTCTTTTGATCTCTTGAAAATGTGTCTCAAAGTAATAAGAAACCTTCATCTTTTTGTTAGTGGGATCACAGGCTTTCCAGTGAATGTGACTGAACATACCACATATTTGCATGCTGACAGGTGGGGTAGCTGTTCACCCCTTGGGGCAGGGTTGGTGGATCTTAGGTTGTAAGTAAAAACATGTCCCTGTCAGCAAGTAATTGCTGCTGGGAAGAGCTTGCTTCAACAGTAGTTTTAACCAGGCTAGCAATGAAGCTGGCTCTTCCCTTTGTGTCAATTTAGGATGTAAATTAAGAGAATCAGCTGAAAAATCATGTGTCAGAATCCTAACCAGACTGAACAAAAATGGTTGGAGCTTTTGAGAGTTTAAAGTTTCAGGTTGCCAGAGGAATTATAAGTAGATACAGCTTTCCTTTCTCACTGTGATGATCAATAGTTTCTACATGTCGACTAGAGCATATAGGCATAAAATGAGAAGAAAATGACTTGGTTCTGGTTTTAGCTTTGCCTTAAGACTTGGTTTAATGATCTACTCCGGCCTAGCTTCAGCTGGCTCACGAGATCTCTAGACCTGTGTATCTGCTACTCAGAGGATGACTAACAGCTCGGATTCACGAACAGGGACACATGGCTTTGGATGATTGCAGTTCTTCACACCCATACTCTGTACCTTGCTGGTCTTCAGGCATGCTACAGCCATTCACACAGTGGTTGCTGAATTTTCGCTTTTTTTTTTGACATATTTATCTATATTTTACAGCCTGCCATGTTAAAGAACGCCAAAATCTGTGATATTTATCACAGATGCGAATGAAGTTGCTAAGCCACTGTCCATCATATTTGAAAAATCCTGGCAGTCAGGTGAAGTTCCCGATGACTGGAAGAAGGGTAATATAACCTCCATTTTCAAGAAGGGGAAGGTGGAAGACCCCAGGAACTACAGACCAGTCAGCCTCACCTCTGTGCCTGGCAAAATCTTGGAGCAGATTCTCCTGGAAAGCATGCTAAGGCACATGAAAAACAGCAAGGTGGTTGGTGACAGCCAACATGGTTTCACTAAGGGGAAATCCTGCCTGACCAATTTGGTGGCCTTCTATGATGGGGCTACGGAACTGATGGACAGTGGCAGAGCAGTTGACGTCATCTACCTGGACTTGTGCAAAGCGTTCGACACTGTCCCGCATGACATCCTTGTCTCTAAATTGGAGAGACATCAATTTGATAGATGGACCACTCAGGGGGTAAAGAACTGGCTGGATGGCCGCACGCAAAGAGTTGTGGTAAACGGCTCGATGTCCAGTTGGAAAACAGTAACAAGTGGTATCCCTCAGGGATCGGTGTTGGGACCTGTCTGACATGGGACGTGTTTGACATACAGAAGCAAAGTAAGAATTTTGCTGGCCTCCTCATGAGAACTAACTTGGGGTCTGAAGCAGCTGATATATTTAATAATGTCCCACTCTTTACCTTCCCATTCCAAAAAAAAAAGTGGTTTTTTTCTTCCTTTTGTTTGTACATTCCAAACATGTGAACAAAACCCAAGATTTATAAAAGGTTCCATAGAGTAGAAAAATTACTGACTTTGTGTTTCCAAGGTTGGCCTCAACTACAAGCAAGGTCAGTGACTGCTTTTGATTCCCTGTATCTTGACGCATCAATGACATCGCTAGAAGAGGAAGCCTAAAGTTTAGGAAACTAAAAGATATGTTACTGTCATTGAAAGCTCATCCCTATGAAGCCTTCATTTTAACTTCTTTTTATGGCTTATTATTTATTTCAGTGTCTGAGTGCCTGTGACAGAAGTTCTCCAAGACTTCTGAAATTTATCTGGCTCCCTCACAGAAGAGAAGACAGAAAAATAAACTGATGCTTTCACTGTAAAACATGGAAGTAATCTTTAACTTCTCTCAACAAGTTTTATTCTCATATGCCAACATGAGTCATTTGGGCCTGCTGGAAATAATCAGATTAATTGTTACCCTTGACCTCTGAGAGCTCCTAAAAATTACCCTGAGCAGTGCTACATATGAACTAAAATCAGAAATACTGGGTAAACCAGTTACACTTGGTACAACTGGAGCCAGGTGATGAATTCTGGTAATCTCCTACCTCACAAGAGAGCATCACCTATTGTACATCGGAAGATTTTTTTTCTGCACCTTGTAAGTACGAGCTTCAGTTTCATTCCTAATCCAGAAGATTATACTCATAAATTAGAGTTCTGTTATATTTTGGAAGAAAAAAAAGGTTTCAGGAAAATAGATATGTGTGTTAATTTCTCTTTGAATTAAATGTTAGTCAAGTGGCAGTCTTCAGAGATTATTGCATATACTCATTCTTATGGATCTTACTAATAGAAGCATTATAGAATAGTATAGGTTGGGAGGTTGCTCTGGAGGTCTGTGGTACAATCAAGTTACACAGGGTTTGTCCAATAAAGACATGAATATCTCAATGTAAAGGTTTCAAAACCTCTCTGATTCCATGTTTGGACATTTGACCACCTCATGGTGAAAAATACACCTCCTAATATATCATCAGAGTGTCCTTTTCTGCAGCCTGTACCTCTGTCCTTTTACTTATCCTCAAAGAAGAGTCTGTCTTCTCTATACTTTTCACCCTTTACAGTTTAATTTATTTACAAAAATTCAACTTCCTCAGACCTTGAGATAAGGAATATCTCAGACAAGTTTCATTCAAATGGTGAGTGTACATTTCTGATAATCTGATTTTACCTGTAACCATTAAGATTAATGCAGAGTGTAAATATTTTCTGTTTTATAGAAACATAGAATCATAGAATCGTAAGGGTTGGAAAGGACCTTAAGATCATCTAGTTCCAACCCCCCTGCCATGGGCAGGGACACCTTGCCCTAAACCACGTGGTTCAAGGCTCTGTCCAACCTGGCCTTGAACACTGCCAGGGATGGAGCATCCACAACCTCCCTGGGCAACCCATTCCAGTGCCTCACCACCCTCACTGTAAAGAACTTCTTCCTTATATCTAATCTAAACTTCCTCTGTTTAAGTTTGAAGCCATTACCCCTTGTCCTACCACTACAGTCCCTAAGGAAGAGTCCCTCCCCAGCATCCTTATAGACCCCCTTCAGATACTGGAAGGCTGCTATGAGGTCACCACGCAGCCTTCTCTTCTCCAGGCTGAACAGCCCCAACTCTCTCAGCCTGTCTTCATATGGGAGGTGCTCCAGCCCTCTTATCATCCTCGTGGCCCTCCTCTGGACTCGCTCCAACAGCTCCATGTCCTTTTTATGTTGAGGACACTAGGACTGTACGCAGTACTCCAAGTGAGGTCTCACAAGAGCAGAGTAGAGGGGCAGGATCACCTCCTTTGACCTGCTGGTCACGCTTCATTTGATGCAGCCCAGGATATAGTTGGCTTTCTGGGCTGCAAGCGCACACTGCCGGCTCATGTTAAGCTTCTCGTCAACCAACACCCCCAAGTCCTTTTCTGCAGGGCTGCTCTGAATCTCTTCTCTGCCCAGCCTGTAGCAGTGCCTGGGGTTGCCCCGACCCAGGTGTAGGACCTTGCACTTGGCTTGGTTAAACTTCATAAGGTTGGCATCGGCCCACCTCACAGGCATGTCAAGGTCCCTCTGGATGGCATCCCTTCCCTCCAGCGTATCAACCGAACCACACAGCTTGGTGTCGTCGGCAAACTTGCTGAGGGTGCACTCAATCCCACTGTCCATGTCACCGACAAAGATGTTGAACAGGACCGGTCCCAACACCGATCCCTGAGGGACACCACTCGTTACAGGTTTCCAACTGGACATCGAGCCATTTACCACAACTCTTTGCATGCGGCCATCGAGCCAGTTTTTTATCCACCGAGTGGTCCATCTATCAAATTGATGTCTCTCCAATTTAGAGACAAGGATGTCATGTGGGACAGTGTCGAATGCTTTGCACAAGTCCAGGTAGATGACATCAACCACTCTGCCGCTGTCCATCAGTTCCGTGGCTCCATCATAGAAGGCCACCAAATTGGTCAGGCAGGATTTCCCCTTAGTGAAGCCATGTTGGCTGTCACCAACCACCTTGTTGTTTTTCATGTGCCTTAGCATGTTTTCCAGGAGAAACTGTTCCAAGATTTTGCCAGGCACAGAGGTGAGACTGACTGGTCTGTAGTTCCCCGGGTCTTCCACCTTCCCCTTCTTGAAAATGGAGGTTATATTACCCTTCTTCCAGTCATCGGGAACTTCACCTGACTGCCAGGATTTTTCGAATATGATGGACAGTGGCTTAGCAACTTCATTCGCCAGCTCCTTCAGGACCCACAGATGGATTTCATCAGGTCCCATGGACTTGTGCACGTTCAGGTTCTTAAGATGGTCTCGAACCTGATCCTCTCCTACAGTGGGCCTAAGGTCTTTGTTCTCACAGTCCCTGCATTTGCTTTCCAAGACTTGGGTGGTGTGGTCAGAGCATTTGCTGGTGAAGACTGAGGCAAAGAAGTCATTAAGAACCTCAGCCTTCTCCAAATCCATGGTAGCCAGTTCTCCTGATAGCTTCTGGAGAGGGCCTACATTGTCCCTAGTCTGTCTTTTATTTGCTACGTATCTATAGAATCCTTTCCTGTTATCTTTTACATCCCTTGCCAAACTTAATTCTAGCTGGGCCTTAGCTTTCCTAACCTGGTCCCTAGCTTCTCGGGCAATGCTCCTGTATTCTTCCCAGGCCGCCTGTCCTCGCTTCCACCTTCTATAAGCTTCTTTTTTCCCTCTAAGTTTCCTCAGCAGCTCCTTGTCCATCCATGGAGGTCTCCTGGCCCTCCTGCTGCACTTTCTTCTAGTCGGGATGCAACACTCTTGAGCACGTAGCAGGTGATCCTTGAATACCGACCAGCAGTCTTGGGCCCCCCTGCCCTCTAGGACTGTATCCCATGAAACCTTACTAAGGAGGTTCCTGAAGAGGCCAAAGTCTGCTTTCTTGAAGTCCAGGGCAGTGAGCTTGCTGCATGCTCTTCTCACTGTCCTGAGGATCTCAAACTCAACCATCTCGTGATCACTAGAGCCAAGGCTGCCCTGGAGCGTTACATTTCCAACCAGTCCCTCCCTGTTGGTGAGCACAAGGTCCAGCATGGCACCTCTCCTTGTCAGCTCCTCTATTGCTTGAAAGAGGAAGTTGTCTTCCACACAATCGAGGAACCTCCTGGATTGCTTGTGCCGGGCCGTACCGTCCCTCCAACAGATGTCAGGATGGTTGAAGTCCCCCATGAGGACCAGGGCCTGCGAGCGTGAGGCTGCTCCTATCTGTCTGTAGAGCGCTTCATCCACAGAGTCCTCTTGATCAGGCGGCCTGTAACAGATCCCCACCGTAGTGTCCCCTGTTGCTGTTTTCCCTTTGATCCTGACCCACAAACACTCTGTTACCTCATCACCCGTCCCCAGACAGAGTTCCATACTCTCTAGCCTATCACTGACATAGATAGCAACACCCCCTCCCTGTCTGCCTGGCCTGTCTTTTCTAAACAGCCTGTAACCTTCCATTCCGACATTCCAGTCATAGGAGCCATCCCATCATGTTTCTGTGATACCAATCACATCATATTCCCGTAGCCTTGCACACATCTCTAATTCCTCTTGCTTGTTCCCCATACTACGGGCATTTGTATAGAGGCACCTTAGCCGAGCTCCAAATGCAGCCGACTCAATGGCTGGGGCAGCTGGAACATCTCTACATCGCTCCAAGCACTTATTACAGGTGCTGGCAACTGTCCAGGAATGTTGGGATGGATCAATGCTCCCCTCCCCCAACACATCTAGTTTAAAGCTTTCCTGACCAGCCTGGCAAGCCTCCTACCAAAACAGCTCTTCCCCTTCTTTGTCAGACCAGCTCCACCAGCCTCCAGTAGATCTGGCCTCCCAAATGGAGCCCCATGTTCTAAATAGCCAAACCCCTGACTATGGCACCAGCATTCTAACCATTTATTAACCTGCCAGACACGCCTAGCTTTTTTAAGGTCCTCAAAAATTGTTTTCTTATTGTTTTCAACAATAAGAAGTCAGTGGCAATATTTAACTTAATTTCTTGCTTTCCAAAACTGGTTATTATAATATTTATTTTTAAGGAAGAGCATTGCCCCCAGGCTGTAACTGCAAATCAGTTAGTATTTTTCCATTTTATTTTAAAATCCTGCATTTAGGGTTAGTGGGGAAGACATTAACTGCACAATGAAGATGTTATACATGGAACCTCTATCCAAGAGTATTGGCTGTACTGATAGGCCTTTATTGCTCTGAGCAGTATCATCTGGGGCCTCCCCTCCCCCCCCCCCTTGCCAGTTGGTCCAGGAGCCCTATTTCAGCTCAGGCCTGGGAAGCTGTTTCTGTTTTGAGCTCCATGTCAAGGAACAGTAAGAGTGGGGTTGCTCCATGTGCTTGGGAGGGGGTAGCAACTCTGAAGGCCTGGGCAGCTACTGCACAGGCTGCCCCTTTGCTGGGCAAGGGCTAGTCCTGCAATACCTGACTTGGGTGTGTGGAGGTCATGATCCTTCAACAGTCCCAGATGAAGCAAGTTAACAAGTGAGGCTCTATTCTGGGAGTCCAAGTCAGCAGCAAGAAGAAATGGGGCCACAGATCACACTGGAGAGTCAAGCTACTTATGACACAGGTACATGTACAGCATAGCTAATGAAAGGGCTCAGGGCTGAGCTGAAATAGGCTCTTGGGCCTGTAGGCATGTTATGTGGATGGAAGCTCTAGCTGAGCTGCGTCTGGTTGCTTAAGGCCTACTGTTTGGGGCACTGACAATGAATATAGTATAGGCAGAAAATAAAAGAGTCTTTCTGAAGTACCTTGCCATAGTTAATCTCCTGAAGGAGTAAAATCGTAAGTAAATCAAAGTGCTCTAACAAGAGTGGAGTCTATATGGTAAGAGCCAGATTGGGATTGTTAGCTGTGAAATATGTGCTCTTGGTTTTGGTTTTCTTTCTAATTCAATATTCTCTATGCGCCAGCTATTAAATGAGGAAGGATTACTAGCTCAATGCTGCAGCTTGTGCACTAAGAAGCAGTAATAATGTTCTGATCTGAAACATCAGATTTCTTTCACTATCTGCTTTTGTATGTGTTGCCTCATCCTGCTCACTTATGCAAAATTCTTCCTTCAGGGAAGCATCAGCCATTCCAGTGCAGATGGATACGTAAATTATAGCAACAGAACTGGAGCACCTCCCGTATGAAGACAGGCTGAGAAAGTTGGGGCTGTTCAGCCTGGAGAAGAGAAGGCTGCGTGGAGACCTCCTAGCAGCCTTCCAGTATCTGAAGGGGGCCTATAAGGATGCTGGGGAGGGACTCTTCCTTAGGGACTGTAGTGGTAGGACAAGGGGTAATGGCTTCAGACTTAAGCAGGGGAAGTTTAGACTAGATATAAGGAAGAAGTTCTTTACAGTGAGGGTGGTGAAGCACTGGAATGGGTTGCCCAGGGAGGTGGATGCTCCATCCCTGGCAGTGTTCAAGGCCAGGTTGGACAGATCCTTGGGCCACATGGTTTAGTGCGAGGTGTCCCTGCCCATGGCAGGGGGGTTGGAACTAGATGATCTTAAGGTCCTTTCCAACCCTGACTATTCTATGATTCTGTGATTCTAATTTATTACCCAGTCTCTGAATGTGAATAGCTGAGAGGTCAGTTACTACCCTTGCAATTTCATTCTCTACAAGATGTTGTTCACTGTGGTTGTTTGCCTTACATGGGTCAGATACTGTTTCACTAACTAGTTCTGATACATCACAAATCAACTCTTAATAGTATGCAATATGAAGGTAAGCAACTGGGTCTTATCATTCCTAGCAATAAGCTCAATTTTGATCTTCGAGGCAAACCTTAAGCCTCCATCTTTTCATCTAATGTCTCCTAAAGATTTCAAAAGGTAGTCTAGCTATTCTTCTGACTCTGGTATCTCCAATACATACCTCTTCTTGTCACTGAAAATCGAGAGAATAAAACTCCTTAATACCAATGTAGCATTAAGAAGCAGGCATTATTTATTGTGGCGCTGGATGCACGGGGATGTTGATTCTTACAAGTTTCTTGCTTATAAGCATTTATCTCATACATATACATTATAATTTCTTCCCAGAACTAATTAACATAGGTTACTACCCACTAGAGCATGCACAGTTTATTTTGAGTGAGGGTCCCAAGGGTCTTTGGGACTCCTGGTGGTCGTATCTTTGTTGACCTTCAGCTGAACTTCTCTTGTTGTCTTTTATGGTCTTAGGTTGGCTTCTCTTATCTTGTTCTGACTTTGTGAGGAATGGTTCTCAGTTCAATGAGCAGGATAGGCAAAGAATGTTCTTTACCCGTTGTCTTGTTCCTTCTTGATGTATGTATGGTTTTGTTTAGTTAAAGTCCAACTTGGTGGTTTGCTTCAGCTAACAATCAGTAAAACATGTCCTCTCCTATCATTCTAAATAAAATGGAAGAACAGCTTAAAAGGCTTGCATGGTGCACTGGTTTTCCTGTGAGCAATTGTTATATTGGCTAAGTGTTGTAAGTTCACAAATTGTAGAATTTTGAAGTTGTGAATGGAATAGGAATCCCTAGAAGATATGAGATATCTTGGAAATCTTGCATCTCTGTAGTATGGGAAATTTGTATCATCTTTGAAGAATGAATGCATATGGTCCAAGATAAATATCACTGTCAGAAGTTTACTTTTTTTCTTCCCCTCACATACCGCACTTGGGACAAATCAAACACCCTGTGGCTGTTTCTTCTTTGCTTTGGTTTTATGTATTCCATGTAAGCCATTACCAGAATGTAAATGTTTCAGGATTAAATCAGCTTTTATGGCACAGAGATAAATGTTACTGGCTTATTATCTTTCTACTGTCTGTCTTCATCCCTGTCCATAGGCCAGCATGTGATCAAGAGCATCCCGGACAGCACTGTGTGAGGTACGAACAGGTACCTGCTGCAACTGCAGCACGTGGAGTTGTAGCCTCGGGTAGCTCCTATGGGGAACCACTAGAGGCTGCTCAATAAACACATCTCACAGCCTCGCCCCTTGAGCAGGGTGGATGAGGTCATGTGCGTGACTGAAGAAAAACATTACTAGAGCAGTTGCCTAAAAGACAACACGTTCTTCCTGGTTGGGATAGCGAGGAGTTAGAAGAATAGAAGTTTAAAAAAAAAAAAAAAAAAAAAAAAAAAAGGCGGAGAGTTCCTTTTCTGATTTCTGTGTCACTTTATTTACTGGTTATAAACTTTAACAGTTGAAGACAAGATCTTGCTGACTGATGCTGTTTCTATAACATCTAGGCCGTTCTGCTTGATGAAATTGAGGGGAAAACAAAAACAAACAAATAAAAAAAAGTATGCACAGGAGCAATTTAGAACTCCAGCAGAAACATCAAGGGGTTTCATCCTTGGTCATCCTTCCGAATAACTGCTTGGGGAAAAAGTGTGTGTATATATACTTTATTATATGCATTTAAAATGTGTGTGTGTGTGTATAAATACATATGCATGTTGTTGAGGAAAGGGTTCCTAACCAATCCATTGATCTTCTGTCCTCTTGTTTCCATTATGGTCTGGAGTTTCTTGTTAAGCTCAGATGAAAAAGAAATTGTCTTCATTGGCACAGCTGTCTCTTCAGGGGCTCTACTAACAGAATATTTAATTTTAATGCTTAATAAGGTCACACAGGGAATCACTGTAGGTATTGGACTAAACCCTGAATCACTAAACTTCAAAAACATTATCTAGGACTTTTCCAGCAGAACAAAAACTATATAGAGATGTCATGAGTTCTGATAATCAGAATGAACTACATCATAGAAATTAATTGCATTGTCATGGTTTAAGCCCAGCCGGTAACTCGGAACCACGCAGCTGCTTGCTCACTCCCCGCCTTCTTCCTCCCCCCGCTCCTGGAGGGATGGGGAGGAGAATCAAAAGAATGTAACTCCTATGGGTTGAGATAAGAGCAGTCCAGTAACTAAGGTGTAATACAAAACTGCTACTACTACCACCACTAATAATAATGATAAGGGAAATAACAAGGGGAGGGGATACAATTGCTCACCACCTGCCGACCCATACCCAGCCTGACCCGAACAGTGATCTGGGCCTTCCGGGTAACTCCCCCCAGTTTATATAGTGGGCATGATGTGCCATGGTATGGAATACCCTTTTGGCTAGTTTGGATCAGGTGTCCTGTCTCTGCTTCCTCCCGGCTTCCCCTCCTCCCTGGCAGAGCATGAGACTGAGAAAGTCCTTGGTCAGAGTAAACATTACTTGGCAAGAACTAAAAACATTGGTGTTATCAGTGTTCCCAGTCTGAAAGTCAAAACCACAGCACTGCACCCGCTACTAAGAAGGAGAAAAATGACTGCTACTGCTGAACCCAGGACATGCATTAATTGCAGAATCTAGAGACAGGTTCAAAGGGAGAAGAGGCAGTACTTCCTAAAGCAGCTTGTAGTTAAAGCAGCATTTCCAGCTGAAATCAACCCCCAAAAATAAAAAGGTTGTGAAACTGCAACGTAATTTAGCTAAAGGATAGTTAGGGAGGAGTTAAGGCTTCTGAGAATTCCCTGAAAAAAATTACTTGCCAAAACGAGTTTTAAACTCCTGGCAACAAACATCAAATCAGCTTTTTACAGTGTGTAAGTAATGAGAGGGATGTTGTGTCATGGCTTGGGCAGTCTCACGGTTTGCTGAAAGGGGAAGACTCTTCAGTCTCCTTCCTGACTGTATGCACCTCTATTAATGGAGGCTCTGGCAGTAACAGACTCTGTAGAACAAAGCCTGCTGACTAAAAGGTGTTTTACTGGTGAATTAACAAGTTGCAGTGGGTCAGCTAGAGTCTGACCACAACCACAGCAGGTACAAAGAGATGGGATACATGAGGCTGGGAAAGAGAAGAGTGGAGAAACAAGAAGGAACTCCCACTTAGGGCAGTGGCAAGCTGTCAAACCAGCTTAGCTGTAGTGTTTAACTTGAATAATTGTGTATAGAAGTTTTGCTTGAAAAGGCAAGTGTTCAAAGATTTTTCTGAATGGACTTTAAGTTCAGAATTCAAATTTGCAGGTGGTCATGTGAGCCTGTTATCTGAAAACTATTCAAACCATTAAAGTTTTAGACTTGGGTATCATCTCTATATTAAAATTTTAAAAATTTCCCTTGGTAATACGATGCAATGGAACAAAACAGACTTAAACAACCTCAGTGAGTTTTGCAGTGTTGTGGTTTAAGCCCAGCTGGTAACTCAGAACCATGCAGCTGCTCACTCACTCCCCCCACTTCTTCCCCCCTGCTCCTGGAGGGATGGGGAGGAGAATCAAAAGAATGTAAATCCCACAGGTTGAGATAAGTATAGTCCAGTAACTGAGGTATAATACAAAACTACTACTACTGTTACTGTAAAAGTCAGTTGGAGAAACTCTCTAAGACTGAATTTGGAGTTTTAGAAAGCAGGCATTCTTTATTGCAGCGCTGGGCACACATTGCGAATAGTTTTGCATAGGTGAGCGCACCCGTTACTTGCCGGTAGCAGCTATATATTTAGCATACTCATGCATATTTACAGCATTTCCAGGAACTAATTATAATATTTGCATCCTAATTAAGCATGTGCTTTCTTGCTGAGTGGGGGTCTGGTGGTTGCCAATAGTCTTCCTCACTGCGTTTACTGAATAACCTCAGTGCTTGCACACGCTCACAAGGTCCTAGTGCTGAGTTAGCGGTTGGTATGTCCTTGCTTCTGTTCTGTTCCAGTCTTGCTCCACGTTGGGTGCCACTCTGCTATCTTGAAAGCTGGCATCCTTGGTCTTATTTACTGTCTCCTTAGTTGTTATCAGTCCCGTGATGTTCCTTCCCCCATCAGCCGAACATTCCTTTCTCTCTACATGTTAGTAAGTTAGAACAGTTTGGTCTATTCTACTATGTTAAAGGCACACACACTATTGTTAGTTTAAAATTTAAGCCTACATTTCCCCCCTTTGAGACTTATAGGATATACATATATCCTGTAAGTCTCATTCTATACCCTTTACCCATATTTGATTCTAATACACCATCGTGACCAGCAACTACAAAATTGAATCATGTTACATGCAAGGGTACAGACAAAAATTATTACTATAATGAGCACAAACAAGTTTTTTTAACAATATCAAATTTGATAGCCAAGAAATAAGTCCATGCCATAATTCTTCAAATCCCCAGTTAGTATTATCTCTAACGGCCTGATATAAGATCTTTGTCTGCTTCCAGATTTCTGCTAGATCTGTGGATATTCTGCCACTCTGGTCTATGTATGTGCAGCAACTTGTATTTATAACTGTACAAACACCTCCTTGGGAAGCTAATAGCAGATCAAGGGCCATACGGTTTTGCAGTGTTACCTGAGATAGGCTGAATACCTCAATCTGTAGTGCCTGTTCAGCACCCGGGAGTACAACACCCAATATACATGTTCCAGTCCACCCTGGGGAAAGGGCTTTTCTAGCAGTATTATTACACAACCAATACCACCCTTTCCCTTCTGGAGCATTCCAATAACCAGTTTGGGGTCCCTTAATCTGGAGTTGCATTGTCCAGCTACAGTTTGGGTAATGTCCTACCAAGATATTACCAGAGCTAAGAGTTTTACCCAGTGCCAGCAGGTATTGTCTGAGATCCTGTTTTTCCCAGACTAAAGTCGAAAACACAGCACTGCACCAGCTACCAAGAAGGAGAAAAATGACTGCTACTGCTGAACCCATGACACCTGCAAAGACATATCACCAGGAACAAAAGGCAGTTGGTAAGGCCGCCCATATATCATTTCATATGGACTCACATAATTCCTTCCTGGCTGTATTTGTATCCTTAACAAAGCAATTGGTAGGGCTTGTAACCAAGTTAAAGAAGTTTCTTGACATATTTTACTTAATTGTAACTTGAGTATCTGATTCATACATTCCACTTTCTCACTAGCCTGAGGTCTATATAGGGTATGCAGATCCCACTTGATTCCCAAACACTCTCTCACCTTCTTAACTACTTCTGTAACAAAATGCAGACCTCTATCCAAGGACAAGCCTGCTGATACACTAAATCGGGGTATTATTTGATTGAATTTACTACTTCACGAGCCATATTGGTGCGACAAGGGAAAATCCTCCGGCCAACCAGAAAACATATCTATTAGTACCTATATATATATATATTTTTACCTGAGCCTGTTATGCTGTGGCAATTCTGTGAAGTCTACTTGCCAGTAGTCTCCTGGACAATTGCCTTTGTTGTTCCAGGTGGGGGTCTCTTAGCATGGTAAACAAGGTTCACACTTCTTTACAACACTTTTATAATTCCAGCCATTTGCATACTCAGAACTTGGAGCTTTAAAGCCTCAGTCATTGATTCTGTTCCTCTATGAGTTGTCTGGTGTTTTTCTTCTCATAAGAGGCTGGGCAATTATTACTTGCCTGTTTGGTGTAACCCACCATCCTTCATCATTCTTCTTGGCTCCTAATAGACCAGGTAATTTCTCATCCTCTGATAACTTGGAACTTGTTATCCAAGCACTGATGCTTATGAGGCAATATTAATAAAAGGTCCCCACCCACAGCTTCTTTGGCTTCTTTGTCAGCAACATGATTACCTATATTCACTGGAGTGTTATCAAATTGATATGCCTTAAAAGCAAATTTTGTCTTTCTGACAATTCCAGAACTCTCAGTAGCGCCATCAGCTTGGCTTTCTGCGCTGGTGTGTTGGGGGGGTTTGCAGGGCTTTAGCCTCTATTATCTCATGTTTGGTTACCACAGCGTATCCTGCTTTCCAGTTTCCATTTTCATACAGCTGCTACCATCCACAAACAGTTCGTAGTCCACATCCTTCAGGGATGTATCTTGCAGGTCAGTATGACTGGAATACACCTGCTTAATAGTCTGTAAACAGTTGTGAGTCAGCTCTCCTGCTTCTGGATCGGTTGTCAAAACCACTGCTGGGTTCAAAAGGTTAGTTACTTTCAATTCTATGTCCTCTTGTTCTAAAAGCACAACCTGATATTTTAACAGCCTGCTTGGGGAAAGCCAATGACTGCTTTTCTATTCCAGAATGGTTGTTACCATGTGAAGTACAAATACAGTCCATTTTGTCCCAAAGAATTTGATAAAATTTTCTATTAGAGGCTCTAGTTCTTTTCTTAATTCCAGTTTTATAGGATATTGTTTCTGTCTTACTGTTCTCACGTTTGGTTTCAGATGAATAGTTACTGCTTTTGCATTTCGTGATTGTCCCGATGCTCCAGCAGACCATACTAGTGGGGTGACTGCATTCTCTACTTCCTCTGGTATATCCGGCTCAGTGGCTGGTTTCTGTAACATAAAAACTTGGGCCTCCACAGCCTTTTCATCAGGAACATGTATCTGAATTTTCTTTCTTTAAACCTAATTTATGCATGTAATTTACTCAGTATATCTCTATCCAATAGCAGCACAGGGTGCTCAGGCATGTAAAGAAATTGATGGGTCAACATCCGTTTGCCAATTTTTAAAATTTAAAGGTTGAAAGAAAGGCCGGGTTCCTGCCCACCCTGTGGCACCAATGACTGAATCTGTTCGTTTGCTTAATTGCCCTTTACAAGTATTTATCTGTTTCTACAAGAAATTTTATCTTATCATTCCCCAACCTAACTGTAACCAGGGGTTCTGGTGGGGAAAGTTTCGAACCTTCCCCCGGTCCTCCTCAATCTTCATCTAAAGTAATAATTTTCTCTGCCTGTCCTGACATTCCACTAAATCTCCGGTGTTTATTTTGATTCTGAGGGCATTGTCTCTTCCAGTGCAACCCGTGGAGTCTGTTCACAAACCTTTCCATGTAATCCTTCTTTCCTCTCCTCCTGGGCCACTTCCCCCTTTCCTGCTTTCCTGGGTGATAGCTACAGCCAACAATTTTTTCTTTTTTTTTTTTTTCCCTAAACATTCCAATTTTACTCTGGAGCTTATCTTATGCCCCCACATATACAATAACAGATTCCTAGTTGAAACCTGACACACTATAACCCACAATACACAATATTGTATTATATTAATAATTATATTATTATGTTAATAATATATATATTAATAATCGGGGACTCAAACCCCTTTCCACCACCATTTGAACCCTTTCTGGGAACTTGCACCAGAGCAATAATGGTCCGATTGCAATAGGTCTCCAAGGCTACATTCATTATTTTTCCCAAATCATATTGGTCCTCCCCCTTAAGTTTTTGTACCTTTTTCCTTATACCTTCCATGGATTGACCTTTTATTAAATGGCCTAATTCTCTCCTTCCTTCCTCTGAATCAGGATCAATAGTAGTGTATTTATGCATCACCTCTTTTAATCTTTTCACAAATCCAGAAGGTGATTCATTTATATCTTGCTTTATTTCATATAGCTTAGACCAGTTCACTGCCTTGGGGACCACATTCTTAATACCAAATAAAATCCACCTCTGATATTGTTTCAAAGCCTGCCTATCCTGGTCCTGATTAGGGTCCCAATTAGGATCGGTGGTAGGTACATGAAGATTCACTATACCTGCCAATGTGCCTGCCATTATTTGTTGCTCTACTGCGGTCCAAGGCGTATGAATAATCATATCCCTGTCAACACTCTCAAAAACATGATGCATAATTACCAGCCACTTGTTTCCAAATATTCAAATCTATAATGGTAAAGGGAATCTTTATTATGACCAGACCATCATTGCCTACAGCTTGTCTTAAAGGTGCAATCACAGTTTCCCCTCATTTTCCCCTAGTTCGCACTGCTGTAGGGCAAAATCCTTCAGCCCCCTCTAACATCTCCTCTTTCTGGTGCCTGTGCTTATGCTTGATTCTCATTGTCAGCACCTTCGGCCCCATTATTCACAATACCCCTTCTCCGGGACCTACTGTCAAATCCAAATCCTCCTCTGCATTCCTCAAATATTTAGTGTATAACTGTCCTATGCTGCACAAAGAGCAACAGCGTTTAAGCGAATTTTATCTTTCTCCAAGGACAATACTAACAGGTCCTGGGGTGCAAGATTAAAACTACAATCCTTTTGCCATTCCAGATGATTTCTCAAAGTGAAAAACATTTCAGCATAAACTACTTCATTCCACTTTCCTTCTCATCTCAAGAATAACATCAATTGTAACAAAGTATTATCATTAATTATGCTGTACACATGCCACTTTTCCCCAAAATTCGGTTTGTACAATGGCCACCATTGATTACAGTATTTTATCAAAGTCTCCTGAGTAACTGAACCACCCGGGGGTTCACCGATTTGTTTCAAAATCTCCCAAGTGACCAAGCCGCCCAGGGGTTCACCAATTTGTTTCCAGAGTATTGCAAAATGCAACCCAGCGGGGACCTTTTCAGGATTCCCCCTTTGGAGGCAGTGGTACCCATAATCCTGACCTCCACCCAGATACCAGAGTCCGGATAACCAGAACCAGACTACCTTTACCCACCGCGCAGTGCGTCCCCTGCGACTAACGTGGTAAGGGACCAGAAAGAATGCCTTGTTATGACTATATGTCATGAAAGACATGTTAAATATGTATTTGACTTATACTTGTAATACTATTGTGGGAAACCTGGGATCTCTACAGACATTTGAGCATTCTGTCATTGCTATATGCTCAGCTAATATCTGCATTTTCAGATACTTGAGAGAAAGTATAGAAAAATATAAACTAAAGGAAGATTGAGGAAGCCAGAAATGCTAAAAGGGAACAGATAAAGTGTCTGCCTCTGACCCAAACTTAAAAACTCTGAGGGAGCAGAAAGGTGAGGAATGAAAATGAATATATAACAAAGGATGTCTGTATATGTTGTAATGGATGGGAACCTAGCTGTGAGAGCTGATTCCCTCTCATGACTGAGAGACATAACAAAGGATGTTTTTTGTCAAAGTGTATTTGGTAAAGTATATATGTTCGTGGCTGTTTGTTGGAAAGAGTCAGGAAAACATAGGTGTGCAGCTTTTCTATGACCTTCATACTTGGCCACACTGGGACACCTGGCCAACGCTCTCAGAGTGGACAATGGTGAGATCGTGAGAAACTGCACGGGCCCAGGAGTAAACAATTACAGATCTGACATAAAGTCAGTTGTTTTCTAAGGGTATAAAAGCAGGACCCTCTTGTGGCTGAACCTGGAGCCTCACCTATGGGTGGATGCACCACGTAAGAATTTTCCCAGTTACCTGAGACTCCTGGCATCGGCTGCAACGGGGCTTGCCAGCTTGAAGTGTGGGCCCGGATGATGATTCAGTGGTATTTGGTGATGTATGTATTCTTAATCTCTGTTCTCTCTATGCAGTAATGATTTGATGCATTGCTAATTTTCCTCTGTACTTATATATCTCTCTCTCTGATTTGCTTTATTGTACTTATTTACTATATATAGATATATACCCGATTCACGTTAGTGTGCTTGTTTAATAAACTCTGCATATTATACAGCTAGTGTGTGGTCATTTTGTGGCATACCCTGCCTGTCAGCAGAACATATGTGCATGTAGATATAGGTACATATGTCACCAAAAGTTGCGAGAATAAAACTCCTTAATACCAATGTAGCATTAAGAAGCAGGCATTATTTATTGCGGCGCTGGATGCATGGGGGATAGCTCCACCTAATGTGCATGCCGATTCTTACAAGTTTCTTGCTTATAAGCATATATCTCATACATATACCTTATAATTCCCAGAAATCTTATACATATTATAATTTCTTCCCAGAACTAATTAACATAGGTTACTATCCACTAAAGCATGCACAGTTTGTTTTGAGTGAGGGTTCCAAGGGTCTTTGGGACCCCTGGTGGTCGTATCTTTGTTGACCTTCGGCTGAACTTCTCTTGTTGTCTTCCTTTTATGGTCTTAGGTTGGCTTTCCTTCTGACTTCGTGAGGAATGGTTCCCAGTTCAATGAGCTGGATAGGCAAAGAATGTTCTTTACCTGTTGTCTTGTTCCTTCTTGATGTATGTATGGTTTTGTTTAGTTAAAGTCCAACTTGGTGGTTTGCTTCAGCTAGCAATCAGTAAAATGAGTCTTCTATCACATTTGTCTATGATCTGGGATTGTGTATTTTGGTAAGCTTGCTTTCCAAACATTAATGTTACCTTGGTTGAAATAAGAAGTATTTTGATCTAGGAATTAGATTAGGAATCTGAACTGTTATATTTCGATTCTTTGAAATTGGATGTTGAGGTCATAGAAGTGGTTCAAACCCTATATGTCTTTATCCTCTATAGGGCTAAAGAAATGAAACAAATAGATCCCTGAGCTCTGATTTTTGTGTATAAACAATGCTCTTGAAATTATTCAAGGACAGTGGATCAAATAGACTCCTGACTGCTTCACCCCATACTAATCATTATTGATACATGTTGAAGTTTTTGTTTCACATTAAAAATGAAGGCAGCAACCAGGGTGTTGTGGTTTAAGCCCAGCCAGTAACTCAGAACCACGCAGCTGCTCTCTCACTCCCCCCCTTCTTCCCCCCCACTCCCAGAGGGATGGGGAGAAGAATTGAAAGAATGTAACTCCCACGGGTTGAGATAAGAACAGTCCAATAAATAAGGTATAATACAAAACTACTACTGCTACCACCAATAATAATAATGATAAGGGAAATAATGAGGGGAGAGAATATAAAACTAAAAGGGGAAAAGGAAAACAATAAACACATGTGATGCACAATACAATTACTCACCACCCGCCGACCAATACCCAGCCTGACCCGAGCAGCAATCTGGGCCTTCCGGGTAACTGGGTAACTCCCCCCACCCCAGTTTATATAGTGGGCATGACGTGCTGTGGTATGGAATACCCCTTTGGCTAGTTTGGGTCAGGTGTCCTGTCTCTGCTTCCTCCTGGCTTCCTGTGCCCCTCCTCGCTGGCAGAGCATGAGACTGAAAAAGCCCTTGATTGGAGTAAACATTACTTAGCAACAACTAAAACCATCGGTGTGTTATCAGCACTGTTCTCAGGCTAAAGTCGAAAACACATCACTGCACCAGCTACTAAGAAGGAGAAAAATGACTGCTATAGCTGAACCCAGGACACAGGGCTTTATAAGTTTAAGGCACATCCTTTGTCTTTTTTCCTCAACCATTGTGCAAACCATCATGCCCTATGACAAGCCCGGTTCCCTGTTGAAATGTGACAAATGTTTTTTGTCATCTAGCCTTGATTGTACTGTGGAAAGACAAATGAAGACTGAAGAGCAAATTTTATATTAAATAGCAGCACTTGACAACTAATACTTGTTGCCAAAGAAGCAGGAATTGTGGACCTGACTTGTAGAACTGTTTGCTTAATTATCCCTGTTCCTGAAACAGACTTAACGCTTTTTGTCAGTGGTCATACAATTAATTTTTTTTCAGCTGAGACTGTATAATCCTGCCTGCATAACCCACGTATTGCCAGTCCCCTAAGTTTAAGAAAAGGATGTTTTCTTTTCTACATGGGAGAAAAAGCAAGTCTATCTTCTGCAGCATATTGTCCATACAACAATGGAGAAGTTACTCTGTGTGTATATAGTGGTTTAGTAAATCTCTTTGAGCCTAGTCTTGAGAAAGGCAACTAATCCCAGTAAAAGGGTATTGCTTCATATGAAATCTTTGCAGAGCTGTGGAACATGTTCCTCCACCCCAGTTGCCCAGGCTGTTTGTATACTGTGGCTTTGGTTGCTACTATAGATAAACTGTGCAAATAAATTAAATTGGTTGTTATTTAACACCCATTAGTTTTGCTTCATTATGTATATGCTCACAACCTCCTTCCCCTCCCCCCCCCCCCAGTATATTGTGACTATTATGGAGACTGCTGTTCCTTTGAAGCAATGAAGATGCATCCTCAAATGCACTGTCTATCTCCTCTACTGTTTTTAGTTGTAATTCTCAAAGTATGAATCCTTTCCCATTGCCTACATGTGTACTCGAGGTTTCCTTCTCAGAAAAGCATAACTAACAATAAAGTTAACTGATTCCCAATTTTTATTTTTCTATAGCTGTCTTCCTGTAAATATTTTCCTCTTTAAAGAAATCCTGAAGGAAACGTGTATTAAAATGCTGTTGATTTTTCTGTCCTTTTTTTTAATGGTTGTGATTACAAAATACTTTTATGTCCATGAGCTGGATAATTCTGATTGATTCCCACAGAATACAATTACTCACACCTACTCTGCCTTACTGCTGTGCTAGTAACTGTATCTTATTAATGATCATTACTATCCACCCAAGCCTTAGAAGCTACTATAATTTGTAACATGTCACAAAAAGTGCAAGAAATACTCCAGTGGTAATGTAAAGTCCTGTTTGTAGTATGCAGTGGCAGTAAAACAAAAGATGGTTTTATATCCTGAATCAGAGGGAAGAATAAAGGAGGAAGTCTGTGAAACTACAGGAATGATTCATCAGTAAGAAGGTTGCTAATATGAATGTTCTGTGTGCTTTAGGCACTTTTAGGCAGCTGAAGTTTCAGCACTGAGTTCTGTGCTTTGATTTATTTTTGTTTTATAGTATTGAATGTGTGTGTTTAGAAATTATTTCTTTAAGTATACTATGGGTAAAACAAACAAACAAATCCAAACAAAATGAAGAAATTCAATCACAGATTTATATAAATACTGAGCATCAACAGGACTGACAAATATTTTTATATAACAATTTAAATTACAGATGAACCAGAAAAAGGAGGATGCAAGTGATCTGGCAATTATACTAAGCTACTGCCTCAGATCACTGTGAGAGGGTTGTGTTTACATATAATGAACCCTTATCCTGTCTGTTGGAACTGCCACTCGGCCTACTATTACTCTAATATAGTGTATGTATCAGCCCAGAGGGATTTGAGAGGACCCCACCAATTCACTTTTCATCTGTCTGGCAAGAATTTAATTTATAGACAGTGTTCCCTTCTTCATGAATCTACACAGCAAAAGCACTTTTTTCCTACTGTAGCTACACCCTCAGACAGGGATTCCTGCATAGATAGAAAGTAATCCAGAGCTCTGAAGAGACAAGACCACCCAATCTTCACAGTCTTACAACTTACATCTATACAAAGTAGGTGTAAAATGCTACCCGACATGACTCATCTGTAACAGTGATAGTTACCCTGATTGCCTGCAGTGACAGCTGCAGGTGTTCGGTAGTAGCTGGCCATAGAAAAGCTTGATGTGCCCTAAAGCCATGGATTCATGACACAGCAGCAGTACCCTTCTTGTTTTCCCATTCCCATGAGTCGCTGTCTTGGTTTTGCCAGGATAACTGTGGGACCAACCTCTGAACCAAATGAGGGAATGGATACATCTTAAGGAACACTATCAAAATGAGGTGGTGTGGTGTTCTGTTTGATTTTAACTGAATCAGATCCAGCTTTCCAAAACTGGATCAATATTTCAAAGCTGATTCACAGTGTAGCCCCACAAATAGTAGTGCTGAAGCATCAGAGGGGACAATCATAGAATCATAGAATAATTTGGCTTGGAAGGGACTTTCAAAGGACAATGAACAGAGGGTGGGATGAGCATGAATAGCTGAGGCTGGATGAACAAGGTATGCCTGAAATTTATTTTTATGTCAAACATTTTATTGTGAAACCCACAACTTAAGAGCACAGTTTGTCATATGTGGCAGGCCCAACCAACTCCTAACTATTCTCATTTCATCAGTGGGGGTATGTTTGTTTATAGTGCATACTAGGCTTTAATCTACCTGAAAAATAATGAAGGAGTAGATTGGACTCCTCTGCCTCCCTGCTCACACAAAGAAAGCACTAGAGAATGGAAAGGAGTGGTTGAAAATTAAAGTTATGTCCTAGGCATCTGCTTCACCCAGAGCATGATCAGTTGTTTGCTCTAGTCACTGTGTAGCCGCTCCCAGGATGTGCCAGGCAACTTTCTCTTGTGTATGCCCCAGGGCTCTTTTTCTTTTCCTCATGCCATATATTTCAGCATAGAAAAGGCAAAATTTTAATGTATGTTAACTGTGTCACACTACGATTAAAATAATTACTTGAGAAAACCAAGGAATGACTGAACACAAGGTGACATTTCCTGTCAAACAAGGGTGTGCCACATTAGCAGAGGGCTGTGGAAAGGAGGTGTGGTAGTACTGGCACTTATAAAACAGCTCTGTCATGGTACGTTATCACAACTCCAACTTACTGGGAAGGGAAAGGGCAGAACTCATTGCACCTGCTTGCCATGTGCTTAGTTATTATCTGTATTTATAAAGCAATTCTGTGGCTATTAAGTAATAAAATACACTGAATTGCATCATACAGCATCTCAAGTTTAAATTTTCTGCAGTATGCCAAAGGGAAGAATCTAGGCAGAGCTCTCCTCTTTGTGTGTGCGCTATTTTTATTTTTTATTTTAATACATTTATAGACCACGCAATGTGTTTGAGAATGTTTCTTCTCAGGAATTCGGATCACTCTCTAGTACCAGCCAGGTGTATCAGTAAGGACACTACTTCTATCTTACATCCACTGTACATTCCACAGCATATAAAATCCATCATCAGGCCAAAGGAGGAAGGATATTTGCTCAACCAAAGGTTAAAGTGAAGAGAGGATTTGCTGACTAGAAACAAGGAAATCTATTTGAGTGAGAATCTGATTACTGACTTAACTGTAACTATATATAATATAGTTCAGTGTAAACTAGAGTCTTCAATGCAAGCAATTGCATCTAGAGGTGCTGTAGAAAAAATGAGATCTCTTTCCAAAACCTGTAGTTATCAAGTTAGAAATTATAGAGTAGAAAATAAACTCATCTAATCTTCCTAGAAATTGACATATTAATTCTGCTAGAGTCTGGTAGTAACAAGTCAAACAAGACTTTTTAAAGGCCATGTAATTTCAAGATACAGATAGTAAAAACAAAAGCACAAAAGTTGAGTCAGAGGCCTGATTCTTTGGAGAAATTATTCCATCCTTGTAATTGGATAGAATAGGACATGGCGTGTTTGAGATCCCCCTGGCAGATCCTACAAATGTAATAATTGGTGGTAGAAGTGAAGTGCAGCAAAATAAACATAATCAAGATGAAAGAACAAGAAGTCATTGAATGATAGGTCTCCCATAATGTCTATTTCGGATGCACAGAATTGCATCCATCAGTTTATTATACAAAATATTTCAATGAAATATTTTTAAAGCCCAAGTGCTTCAACAGGTGGTTAAGTTTTGCATTTATATTTTACTTCTGTTTATACTGTGGTGAGAAAATGATGTGTATTAGCATATCTGTATGTGGAGTAACTTTAAATTATAATGAAGAAACAGGTTAAATATCAGAGCAGCTAAATCAAATGGGAATGAAATATTATAGGAACAAACCCTCCTTTTTTATCAGGGTTTTTAAGTCAGCTGAGAGCTTGTGGTACAATCTGAATAAAAAGCCAGAGCTTAGTAAATACTGCCAAGATACTCTCATGAGGCCAATATCAGTCAGTTGTCAGTAAAGCTTGAGAAAATGTAACTTGCATAAATTCCTCATTGTGTAATTTGTACAGTTGTTTTTCGTTGAGCAATTTGGACTTCCAGTAGACGGTCTCTTGTATTCACTGGATAATCAGTTCTTTCATCACTGCTATATTGCAGAATTATCAGCTCTCAGTGAGAGCAGTGTATAGCATGCAGATCTTTTGATGTATGTAGTGACATTTACATTTCTTATGATGTCTTATTGTTTTTTATGTTTGCATGCAAGGTGACTGGAGTTGGATATCCAAAGTTGCAGATGGCTTTGGCTGTCTCACTTTGAAACATCAGTGATTTTGTGTTTCAATGAACCTCTGAGAACTTTCTAGATCTACAGTGTGAATCCATTTATGTGTGGGAATACGGTGGGCCGAATATTATCAATTCATTGAAGGAGTGAATACAAAGATTCTTTTGTAAAAAGTTAAAAGGCTACTGGGTTTCCTGTCTTGCTGTTCCTATGGCTGGAAGTCTCTGAGTTGGTCTGTTAAAGTATAAAATGGCCCAAACTAAATGCTCCATGTTAACATCAGGTCATCCTCATTTTCTGTTATGAGGAGTTAACCAATTGATCTTTTCACAAGAGGATATAAGGTTTATCCTGTTGAATTGTAAACATGCAAAATAATTTAAATTTTATTGTCTATAAGTGGATAAGATTATTCTATTTAGTTTCATTTAAATAGTAGTGAATGAAAGCCAGCATTTTGGCTTTTAGCTATTGCAGTGAATTGTTATCAGTTGATGTATTTACTCTTTTCACCAAAGCATGGCAGCGGTGGTAACAAGGATGGTGTTAGTGGGTTGTTTTTTTTCCTTTATAGCTGATGTAACAAACAACTCATTATATTAAACCTCATCACTAAAAAGCAATTTTTTTACTGTTGGATATGCAGTCACACTGACAGACTTGCAAACTGCTATATCCTTTCAATGGATAAAGAGAGGATGGGTAAGTAAGTAATAGAAGTGTTGTAATCTAAGGCTGAACATCAATTTGCTTAAAACCCTGCCACAGAAATACTATTTTCCATTGAATTTCCATTTTCATATTATACCTGAGACTAGTAAAAAAGCGATCAATTACAATGAAAATTTATTTAGGCAGATTCTAGTAGCAATAAAGCTTCACACAAGTGAATTTTCAATCACGGGTAAGGTAGATTGAAAGGTTCAGGAAGTACTTGCATATTCATCTCATTAGGTAAGAGAAATCATATCACATGGCTTGTCTAACCACAGCTTAAAGATCCTGCCTCAACTAGTTGCAGTGAATTATTAAAAAATTTAGCAGTGGGATCAGATTGGCCACTAGGAGAAAGTTTCTCATCAGCAATGTAGTGCAGTACTGGAGCGGGTCAGCCATGGAGGTTTTCACCACACAGCTAAGC
The DNA here is from genome assembly GCF_004027225.2 of Strigops habroptila. NCBI lineage: Eukaryota > Metazoa > Chordata > Aves > Psittaciformes > Psittacidae > Strigops > Strigops habroptila. Next base: position 25,758,999 of record NC_044301.2, read on the forward strand.
AAAGCATTGGCTGGTTCAATCTAGTGTTGGCTGCAGTCCAGCTGTGGTCTCAGTGTTGGACAAGAGGACTTCCAGAGGTCCCTGCCAGCTAACATTTCAATGATTCTAATTCCAGAAAACTGCTTAGTAAATTAATTGAAGGAAAGCATTATTTCCAATGAAAGAAAAATCTAAATTCACTGTGTATTTATTTTAAACTGTTAACTGTAAATCTATAATGATATTAATGAAAGACACTACTATGCATGCATGTTTGATCTGTCCATATATTTGATAGAAAAGTAAATGCATAGATCAAAAGCCTGATACCTGTAATCTGGAGAAATTTGCCTAAGCAGCATACACCTATACTTCAGTGGGAATTTGTAGGATTAACACACTGAATTGGTTGTCATCCCATAAAGGAGAGAAGCTATGTAAAATAATAGGGAAAGTAATTTCATTTTTATTTATCTTGCCTAGTCACCAATTTTATGTTTTAGTTTACCTTTGAGTCAACAGAAATTAAATTCCAACTGACAGGGGATTCTAAGTGAATGCTTTCAGTATGGCTTGATGGGACTAGTATCTGCATGGGAATGATCCATAGGAAACCACCTTTCTGAAGCACTTTTGCATATTGCCGAGCTTTTGTGAATATCCCAATGGAAATTGTTTCAAGGCTTCTACACTGCATTGTAATCATGACAAACCTACCCGGCAGACCACAAAAATCAGATCTCTCCAAACATCTGGACAGCAATCAAAGAACACTGTTAAGCAATTGTTCCCATGCCCTTTCCCACTCTTTTGCTGTTAAAGAAAGGATGCCAGAATTTTTTTACATATGGGTTTATGTTTCAGGAGTTACAAAAGCTTCTCCTTCAGAAATTATTGCTACAGTTGCTTAAAATCCCACCCGGGAACCAAGGACAGAATGGGTATGAAATCTAGATGTCTTTTCACATTTACTTACAGATCACTTACAGATCTTTTACTTCCTGTGCCAGTTCAGTTTGGAGATGCTGAGGCACACAGAGAATTTACTAGTATCTCTGTTGTGCAGATAGACCCCAAGGCTCCATACTTATTTAACTTAGCAGCTCTGTTTCTCAGAACCACAGAATAATTTCAGCTGGAATAGACCTTGGGAGGTCATTTGGTCCAACCTCCCTGCCCCACCAGCATGGCCAATTTTGAAGTTAGACCCAACTTCAAAGTTAGTTCACTTTTCTCAGGGCATTTCAAACCATTTTATAAGGGTAAACATCATCATAATTGTCTTCCTTTTAACTGATGAGTAAAATATTCATAAGGAAGATGAATAACTTCTTAGTATCATACAAGTTTGGAACAGAGGATTGACTTTTAGCATCCCTGGGTTGAAGTATTGCTGTAGATCTGAATGTGGTCAGCATATTACTCCAGATCTCATGTCTCCAAGTTTCATACTCCATTTATAAGGCTATAACAAAAGGACTTCAGTGACCAGGATGTTCAGTCCACAGGGATTTTTAATAATAATGTAGTAAAGGTAAAAAGAGGGGTGGTTTTTTATTTTCTTTTTTTTTTGTCTGTCTAGATTCATTAAACTGTATGGTGTGTATAGTGAGTGAAATTGTCACTACAGATTTGTCCATTGCAAGCATTTAATGAGCTTCTTCAGTGTTCTCATGTAATCTATCTGTAAAACTGTTCTATTTTCCACTTTTGTTTGACTAAAGAGAAACAAAATCATCACAGTACTGAACTTGCATAACAATGAATGTACATCTTTAAAACCTCTATTCCCCATCCAGTTACATTTATGAGACATTATCCTTCTATGGATCCTACAAAAAGAACCTCTATAAATATGCCTTCCAGGATTAAAACTAAGGGTGAGCAGTAACTCTATTTCAGCAAGATCTTGGTTACAAATTAACTTTGCTAATGGTCAGTGTACAAGGGCTTGTCCCACATGTTGTTTCAGGAAGTGAATCCTGTTGCTGTTCTGTGGAGACATGCGATGTCATTCCTTTTTTAGATCAATAACATTGCAGACTGGTATAATTAAGGGTTGTATGCAGAGAGACAGGGTTGTGGATAGAAGGTGAATGGGAAACCAGTTGCATAATCTGATATTGAAAATGCCTGAAACCCCAGGAAGGCCAGCGTTTATTTAAATTTTTCTTTTAAACATTTTAGAATATGTTTGAAGTCCATTTAGCTAGAACAGTTTAGACAAGTTAGTAACAGTAGAATTATATGAATCAAGATAGTCTAAGAGTAGAAACCAGTTTGGTTTTCTAGGAAGTGATACTAGGTTTTATTAGATGAGCTAATATAATTGTGAAAAGCAGATGAGCTTTTGGGCTCACTAGCCTATGATACCATGTGTAGGTTTCAAATAAGTTTTCAAGGGTCTTTGGCATTGATACGAGTAGGTCTGCTTTAATTTGACACACTGTAAGTGAATTACACTACTTTTTTTCTTTCACATTAGATTCTAAAAGCCAATTACATATGTATTGGCATTCTCTGTGCCAATTCACTGAAGTCTGTGAGTATATATGTCAAGCTGGCCAAGAATATATCATGATCTTCTCTAGAAATGTATGACATCCTTGTCTCTAAATTGGAGAGACATCAATTTGATAGATGGACCACTCGGTGGATAAAAAACTGGCTCAATGGCCGCACGCAAAGAGTTGTGGTAAATGGCTCGATGTCCAGTTGGAAACCTGTAACGAGTGGTGTCCCTCAGGGATCGGTGTTGGGACCGGTCCTGTTCAACATCTTTGTCGGTGACATGGACAGTGGGATTGAGTGCGCCCTCAGCAAGTTTGCCGATGACACCAAGCTGTGTGGTTCGGTTGATACGCTGAAGGGAAGGGATGCCATCCAGAGGGACCTTGACAGGCTTGTGAGGTGGGCCGATGCCAACCTCATGAAGTTTAACCAAGGCAAGTGCAAGGTCCTACACCTGGGTCGGGGCAACCCCAGGCACTGCTACAGACTGGGCAGAGAAGAGATTCAGAGCAGCCCTGCAGAAAAGGACTTGGGGGTGTTGGTTGACGAGAAGCTTAACATGAGCCGGCAGTGTGCGCTTGCAGCCCAGAAAGCCAACCGCATCCTGGGCTGCATCAAAAGAAGCGTGACCAGCAGGTCAAAGGAGGTGATCCTGCCCCTCTACTCTGCTCTTGTGAGACCTCACTTGGAGTACTGCGTACAGTTCTGGTGTCCTCAACATAAAAAGGACATGGAGCTGTTGGAGCAAGTCCAGAGGAGGGCCACGAGGATGATAAGAGGGCTGGAGCACCTCCCATATGAAGACAGGCTGAGAGAGTTGGGGCTGTTCAGCCTGGAGAAGAGAAGGCTTCGTGGTGACCTCATAGCAGCCTTCCAGTATCTGAAGGGGGTCTACAAGGATGCTGGGGAGGGACTCTTCCTTAGGGACTGTAGTGGTAGGACAAGGGGTAATGGGTTCAAACTTAAACAGAGGAAGTTTAGATTAGATATAAGGAAGAAGTTCTTTACAGTGAGGGTGGTGAAGCACTGGAATGGGTTGCCCAGGGAGGTTGTGGATGCTCCATCCCTGGCGGTGTTCAAGGCCAGGTTGGACAGAGCCTTGAGCCACATGGTTTAGGTCAAGGTGTCCCTGCCCATGGCAGGGGGGTTGGAACTAGATGATCTTAAGGTCCTTTCCAACCCTTACGATTCTATGATTCTAATTATAACCCCATTTTGTATGAAGTGGTTACATATTAGGGCTATGAAATGGCACCCTCATGAAGGCAGCTAAATTGTAGTAAACTTGTACTTTTTTCCTGTGAACATAGCTACAGGTAAAATCTGTACATTTATATGTATAGATACTGCCTCCTCCAAAGCCCCCCCCCCCCATGATATACGTGTATTTGGGAGGGGAGGAATAGGCTAGGACAAGAGGAACAGTTCTCACACTTGAAGTCAGTGTATTTTTATGGTTCTTATTACAGACTTAAGGGTTCAGAATCATCCCATAAACAATGAACAGGCTGTTATACTGCTTTATTACCACTATATCTAAAGGATATAGCGAGCCAAAAGGAATATAAAGGGGGTTTTATTCTGCCAAGGACTTCTAGACATGTATTGACAGAGGAAAATCTGCAATGCCAGAAAACATACTGCTGAAAACACTTTGAGTATATAAGTATGTATATGTTACCAATTAAAGTTTTCATCTCTGAGTGTTTGGGAATTTGCCCTTTCTTTAACAATGATCTATCTTCAGAACTGCTTTTCAGACAGCTGCATGTGTAAGCAGCAGAGACAACAGCTGAGAGGCATTTCACAACTACCTTGTAATGTTCAGTGAGATACACCTGTGCCCTGCAGTTCTCTGCATGGCCTCTGCCAGGTAAATATGTGCAATATATGAATTCTAAGACAACATCCTTGAACTGTAGTTTATTTTCATTGAAATAAATGGAAATAGTCTTGGTGATGGTGGAGGTCCATAACTGCTATAATTAACCAATTATAAAATTAGCATGTTAAAAGAGGAGAAAATGTGATGTTAATATTTAAACCCATCAGATATTCAGTTAAATGCATTTTCCTGTGATAGCCATCAGCAGTGAAATAGCAGCACCATTTTTCATTCAGTGAAAACTGTATTTCAACACCATACTAATACTGAAGTACAAACAGAAGATTTAATTAAGCAAAAGAAAAATCATGGCTAGTCAAACTTGCAGCATTTGGCCTTTAACAATCATTAGTAACTCATCAGTGGTGGCAATAGGAAAAATAGTAACATAGGCAAAACAGTTCAGAGGCTTTTTGATTTTCATTTCTGCTTTAAAGTAAATGTGAATTCGACAATATCTCCAAAAATGGTCTCAGCCCCTTGATGTTCTAAATATTAGTGCTGCTCCCATCAAGCAGAAATGCTTAGAGGGGTATTTTTGTAGTAGCTAAACTAGGTGATGTTTTCCCATTGTAGAGCCTCACCTGTGAAACAGAAGAGAGGTATAGAGAGAAACTGTGGATCTTGGACTAAAGTTAATGCCCAGGAGACAACTCCTTACTGAGCAGTTATAAGGTAGAAGATACAGGGCTTTATATTTCTATTTTGCAAAACATCCTTGTCGTGGTTTAAGCCCAGCCAGTAACTCAGAACTACCCCCCTTCTTCCTCCCCTCGCTCCCGGAGGGATGGGGAGGAGAATCAAAAGAATGTAAATCCCACGGGTTGAGATAAGAACAGTCCAATAAATAAGGTATAATACAAAACTACTACTGCTACCACCAATAATAATAATGATGATGATAAAGGAAACAACAAAGGGAGAGAACACAATTGCTCACCACCCACCGACCAATACCCAGCCCGACCTGAGCAGCGATCTGGGCTTTTTGGGTAACTCCCCCCAGTTTATATACTGGGCATGACGTGCAGTGGTATGGAATACCCCTTTGGCTAGTTTGGGTCAGGTGTCCTGTCTCTGCTTCCTCCTGGCTTCCCCTCCTCCCTGGCAGAGCATGAGACTGAGAATGTCCTTGATCGGAGTAAACATTACTTAGCAACAACTAAAAACATCGGTGTTATCAGCGTTGTTCCCAGGCTGAAAATCAAAACCACATCACTGCACCAGCTACCAAGAAGGAGAAAAAAATGACTGCTGTAGCTGAACCCAGGTCAATCCTAGACGCACCCTTTCTCCAAACGAAATTTATTTTACTAGGACCCACCTTTACAAACTAGGTGCAGGACAGGGCCTAAAACACAAATTACTTTCTGCCTGCGTAGCCCTTAAACATCCCCATGTACTCCCGCGCTGTTACTGCTCGTTACCACCGGCACAAATGGTGATCAGTCACCAGCAGATGAACACTTTTCAAAGCGAAGTTGTAGAGGATGTTTTAGCAACTGTTCGAGTATATTCTTCACATTGCCAAAAATAAAAAAGTCCCCAGTATGAGCACACAGACCCCCCCGTCCCCCTGCGGACGCTCACCGGAGTGCGCATTGGCCACGCCGGACGGGACCCCACAGAACTGAATGCAGGTAGAGGCACTTCCTGCAGACGGGATGAAAAGGAGGGAAAGGGAGTTTTCCTTCGATCTCCCTCAAAACTCAATCACGCCAGCTCAGCTGGGCGCTGATTGTCCCTCCTACACCTTTCCCAAAGACCCAATGACCTTAGCTTCCTGGGAGATTGACTTAGAGTCACATGAGCTGTATTGCGGGCAGGTAACTCGGGCGAGGAGAAGGGGGGAGGGAAAAGGAAAAAGAGAGGAAAAAAAAAAAAGGGGGGGGGGGAGGGAGGCGGCCCAGGCCCAGGCCCAGGCCCAGGCCCAGGCCCAGGCCCAGGCCGGGTTTCTGCCATGATGTCAGAGGGGAAGAAACTCACAGCTTGGTGATTTCACCTCCTAATCAGCCCCAGGAAGAAGATCACCAGGAACAGGTAGAAATGGGAGCTTTCTACATTTTTGTTGCTTTCCAACGCCCTAAACAGCTTTTTTTCTCATTTTGATATTGTGACTCCTCGTTTGCTCCTTTCCCTTTTGATTACTTGACGGTAGGGGGTGAGCCTCGTGGGATGTTTTTGTTCTTGTTTGCGTGTTTTTTTTGTTTTTTTTGTTTTTTTTTTTAACCTCTCCTTTTGATTGTAGTCATTTCCCCCTGTGGTCGTGATGGCTTCGCACAGTGACTCTTTGGTGGTGGTGTTTGGGGCAACTGCTGGTGCACACGGGGCTAAACTGGGCTCGGATGAGAGGGAGCTAATTCTCTTGGTGTGGCAAGTTGTGGATCTACACAGCAAGAAGGTATGGCTTCGACCCCCGGGCCGAGGGTGCGTTTCCCGGGCGCGGGGTGGGCAGGCGCCCGGCCGCTCGCCGCGTCCCTGGAGCCGGTTCTTCACCTCCGAAAGCACCGAGGGAAGGGGACGGGGGGAGTGGGACTTGACCGCTGGGTCACTCCCTTGAGAAGTTCCTTTTTTCTTCCCTTTTAAGGGGGAAAAAAAGTAATTTTTTTAAAGAAAATTTAGTTGCTTCCACCCCCCTGTCTTGTCCCCTGTAAAACATCTGTAGCTTCAAATCCGAAAATGGCTACGGGCTTTTGAAGCTTTAAAGTAAAAAGCTGCCCCCATGGGCTCCAAGTGAGTGTGCTTTCCCGGAGCTGGCTCAGGGTAGTCGTTGGACTCTCTGCGGCCTGCTCTGGGAGACTAGGGATTTTCTCAACCGCTGTTTGGATAAGCTAACCTGAAAATACGCTCTAATTTTTTTTAAAGCCCCACCATAAACATGAGCTCCCTAGAGATGAAGGGCTTTGCTAAAACAAACACCACGATCAATTTCATGAATAGATTCAGGAAGCTGCCTTAATATTATGTGATTTTCCCTTTGCAATTAACAACTCCCACAAAAATCGGTGCTAACTGCAAAAGGTGTTGCATGAAAACCGTCTCCAATTCAGAAATTGTGGCCCTCCCGGTGGAAGGAAGGAAACCCAGGTGCAAGGTTTTGATCAACAAATGCTTTTCCTCATTGCGGTTGTTATCGGGATGGTGATAGTGCAATTTACTAATTTTTCCCTGGCCTTAATACATTGTTAAAAAGTGTCAATTCAATTGTTTCTCACTTCTCTCCATCATTTCCTAAATGATTTTAGGTAGGGACACTACACAAATCCCTGGTGAAAGCAGACAACTTGGATTTAAGTGACCGGTGTCGTGAAGTGAGTGGCTTAACACCGGAGGGATTGGGCAAAGCTGAACCACTGGACCAGGTTCTTCAGCAGGTGAGGTGCTGCTCCTGGGAGTAGGGGCTATTCAGGGTGAAGCCTGAGGATGAGATTCAATTGATTTGGTAAAAGACATAAACTTTAATTTTGCTTTTCATTTTGTAAACCACTAGCAGCAGGTTTTTGTGCTTATTTTAAAGCCAACCCAAAAGAGACCTGAACCATTTGAAATGGGAAGCTTGTAATTCTGAAACAGTTATATACAATACCAGAGTAATTGAGCTGATGCTCTAGTCCTTGGAAGATCTGGCTTCTGATTATTTCAATAGGTCTACTTCTATTCCCAATTTCTCTTATTCAAAACCCTAAAAAGAGTAGGCTGCTAAGAGCACTACTTAATTTAGCAGTGATAATCAAACTTTCAAAATTCAGTTGTGTTTTAATCTACAGGTTCACTGCTCTAAAGTGTATTAAAAACCTTGTTCTTGTTTGTTATTCTAAAAGTGAGTTGAAAACTTCAAAACTATACTTTGATAAAACATCAGCTGTGCTTGTTGTCTCACTTATTTTCAGATGAGCTTAATTAGTTTAGTGGATTATAAAGGGATTATTGTGTTGTGTTTTTTTGCCTTTTTTTTTTCTTCTGTATTTTGCTCTTTGGCTCATTTAATATCACACTAAGACAGTAATTCTGTAAATTTATATGATCCTTGCTGTTCAAGAGGTCCTAAGTTACCTAGAAGATTTTAATGCAAGTAATGTATACCTATGCAGTTCCTGAAAGTTTGCTTGCCTTCACTGTCTTTTCTTTATATGAAATGTGCTTGAATGGAAAAATACAGTAGTGCATTTTGGTGTAACATATAAAACTGGCTTTCCACACCTTGTCTGAATCATTCGTAGGTGTGTTTTGGCAAGAAACTTGCTTAGGTAGTAGAACAGGTTTGTGTTGCTGTAACTTCTGGTGGCACAGATAACTTGGCAGACTAGGTCCTAACCGTCTTTGATACTGACTGGTTAACGCTTCACTCTGGAGTTAGTATCTTGGAAAATAGAAATGTGTAACTTTTATGTGTCTCTTTTTATGTGTCTTATGTATCTAGCACTAGTTTTGCTAGAGTCCAATACCAAGAGGTGATTTTTGGGGGGGGGGTGTTTTTGGGGTGTGTGTGTTCTTTGTGGTGTGTGGTTTTTTGTTTTGTTTTGTGGTTTTTTTTGTGTGGTTTTTTTTGTTTGTTTTTTGGTGTGTTGTGGTGGTTTTTTTTTTTTTTTTTTTTTTTTTTTTTTTTTTTTTTTGCTTAAAAGAGCTTCAAAATAACCCCTGAGAAAATATGCAGCTTACAGGTTTGATCTTGTCACAGATCTTGTACTAAAGATATCTGGAACAGCTTAGCCTAGTACACTCTGTTTACCTTTACAACAGACACACTTTAATTATACTTTGAGAGATTGTATCTTATTGCTATAAATTGCACTGTAGGTGGGTCTGCTTTAGCAAATAAAAAGAAATGCTACCTTTGTATGTAGGTGGGTAGAGACTCTTGAAAAACAACAATTTTTTTTTCCTTTTATTGTTTAGTATATCTATGCAACTAAATAATGATTTTTGCAGTTAATTGTTGGATGCCAGTTGCGATGTGGTCAGTCTGTCGTAGGTTTTCTGGAGCACGCTTTACCTAAGCTTATCTCCCTTCCCCTTCATGTGTCCTGACTCTATGGGAGTTAGGAGAGAATTAATTCGTCCTCTCCCTTGCAATGGTGGCAAAAAGCAAAATTCCATATTCTCTAATAGTAGATCCTTTTTTGTGCCTTTGAAGAGAACTCCATTAAATACTTTAATTGCATCATGTATTTTAAGGATGAGTCAGGTATTTGTCAACACATAGATTTTTTCTTTTTTTTTTCTTTTTTTTTTTTTTTTCCTTTCCCCTCAGTTAAGTGTTTAGCAAAAGCATAGGTGGGTGAAGAAGTGGTTATTTGGAAAGGAGGAGGATAAGGAAGTAAACTTGTACCTTAATTGGAGATAATGTTATAGAGTATGTGAAACTAGCTCTCTACACCCTGGTTGGATTGTGGTAGAAAATTTGATGCAGCTGAAAATTGCTCACTTTAGCACACATCTCAATCATCTAAATGAAAGTTTGAGTGCCTGCTTCTGGCTTTTGTCTCAGGTATCCAGTCTCTATGTATAGAAGGAAGTGAGAATCGCTAATCATAAATCCATTGTAACTTTTACTGTGCTTCAGAGGTCTCTCCCAACCTCAGCCGTTCTGTGGTTTGTAACTGGTAAACAGTAGATCAGCTACTGTGGGTCTGGAGTTTTTCCACTGACCACAGAAAGCCTCCTTCTATTGCTATTTAGTTTGCTTTCCAGCAATGATGGGGCCTACCAGAAGTCTAATCTGTGGTTAAGTCTTGATTCTGCTTGTAACAAGGCACTTCTACAAATGATGCATCATTTCAATTTTACTTCATATTCTTACAGCTTTATATCTCGCATGACTTAGTACTTGAGTTGGTCTTAAATATTTTAAAATGGGGTTCCCCACCAGTATATTTTTGCTGAGTTATTTTACAAAGTGACGTTCTGAAGCACAGTGCCCCTGAATAATGGAGCTGTTTGCTGCAGCGTATGTTCTATAGATTTTGATGCAAATTTTTAAGTGCTTGTGCAGGGTAACGGGCATTTGATTGCACAGATGTAGGCATAACAGGCATTTATGGGATCCACCTGTATTTTCTGGACACAGAAATCATAAAATGTGTGCCCTTTGGAACAGTCTGCTTGATATATTTAGTTGACAGTGGCATTAATAACTTAGCTGTTGTTGGACTAATAACAGTGAACTTGGAGCTGCTGAGGTGTGTTGCTGGAGTTGTAGAATGCTACTGAGTCATTTTTCTCCTAAGAAGGAGAAAAATGACTGCTACTGCTGAACCCAGGACAGTATCCACCCCTTATTCCATACCATGTTCAGATCTCAAATTTCTCAATATACCATCACTTTAGGCTCGTATATATATATACAGACAGAAAAAGAGAGAGATATCATTCCTTAGTGCATGGACCAATCCCTATAAAGCTGCTGAATTCATCCAATCCATGATGTAAGGCTCCATCTCTTGTAACAGTCTTTCAGGGCAGGAGGAACGGTGTGTAGTGTTGGATTGTTGCCTGCTGATGACACTGCTGAACTCGTCACTGCTGAGCTCGTCTGGTTTCATCAAAGGTCATTCTTTGTTGAGGTGATGATCAGAGGGAAGTCAGGGTCAGTTGCTGGCGACCTGAAGACATCTAGCTGGTGGGCTATAAAAGTGTTATAGAGCAGGCAACAGCGTACAATTGACTTCATTGGCTGTTTTCCCCTAAAATTCAATCCCCTTGAGGTACACATCGGACTTCCCCATCTTCCTGCATTACCCACCGAGTATATCCAGGTCCCTGAGCAAAAGCAACCCCATGAGTGGGTTTGCCTTTACCTGAAGCAGGAATAACCCAGACTGTCTTCCCCAACAAATTCTTTATGTGCACCACAGGAACTTTATCCCCCTCTACAGTATGTAAAAGTTCTGATTGGGCTGGGCCAGCCCTGTTGGCAGATCCCCTACTGTTGACCAACCAGGTGGCTTTTGGTAAATGTGTATCCCAGTGTTTGAAAGTCCCACCACCCATTGCTCTCAGGGTAGTTTTTAACAGCCCATTGTACCATTTGATTTTCCCAGAGGCTGGTGCATGGTAGGGGATGTGATATACCCTCTCTGTGCCATGCTCTTTGGCCCAAGTGTCTATAAGGTTGTTCCGGAAATGAGTCCCATTGTCTGACTCAATTCTCTCTGGGGTGCCGTGTCGCCACAAGACTTGTTTCTCAAGGCCCAGGATAGTGTTCCGGGCAGTGGCGTGGGACACAGCATATGTTTCCAGCCATCCGGTGGTTGCTTCCACCATGGTAAGCACATAGCGCTTGCCTTGGCGGGTTGGTGGGAGTGTAATATAGTCAATCTGCCAGGCCTCCCCATACTTGTACTTCAGCCATTGTCCTCCATACCAGAGAGGCTTCAACTGCTTGGCTTGCTTAATTGCAGCACATGTTTCACATTCATGAATAACCTGGGCAATAGTGTCCATTGTTAAGTCCACCCCTCGATCACAGGCCCATCTATATGTTGCATCTCTGCCTTGATGGCCTGAGGTGTCATGGGCCCACCAGGCTAAAAATAATTCACCCTTATGTTGCCAATCTAAGTCCATCTGAGCCACTTGAATCTTAGCAGCTTTATCCACTTGCTGATTGTTCTGGTGTTCCTCAGTGGTCTGACTCTTGGGTACATGAGCATCTACGTGGCGTACCTTCACCACCAGGTTCTGCACTCGGGCAGCGATATCTTGCCACAGTGCAGCAGCCCAGATGGGTTTCCCTCTGTGTTGCCAGTTGCTCTGCTTCCATTGCTGCAACCACCCCCACAGGGCATTTGCCACCATCCAAGAATCAGTGTAGAGATAAAGTACTGGCCATTATTCTCATTCAGCAATGTCCAAGGCCAGCTGGATGGCTTTCACCTCTGCAAACTGACTCAATTCACCCTCTCCCTCAGCAGTTTCTGCCACTTGTCCCAGGGGACTCCACACAGCTGCCTTCCATCTCTGATGCTTTCCCACAATATAGCAGGACCCATCAGTAAACAAGGCATATTGCTTTTCACTCTCTGGCAGTTTATTATATGGTGGGGCCTCTTCAGCACGTATCACCTCCTCTTCTGGTGACATCCCAAAATCTTTGCCCTCTGGCCAGTCCGTAATGACTTCTAGAATTCCTGGACAACTGGGATTTCCTATTCGAGCTCGTTGTGTAATTAGTGTGGCCCACTTATTCCATGTAGCATCGGTTGCACGATGTGTAGAGGAGACCCTGCCTTTGAACATCCAGCCCAGCACGGACAACCGGGGTGCCAGGAGGACCTGTGCTTGGGTGCCAATCACTTCTGAAGCAGCTCGAACCCTTTCATAGGCTGCCAGTATCTATTTTTCAGTTGGAATGTAGCTGGCCTCGGATCCTCTGTATCCTCGGCTGCAAAAGCCGAGGGGTCGATATCGAGTCTCCCCTGGAGCTTTCTGCCAGAGGCTCCAGGTAGGACCCCAGCTGCGGTGTAGAGCACATTTTTCATGTCTTGTCTTGTCCAGACTGGTCCAAGGGCTACTGCATGAACTATTTCTCGTTTAATTTGTTCAAAGGCTTGTTGTTGCTCAGGGCCCCATTTGAAATCATTCTTCTTCTGGGTCACGTGATATAGAGAGGGCTTACAATCAGACTGTAATTTGGGATGTGCATTCTCCAGAACTCCACAACACTTAAGAAAGCTTGTGTTTCTTTTGTATTTGTTGGTGGAGACAATGCTTTTATCTTGTTGATCACATCTGTGGGGATCTGGCAACGTCCATCTTGCCATTTTACTCCCAAAAATTGAATCTCCTGTGCAGGTCCCTTGACCTTACTCCGTTTTATGGCAAAACTGGCCTTCAGCAGGATTTGGATTATCTTCCTCACTTTCTCAAAAACTTCTTCCACTGTATCGCCCCCCATGATGATGTCATCAATGTATTGCAGGTGTTCTGGAGCTTGCCCCTGTTCCAGTGCAGTCTGGATCAATCCATGGCAGATGGTAGGGCTGTGTTTCCACCCCTGGGGCAGTCAGTTCCAAGTGTACTGGACGCTCCTCCAAGTGAAAGCAAACTGTGGCCTGCATTCTGCTGCCAAAGGGATTGAGAAAACGCATTGGCAATATCACTTGTGGCATCCCACTTGGCTGCCTTTGACTCCAGTTCATATTGAAGTTCTAGCATGTCCAGTATGGCAGCACTCAATGGTGGTGTGACTTCATTCAGGCCACGATAGTTTACTGTTAGTCTCCACTCTCCATTAGACTTTGGCACTGGCCATATTGGGCTATTAAAGGGTGAGCAGGTCCTGCTGATCACTCCTTGGCTCTCCAGTCTACAGATCAGCTTATGGATGGGAATCAAGGAGTCTCGGTTGGTGCGATATTGCCGCCGGTGCACTGTTGTGGTTGTGATTGGCACTTGTTGTTCTTTGACCTTCAGCAACCCCACAACAGAAGGATCCTCTGAGAGACCAGGCAAGGTGGACAGCTGCTTCATTTCCTCTGTCTCCAAGGCAGCTATACCAAAAGCCCATCTATACCCTTTTGGGTCTTTGAAGTACCCTCTCCTGAGATAGTCTATGCCAAGGATGCATGGAGCCCCTGGACCAGTCACAATGGGGTGCTTTTGCCACTTCTTCCCAGTCAGGCTGATTTCAGTCTCCGGTACAGTTAACTCTTGGGATCTTCCTGTCACTCCAGAAATATAAATGGGTTTCACCCCTTGATACCTTGATGGCATCAGGGTACACTGTGCACCGGTATCTACTAGAGCCTTATACTTCTGTGGGACTGATGTGCCAGGCCATCTGACCCACACAGTCCAGTAAACCCGATTGTCCCTCTCCTCCACCTGGCTGGAGGCAGAGCCCCTCTAATAGTTATCATAAGATTGTCCATTTATGTCTTGTACGAAGGGATTAGTATCCCTTATCACAGGAGTTGAATAAAATCATTTCTTCCTCTCCATCTGGGAAACTGCTCACCAGAGACTGGAGCAGCAGCTTTCCTGGGAGGATCATCCTTGACCATTGTTCTCCTCTTCAATTCACGCACCCATTGCTCCAGAACTGAGGTGGGCTTTCTATCCCTCTTTCTCATGTTTTTTCCTTGATCCTGCAGGTAAAACCATAGAGTGGCCCATGGTGTGTACCTCCTATATTTTGTCTTTTGAGCAGTAGGTCGCCTTGTGTTAATAAGTGCGATACGGGTTGGTACATGTGGGGAGCTGGATAGATCGGATAAATCGTTTCTCACTTGTTTGAACTCCTGGGACAGTTTTTCCACAGCTGAAATGATGGAAGGGGTGAGATTCTCTTTGGTCTCTCGGAGTTGACGAGTCTCTTCATCCACTGTTGGTGGTGCTACGTCTTTCCAGGTCATTGATGCCAATGAGTGGGCATATGATGATGGTGCTCTCCATGTAAGTTTCCACCACATGGATCATGTACATTCGACTTCATCTGGATATACGGGTGCATTCCTGGCATCCAGCCTACGATAGATCATCTCTATAATGGCTGATTCCCTCAGGGACTGGATGCCTTTCTCTATCGTGGTCCAGTTGGCTGAGTGACTCATAATATTGTCTTTGTAGGGAAACCTTTCCTTCACAGCTGCCAAGAGCCACCTGCAAAGGCTGAGGGCTCATTTCTCTTTTGCAATCCCTTTGTCAGTTCCTCCTTCCCTAGCAAGTGATTCCAGCTTTCTGGCTTCCCTACTTTCTAGTTCATGACTGTCGGCCCCATTGTCCCAGCATCGGAGCAACCAGGTGACAATGTGCTCCCCTGGAAGACGGGTGAAATCTTTTCGCATATTCCGCAGCATGGTTGAGGTCCGGGGTCGAGAAGTCGCCTCTTCTTTTTCCTGTGATTCCTTTATCAGTAACTCTTGTTGAGATGCTGTCCCCTGTAGTAAGTGCATTGGGTCTTCATCTTTCTTCACTGTATGAGTTGCTCTTTGTGCCTCTTGTTTGCTTTTCCCCTTGCTTACAGGGGCAACTGATATTGGCATGGATTGGTCAATTGGTTTAGCCGTGCTGTGTATCACTGTGGTTGGAGGGGCTGTGGTGTCTGTTGTCAGGGTTGGAGCAGCTGCTGTGCTTGGGGGTTGAGTAGCAGCAGCAGCAGGTGCATTGTCTCTTGTGTTCTGGGTTTCAGCAGCTGCTGTGCTTGTCACTGGGGTTGGTGTAGCTGCTGTAATTGAAGTTGGATTAGCTGCCTTGTCTGTTGTTTTGCCATCAGATCTGGAGACATCTTTTTCCCTTTGAAGGTGCTGGATATTGTTGAGCAGGGCTCTGTAGGCGTAGGCCAAGCCCTAGCACGTTGCCATGATTTGTCCCTCTCTGGTATAACCAGGATGACAGCACACCTCATTTCAGTGTTTTTACTAGTTTTTCCGTATTTTGCACTTGTTCAGGGGTTAAGTTCCAAAGCATTGGAGGGGCCCACTGGCCTAGATACTTGCCCATACTATCCCACACACCCTGCCACTCATGACTGTCCAGCCTCAGGGAAAATCTCTTGGTGGTCCTCCTATATCGTCGTCTAGCTGTAGACCAGACTCAAACTCGACACTGCTTAACTTTCGAGACCAGATGAGCTAGGGTGTTCTTAGGGTGGGATGGCTGTGGGTAAAACACACTCTCTATGTTTGCCTACATGCTGATCCCCAGCACAATCAGCAGGCAGGTCTCAAGGGTATTCAAACGCCATCCAGAACCTTTGGAGTTCTTAAATGCTGCTGTAAATAGCCTGGTGGGGGTGCGGGTGGTGTATGGGAATGTCTCCTTTGTAGGCTGACCCCCTGAGGAAAAAAGATATGTAATAGCTAAAAAATTCCATTATATACCTACCAATGTATAGAGGTGATAACTATGCTGGGAGTGCAAGCCAGACCAGTTTCATGATCAATGAGTCTATTGCATTACAAGTCATTACCATGAAGTACAGGGAAACAATAACCTTAGCCCAGGCCCCCCAGCTGATAAACACTAAAACAGCAAATACTGGCTCTAAGTAGGGTACGACATGCTGAAACTCTGAGATCAAGCGCAACAACTCTGAGAGCCAATAAATCTGTATTGTGATGAGTGACTATTAATCCAAAACAATGAATGCTTATCACAAATACCATTAGACACACTTTGGTCAGATCTGTCGTTATCTCAACCCTTCGAGCCCCACGTTGGGCGCCACAAAGGACTGTAGTGGTTTAAACCCAGTCAGTAACTCAGAACCATGCAGCCACTCGCTCACTCCCCCCTTCTTCCTCTCCCTGCTACCGGAGGGATGGGGAGGAGAATCAAAAGAATGTAATTCCCACGGGTTGAGATAAGAACAGTCCAGTAACTAAGGTATAATACAAACCTACTTCTGCTACCACCAATAATAATAATGATAAGGGAAATAACAAGGAGAGAGAGTACAGTTGCTCACCACCTGCTGTCTGATACTCAGCCCAACCGGAGCAGTGATCTGGGCCTTCCCGATAACTCCCCCCAGTTTATATACTGGGCATGATGTGCTGTGGTATGGAATACCCCTTTGGCTAGTTTGGGTCAGGTGTCCTGTCTCTGCTTCCTCCCAGCTTCCCCTCCTCCCTGGCAGAGCATGAGACTGAGAATGTCCTTGATCAGAGGAAACATTACTTGCCACGGCTAAGAACATGAGTGTTATCAGCACTGTTCCCAGACTAAAGTCAAAAACACAGCACTGCACCAGCTACTATGAAGGAGAAAAATGACTGCTCCTGCTGAACCCAGGACATTGGTGCTCCAATCTTGTTTATGTTTTGGTGGCAAAATTTGGCTGTATCTTACCTCTTGATTTCTTCTTGTTATCCCCCACACCAGACAACACGTCATTCCCCAAACACACACACACACCCACCCCCCACTCGCATGTGTACACTCTTGTGGCATTGGTGTAATGATCTTTACTGCAGCTGCAGAGTAGGCAAAACCGCGAGCCCAAAGAGATCAGAGAGTTGTATAATAGCTGCGTTGGAAGGGATTTATAGATGTTTTCTGGGTCTTCAAGGATGGAGGCTCTGCAACTTTCCTGGGCAGCCTTTTTCAGTGTTCAACCTCTGGAGATCTTTTAGGAACTGCATCTGCAGCTATATAATTGTTTTGGAGTGTTTTCTGGCAATAAATTTTAGAGGACTTTCCATAAAATCAGCCTTTGAGGTAACAACTGCTATATCCTTGCCCGTTGAAGCAAAACTTGGAGAGTCTTCAGAGACACCCTTTTGGAGATTGTAATTTGTTTTCCATGCTTCTTTTAGCTCAAGGACAGATCATTGTTATATGCTCTATGCTACAAGCAAAGAATGACCCACACCAAATGCCTAAAAGACAGTCTAAAACTCTCATGTAGTGAATAACAGTAATGTCTAGTATGTAATGATTTTTCTTTTTTTAAAACACAAGACTGGATATCATACATGGTTATAAACAGTATGGCTTTAGTCTAAGCATGTGATGTTCTTTGCAAAGTGGTAGTGTATGTGATGTTAACGTGTGAAGTACGGGGTCTCATTCCTAGGAAAACTGCAATTAATTTAACATCTTTTTTTCAATGGATAATTCGCACATGGTGAAGTGTTAAAGTATGCATGAGAGTGACATTTTTGGATTGAAAAAGAAATGCTTTATGTGGTTGCTATTTAAGTTGTTTCTACAACATAAACCACCACTATATATGTCAGTCTTTATAGATCTTGCGGTATTACTGTTTTGTTTTGATAAATTCTGTTTGATAATCTGTCTGATGGACTATGAGCTGTAGTTCTTTAACTTCATTATGCTAATAAAATGTAACAAATTTCAGGACTTAAAGTAGTGAGAAATATAGTGAATTGAAATTTAGAAATAATTTTCTAAATTTAGAAACTGATGTTAGACATGCAAACATGAGATTTCAGCTGATCTGATGAGATTTTTTTTAATATTATAGTTTGTGTCACTATATATAATTCTAGAAATAAAAACATGTATCTCTGTGTACACATGCATATGTATGTGTATATTAGAGCTGACTGCCTGTAATGGTTTCTGTGTTGTCCTCCACCTTTTCTTCTAATAATTCATTACTGGAGGATGTCCCCTATGTAGGTAAAATAATTTGTGAAAGAGATCTAAAATGGATCTCTAGCTTCTGCTTTGCATGGAGGTGTGCGCTGGTCAGAGTGGAAACTTACTCTTGACTTCTTAAAATGAATATAGGGAAAAAACCCCAAACCATATGTAGCTGATCTTCCAGGTTTGAGCAAAAGAGATGTAAGCAGTTCACATTTATGTGCCTCAGATAAATCTTTGTCTCAAACAGGGTATTTTATAGATCTGTAGAGTATATTTTCACTTTCTCTAGCATAGTTACATATTAATAATAATATGAGTTCTTTTAAGATCAGGGGAATACATTGGAATATACAAGCCTAGGTGAGCCAAAATATCTTTTCTTCGAAGTTATTCCTGAAGGTTTTCCTCTTCATAATAACCAAAAGATGTCACTCCTGAATAAGGTTGTTTCTTGGTTTGGTGTTTTTTGTTTTTCTTTTCAAAACACTGATCTAGAATGCTAAGCATGTTCACATTCTCTTGACACATTTTCTTTATCCCAAGTCAAGTATCATCTGTTTGTCTTGTGTCTTAATTTTTGGCTGGACCAGGTGTGATTTGTCCTCCCACGTAGGTGTAAAGATAGCATAGAAGTCAAAATGAGCAGGTTTTTTTTATATGCTAATTTGGCAGAAACTTGATTGTGTATTCATGTGTAAATCATTAAATTGTTATCTCTGGGCAATTTGGTAATGTGATTCAAAGAAATCACTTCACAGTATGCACTGTAGCACAGACCTTTATTGGCGCCGGGAGCACGTGGGGGTTCAAACCTCCATACATGTGTCCAAAGCACAGTAAATTTCAGGGGTTTTTTATACTTTACTTTTCCATCTTGATATAATTTTATCTAAAGCATCCACACATACAATTCGCTAAGTTACATAACTGTAGTTCTCTTATCCCACTGCACATTTTAGGGCTGCAACGACAGTCTATTGGTTAGTATTAATCAGGATTCTTACAGATGTTTACCTTTTAGCTTAGTATTATTGATTAACTGCCAATACCTGTGAGCTATGTGCTTAGTTCTTCGTTCAAATTGTTATTGTATCTTACCATTAGGGATGTCCCTGCTTAGAAGCAATTTACAGAAGCAGATGCAAGCTGTCTACAGGGCCCAAGTTCTAATGCATTGCTTATTGTGCCTTACCAGAAGGGCAGTTCCCCACCCACAGAGGGGCCCTCTGCTAAGCGAGTGCAGTCATGTTTAAGTGCTGAGTCATACTCATGCTAAAAAGTAAAGTTATTTCAACTAAGGCCTAATGGCTTGGTCTCACATGCTTGTCAATACCACTGATTTGAAACCAGGTCCCCACACTGTGAGGACCATCCTTTGTGTAAAGAATACTGATAAATCTAATAACTTATATCTTTCTACTCAGGAATAGATGTATGTCTATCTTAATTGTGGACTACAAGCTAAGCTTCTTTCTGGATTTTTATGTTACACTTTACCATAACATTCCAGACCTGGTTAAATTGCAAGGATGCCTTTAATTCTGAAGCTTTGTGAATAATTTTGGGTCTTGTCTGGTGCCATCAGCTGTGATAGTGATCAGTAGGGCTAAAAGAAGCAAAACAAAGAAACTGTGCATTGCTAAAGGAAAGGATCCCATTTTGAAGGCTTACTAGGAGCTGCTGGAGGTCTGATGAGTAAGCAGCAGCCAAATTTTCTGTTATTTCTCAGAAGTGAATTAAAGAGACAATCCCCCAGAGTATCTTGGTGTTCTAGAAATGGTTCAGTTGACAGCATGGATGCATTCTGTAACTAGATTATCTCAGTATTTCATTACTATGTCAAGCACAGATGCAGTGGCCTTTCTCGAGGATGAGAGCTATTTTTAGTTAAGGAAATAGGAATATTCAAATAGCTTAGAGGTTTATTTTAGTGCTTTGTGCATCATAACTATAGAAAGAGCTTAATGAGGAATCTTCTTGTTTCTCTAAGATCCACAGCTTTGCTCAGTTGTAGTTAAGGCAACTCAAAGGGGGCTGTGTCGTTTCAGCCACTTGGGATTCATTTGCAGACAACACAGCAGCTTGTGCTGGCTTTCATCCAGCTTTGCTGCTGGTGAAACATGTCTCTTCACTGGCTTTGTACTCTCAGCTACACCACTAAAATCCTGTTCAGCCAGTTTTTCAAACTGGTGCTCGAACTCTGTCCTTCCCTCTCACCACCTCTTCTCCAAGAACTGTTTACTTTTCATGGAGGTAAATGTACAGAGCAGCTTGTTTGATTCTTCCTCTTCTCTGTTCAGTTTTTAATTTCAGTATTGAATATATTCCTTTAAATATGGAATGATTCATCAGAGCTCTACTAGAGAGACTGATCTGATGGAATTAAGCAGTAAAGGGTGGAGGGTGACGCCAATACACTGTGGTTCTTGCAGTTGAAATGAGGGCTGGTTGCAAGATGCAAACAGTGGTAATTAATGCTCTCTATAACTCTGTTGCTATGAAATTAGTAAATTAACAGGGAGACATGGTGTATGAGCTTGGTGGAGGAAGTCTTAAGGTGGGGCAGCTTTGCATGCTAAAGTGGGAGTGCTATGGAGGGCAGCATGAAGATGAATGACAGGAGGTAAATAGCTGAGATAGCTTTTATTACTGAAGTGAAGGAGATGTGGATGGAATTTACAAAATGACAGAGTTGTGGACAGGTTGCTCAACATGTGAGAAAGAAAAATGTAATGTAAATCTGGCACTGGTCTTAACTTGTTCTTAGCTTGCTGCATTTAGGTGTGTGCTGGTTCAAGACTGTTTTTTGAGATGCCACCTGAAATTTATAGTGGGGAAAAAGGAGGCCGAAGATGGCTTTTCCCCAGGAACGCTGAATTGCTTAACTTTTTATTTCACTGTGGCTTCATAAACACATCTGCACTGGTTGCTTTAACTCCTTTTGATACATGTGATAGGCTGTATCTATTGCTTGAAAAACTTCTTCGGGGTCCAGTGTAATCTATCTATAGTAATGAGAGCTGGTCCACAGCTATGCTTTTCATACTTAACCTTTCCAGAATTTGGAGACATCTCATGTAGATGAAAGAAGCCAGTTCAGGGTAATCTCAAATACCTGTCATTCCTCTGTGGTATGTTATGCTTGCTATTTTGTCCCATGTTCTTCTCCTGGGTAAATCTTCCCATTCACACTCTGATACCTCATTCCTCAGTTAACCCATGTGATAGTTAAGCTGTTTTGGATAGGAAGCATTGCTTATGTCTTCTGACTATTCTTCCCACACTCCTTTTGCCACCTTCTGGAGCAGTACACCCTGAAGTTTGAGAAAAGGCTGTTTATGAAAATAAAAGTTTCTAAATAAGCACTGAGCAAGGCCTGCCAATGTTGTGGCAACTTTAAGCTGCTAGCCTCTAGTAAGAGAAGTAGAGAATTGTTTTGACATAGTGATTGTTCCAATTGGAAAGGAGTTTGCAATGTTGAATGTTATCACTGACATCTAATAAATATGCAATGCAAATACTTAAGCTCAGTTGAAAATAAAAACAAATGCTGCCTCTCATGCCACCTTTAAACCTTAGTACACTTGGAGTGTTATTATTGGCTTATTGGTGTCCTTATGCAATATTTCAGTCTTGGTGTGTTCTCACCAGGGGCTTCTGAAAATAGCTGTGTTGTGTATCTGTCTTTTCAGCTGTACATTGTGTGGGAAACACCATCTGAAAAAAAGTGAATATTTTAGTGCAACAGACCTTATTTTTTTACCAATATAACTTACGCTATTTGGCCTGAGCATTTTCTGCCTTGTCCAAACATTTTTCTCCTTTTGTTTTCTAACTTGAAGACTTATTAAACTACAGTTCTTAGGCTTTATTTGTAAAGCAGGAGGCTGCATGCATTTGCTGCTTCCCTCAGATTGTGTGTGTTGAATTTCTTCTTGTAGCTGATCTAAATAGCTCCCTAATTGCACTCTATATGGGCTCTTGTGCATCTTCAGAAACAGGAAGCACGGGGTACAAAGTTGAAGGTTTGGGGAGTGTTTTATTACTGTTCATCAGTAAGACTGTTTCCTTTTGGCAAGAATCCTTGTACACCTTCTGGAGGCTAATTCTATTGCCATTTTCAATCCCTTTTTACAAATATTTGCTTTCTACTGTGCCCAGAAGTTAAACCAGAAAGTAATAAGGTCCTGCATTTAGTAAGAAGGCGATTCTTATGTCTGTTATTGTAATGAGAATATTTGTTGTTGGTCTGTGACTGTGGCAGTCCCCAGAACTGCATTTCTGAAGTGTTTCCTTTTGACTCCTCTGGAATTTTCTTCTTTTTCTGGTGTTTACACATCAGCTGAGGTATTTTGAGCACTTTCAGATCTCAATTTTCTGACTTTAAACCACCCTTAAACAATGACTTGCCATATAGCTTCAGGTTCTTCAAGACTTCGACTTGTGGTAGGAATACAACCTGAACTAACAATCAGGAGGAAACTGGCTTTTTGATTCTGCAAGAGTTAGGGTTGGGTGTTTGGTTTTGTGTGCTTTGGTAGTGTGCAAAGAATTGCATTGTAAATATTTTTTTGTGGGGATATTTCACCCCTATTAAAATTCAAATATCTTCTGCTTGATATAAAATAACTTCATTTAATAGATACACGGATATAGGTAGAAATATGTCTATCTGTAAACTAAACAACTTAGACAAGATGCTGATGTGTCTCTCCTTACCCAGCTCTGCCCCTCAGTTCTCTGTCTTCATATGTAGTAGCCACTACTACAGCGTTTCTGAATTCAAATGGTAGTGGAACACTGGTTAGCTTTCCAAGCCTAGAAAGGGGCCTGAACTGGATTTGAGCAGTTATTTTGATATAAAGCCTAGGTAATCATGTCTCTGCTCCTACTAAATCATGTTCAGTACATGATTTCTCCTTTGTGGAGCCTTACCTCTGGGACACAGATGCTGCAACATTAGTTTGCACAGTGAATACTGTGTAGCTGCAGGATCAGATTGTTGGGACATCCTCTTTCCTGAGCAGAGAGTGTAACTATGTAAAGTGTTGATGATAAAACAAACCAACCCTCTTTCACCCCCCATACACAAGTTAAAAGACAGCATAAAGATATTGTCTGAATTTCAAGTCAACTTGTAATTTGCTTTTAGGGGTGGTGGTTTTGTAGTTGCAAGCTATTGTTGAGAGCAATGGGTGGCTACTTCATCATGAGGTTAATTATTGCTTTGTTTGTAAGGTGATGCTTTCCTGGGAGGGAGTAACATCAAGAGGGAAGCTTAGAATAATTATATCTGTCCCTTGGAAAGTTAGCTAACAAGCTACTATTTACTGATTTGATACATGTAGGTACTATAATACATTAGTTGACTATTATGAACAAGGAATTTAACACTGGTATGGAGTAATAAAAGGCTTGAAATGTTGTAGAAGGATGGAAAATAACATTGAACAAGACAGACTGAGCCCTTTCCTCTTGAATTAACCTATTGGGGGTTATCCATCCTACAGGTAGGGAAAAGTTTTGTTTTAGCTAGTGTTTGTAACACTGTATCTCTACCAACAACTTTCATTGGCTTGGATCCAACTTGATTATAATTTCACTTTTGAAGGTATTAGACCACATTTGTTTGGCTTTTCTTAGCATATAATTTTTTTCTTTCAAATATTTCATAGCCTTTATTATAGTTAGTTCAGTTGTTGAACATTACCAGTATAATAGCATAACCTTTCATATGAACTAATAATTCAGCTGTATTGTCCTAATTGTTCTTTTTACCATACTATTGGTTTTCTTATTTTCTATTCCACAAATGCATATAGATGCATTATCAGGAGCCCACACCTGTTCTCCATCGTTTGTTTGTTTGTGTGTTTGTTTTTGGGTTTTTTGGTGGTTTTTTTTTTTTTTTTTTTTTTTTGTTTGGGGGTTTTTTTTTTTTTTTTGTGGGTTGTGGTGGTTTGTTTTTTTTTTTTTTTGGTGTGTGTTTTTGTGTGTGTTTGTTTTTGTTTTAAGATAAAATAAGTGTTGTAGTGGTAAGTGGTTGTTCTATGGAATTATCTGTGTCAGTCAGTACAATGAAATTTATCACTTTATTTTTCAGTTTAGTCAGCTGGTATCCAGTGATTTGAAAGTACTTGGAAGGAGCAATTATACACTCTGCAGTGATGGCCAGTTACTTATTCGACAAGTCCTCCACCCAGAAACTTCTAAGAAGGTATGAGATCAGAACTGATGCAGAAGGGCAGTAGTGTGTTTTAAGGGCATCAAAGAAGATAACTTGGATGAGTTTGAGATGAGCAACACAATTCAATCTTGAGAACTATGGTGTTCCAAGAATATTTAAGATGATCCCCACCCTGTCTCAACCTTGAGTAGCAGAGTAGTTCTTGGCATTTGCTCTTGGAAGTCAGCTATGGTACTTGAGGACTCCCAAATGAGCATAATAAAGAGGAAAATTAGGAAAGAGAGGATAGAGACAGGAACAATACAAGTACTTTGAATTTTGGTTCTTGGGAAATGGAAGCAAAGGTACAGGTCTAACATCAGCAGAGGTGGTGGAGAATGGCAGTGGTTCTGCATCTGTATTTATTCAGTGGGAAGTATTGCTACAGCTTATTTGCTACTCTTGCATGAAGCAGGAGTTTCCACTTCAAGTTCCTGCGAGGGCTTAGAGCAGACTGTCTTGCACAGGGAGAAGAATCTTGCCTTTGTGTATGGTGGTGGCTCATGGGTTAGCCTGCTTGGCAGGGTCTGCAGGAACCCCACAGGAATGGGAGCTGCTGACATGAAAGGAGTTGACTGATCAGTTAGTTGTTTGGGGTTTTTTTGGGTTTTTTTGGTGGTTCCCCCCCCCCATGAGGTTATTGGCTCATGCTGAGTTTCTACAAATATTCATTTGGCATTTGTGTTGTATTAAAACATAACACTGACTTTTCATGAAAAGCACGTTTGTGTAGGGATGAAGCAAGAAAGGAAACAGGAATGATATTTAACATCCAAACATAATAGTGTTTGTGTTGTGTGGGTTTTTTTGTTTTGTTTGTTTTTGTTGTTTTTTTGGGGGGGGGGGTGGTAATTCTGTGTATTTCTCTTTTGAAACAAATGGATTAAAACAAAGCAAACACTGTAATGCTGTGGAAGAAATAATTGTCCATACCAGATCAAGGAATGGATCTGATCAAGCGTTGAGTCTCTTAATACTGCATTTCTTTCTCTTTTTTTTCTTTTTCTCCTACAATGCTTTTTAATCTGCAAAAGTTTATTTCTTCCTGCACATTAAATGTTAATAATCCTCAGACCTTGGCTCTTGCTTTTCCTACTCTTATAAGAAGCATTACCTTGTGACTTAATTCTTTACTTACAGAGGTGGGTGCTGTTTGACTAGACCAAAGACAAATTTCTGTATAGTAAAATAGTTTGAGAGGGAGAAAGTAGTGAATTAAGCCAGAATTATCTGGGTTTTATTCCTTGAAGAAACAAGCTAATGTTGGAGCGAAGGGCTACTTAAGCATTTGCTTAACAATCTTAGATAGTTAAAGTTCTTATCCAGTACAGGACAGTAACAAAGACATGTCTTTAAGTTGCTGGAAGATATTTTGTATGCTGTAACAATATTTATTTAAACTGTTATCATGTTTTGGTACAATATTGCTTTTCAGTGTAGCCTCAAAAGAGAAAATATAGTATCCTAAATGGGAGTACTTATAAAACAATGAAATGTAGATTTTTTTTCTTTTCTCTCTCTTTTTTTTTTTTTTCATTGTTGTTGTTTTTGTTCAGGGGGTGTGTGTGGTTTTTTGTTTTTTGTTTGGGGTTTTTTTTTTTTTGTTTTGTTCTTCCCAGCTGTTTTCTCCAGCTGTTTTGCGGGTCTGCCTCTGAGAAGCTTTTTGGGTTTGCTCATCTAGAGATCTAATTCTGTCAGGCTATGGAATTTGAACTGTGTTACAAAGGAATTAACTGGTCTATCATAGACAAGCTGATGACATAGAACTATGTGATTTTTTTATTTTTTTTTTTATTTTTTTTTTTTGAGACTGCCTCATTCAGTCCAAAAATATTAATCAGAATTTAAAGGAATGGTGTGTACAAAACAAACTTTTTTCCTGCCTTGTAGAACTTCCTGCTGTCAGATTGCTTCTATTCCTTTTATGATCTGCGCAAAGAATTTCACACTTGCTACCCTAGTTCAGCCGCCGTGAAAGATCAGAGTATCAAGACCATGGCAGAATGTATCCTTTTGCTGCAGCTTCTACACCAGAATCAATTATGCTTCCTTCAATTTTATCTCTGTGATCATTACAGGTTTTTATCTTTTGAACTTAAAATTGACAGGTAAAATAAGAAGGAATATTCACTTAAGTGTGCGTTTGGGGGAGCAGCTCTGCTTGTAATATATTTTTGTTTTCAATTTGAGTCTAACACTGAGTTCTAAACCATATTTAGTAAACTCACCAAGGAAAAACATCACTTATATTAATCTTAAAGGAAGGGCTTAGTTATCAGTGGGCCTTTTCAGCACCAGTTGGCCTGTAAGCTTCTATTGTTTGCAGATAATAATAGTTCTCTTGCATGATCTTTTAAAAAAAAAAAAAAAAAAAAAACAAAAAAACAAAAAACCAAAACAACAAACCCCCCCCTCAAAAAAAAACCAAAACACACAAAAAAACCCCCACCAAACAAAAAGCCCCCAAACCAACAACAACAAAACAAGGAAAAAACCCAACATTAAATTTTAGGATTGCTGTGGCCCAGCTGAATGTGGTTGAAGTTCAGTTGTGTTTGAAGTTAAAGTAACTTACTCAGCTGCCTTTTTTTTTTTTTTTTTTTTAACTGTTAGTGCTGAAATGATGTAAGCTATCAATAGTTTTTTAGACCGTTGACCATTAAAGTGAATATTAACCAGTTTATGAGCAGAGTAACATGTCTAATGGTCATGTGTCTCAGCTAAGACCAGTAAATTTGATTACCAGTTCTGTGTTAATATTGGAAAAGCCTTATGACTTGTTTATGAATGATTGTGCAAGTCTTATTTTCTATAATCACCTGTTTAGATCTAGGCTTAGGGACAGATGAAACAGGGGAAGACTTTGGCATGTGGCAAGTGAAAACCATGGTGGCTATCATTTTCAGCATGCTCTCTGAGAGCTGTAGTAAGTGAACTATTAATACAGACTGCTGAAATCTTTATTTTCTGTAAGAATTGGCAGTAGTACTGTCATTCTTAAGTAATCACTGACCCTGGTTATATTTAAACTTCCTGTTTTGTTTCAGGTCATGTATTTACTGAGCCTGAAATTGTGAAATACAAGTATGAAACAGGTCCTTGGTAAGTGCCCTTGTCACAGTTCTTTACAACCAAAGGTGAGTCTTGTCTTCAGCCAGGAAAGCTTGTGAATATTTCCCCATGGTCACTGTGAAAGTAGGTTAGCCCTGAGAACAGTAACAGGGTATTCGGCAGTCTAGTGTAGACAGACTGTAGCTGGTATGTTGAATGCTGTACTTTAGTCCATCTCTTTAAAGTCACTGCAAGTTAAATGCTCTTTGTTCTCTAGCTTGTTTAGCACGGCAGTGAGGCTGACTTATCTTACCCAGGGGTGAAGAAATATTTGTGAACTTTCCCTAAGTCAAGAGGGGTGATAGCTAGTGCACCCTGCTGAACTACGTGGCACTTCTGAAGAGTGGTCTAATATGCTGTCTATTGCATATTGGATTTAGGGAGAGAAGAAACAGAATGGTTCTTTGAGAATGAAACATCTTAAGCATAAATTTATTCATATTTAGGACTACCTTTGTAATCTATGCTGGATTGTTAGATCTTTCAAAATTAATCTAGTTCCTTATTACTTTTTTTATTTTTTTAAAGGAACTGCAATGTGCTGACAACATAGTGTATCTTAGGCATTACGTATATAAAAGGATTATCCCAGTTATCTTTCATTTCTTTATTGAAATTAACAGAATTAGAAGAGTCTTAACAGCAAATACACAGATTTGCAAGTTAAATTAGTTGCAAACTGAAATTTGCTAAGATAATGGAAAACCTAGATTAAAGCTTACTTTTGACTTTTTTCTTCTTTCTGTGCAGTAGTAAACCTGAAACAGTGGACAGTGAGACAGTAGTACGTGCCAGGGGTTTGCCATGGCAGTCTTCAGACCAAGATATTGCTCGGTTTTTCAAAGGACTCAACATTGCCAAGTAAGATAATAAGAACTTGTCTTTCTTTATCACTTTGTATTTAACAAGTTCTTTTAGTATTTAACACACATCCCTCACTAGAGTCCTCGCTTCTACCGTCTTTCCTCACCCAGGCCCCTTCCCACCCCATGGTCATGATAACCGAACAGGTTTACCAGCCTCAGGTGTGCAAGAAAGTTTTGAATTGAGTGAAGAGAAGAGACTTATGGGTTGAAAACCAACATATGTTCATTTATTGCTCGTACCTAAAGGGAGAAACTCCTACTGCATTAACCAAGGCAGAGCCCAAGCTATAGTAGAAGCTTAAATTTTGTGCCAACTCTTCAGTATTCTGATATACCTCCTAACAGGCCAGATTGAGAAACTTCCAAGTGCTGTTTGGAAGAACTTTTCTTATGACTGATGTGTGTACACCTCTGTGCATATGTGTATATACAGAGTGAGTTTAATTTAGCATATCTGTCACTTTATATATATTCTAGATTCTCAGCACTGAGAAAGCGTATTTTACTTTTATTTAGAGGTATAAGGAAATTCAAATCTGCATTTCTGAGATGATAGGAAGGTCTCGCAAACTTACATCTGCATGGAAGTTGAGAAAGTGGTGAACAGTGTGAGATCCAAGATTCAAGCTAAGTTTATTTTTGTTGGCTTTACCTTCCAGAG
Source organism: Strigops habroptila (assembly GCF_004027225.2). NCBI lineage: Eukaryota > Metazoa > Chordata > Aves > Psittaciformes > Psittacidae > Strigops > Strigops habroptila. The sequence goes on from NC_044301.2 coordinate 25,788,293, forward strand.
GTGGTGTGGCTCTTTGTCTGAATGCTCAAGGAAGAAGAAATGGGGAGGCATTAGTTCAGTTTGTCAGTTCTGAGCAGAGAGATCTCGCACTGGAAAGACATAAGCATCACATGGGTAGCAGATACATCGAGGTAAAAAGTAGTGACTTGAAACAAATCTTTGGAGAACAACCTGAATATTTTACAGTTTTAAATGAGAACAAACTACACTTGCATACTGGTACTTTGGGCAAAACAGAATTCTCTCGCATGTGGAAGAGTGCGCATGTGAGTTGATTGTTGTAATTTTCACGTGTGGTGTTTTTTTTAATTTCTTTTTCTCTTTAAGGTTTACAAAGCAACTGGGGAAGAATTCTTAAAAATTGCAGGAGGTAAGTGATGCTGGAATTCAGTGTTCATAGGAGTATTGCACTAGTTCCGATTTTTGCTTTGTTTTCTTGACTGAGTACCCAAATGGATAATGAAGTAACTTTTCCTGTTTTGCCTTCCAAGAATACTTGACCCTGTCAAGTTCCAGTTTCACTTGGTTGCATTTTGGCTGTGATGTTCACTGCCAGGTCTTGCCGTTAGGGAGGAAGATGAGCCTTTGCAGTAGAAGCATCTGTGTACCTTATATAAGTTTGCGCTAATCCTGTCTTTGTTCCAATTTCGTTAAAATATGAGACACTTGCAGGGTAAGAGATTTTCACTTCAAAATAAATTGCAGGGAGTTAGTAGTGTCCCAGGTCTTCTGTGGGTTTGTTGCTATAGCTACTTATCTCCTGTATTCCTCCTTAATGCTTTGCTACTCCTGCATCGTATGGAATTGACTGACCAGCATGACCTGGCTGACCACGTTGTTATCTTTCTACCAGGCACCTCCAATGAAGTGGCCCAGTTCTTATCTAAGGAGAATCAAGTTATCATCCGGATGAGAGGCCTTCCCTTCACTGCTACTCAGGAGGATGTCTTGCGGTTCCTGGGGCCAGAGTGCCCAGTCACAGGAGGGAAAGAGGGACTTCTCTTTGTCAAGTACCCAGATGGCAGGCCCACAGGAGATGCATTTGTGTTACTTTCCTGTGAAGAATATGCACAGAATGCACTTAAAAGGCACAAAGAAATACTTGGAAAACGTTATATTGAACTCTTCAGGAGCACAGCAGCAGAAGTCCAACAGGTTGTAGCTATTGACTGAGAGACTCAAAACAGTTAAAACTTTTCTTCTAACACTTGCATGTAAATATGTTGTAGACAACCATGAAAGTCTATTACATTAAAGATGTCAAGTTCTAGAAAGGGCAGTATGTGCTTCCTAATTGCCATAGAAAATTGCACAGCATTGTTTTTTGGGGTGTTTTTACTGCCACTTTTTTTTTTAACATCCCTCAGATTCTAAAGTAAAAATGATGGGATAATTTTCTTCTACTTCTTCAAGGCTGACTGAAATCACATAAATAATTCTAAAAATATACTAGATTGATAGTATTGTAGCAGTGCTCCTTGAAAATCTGCAGTGTTGTCTTTAAATTCTGGTCTCTGTGTACAGAATTTCTAACATTAAATCCAAATCTGGATGCATTAAATCAGCTTTTCCTCCAACTGCTTTGTTGGAAATTAAGAATTACCAGGGTGTATTTGATTTTTGGTGAAAGGAGTGAAATATCTCTTTTCGTAAGATGTTAATATATTTCCTTTTTTTTCCCCTATCCTTCACCGGTTCCTGTCATCATCATCTTAAAACAACCATTTTATCTTGGCACCAGCAACTCGAGCCTGTGAAAACCGTTGCATAATGGATTTTTCTGTCACAGTGACCAAGTCTGCTCTCACTTTTGTTACGGAGACCTGGATAAAACTTATATTCTACCAATCTGTCATTACTTCTTCCTCTATGACAGCTGTCTAGGGTTATACCCTAATTTTGGTTTTGCTGCTTGAGCAAGAGATGAGTTTTTAGGGAATTACAGGCTCCTTGCTTGAGTAATTACGAGAGGTAAAGCCAGCTCCCACCTACTTAGTGTTGATACAAAGTAATTACAATATTCTATATACATATAAGGGAGAAGATTTCTGGCCTGAAATGTGCTACAAGTAGATTCTTGAAAAAAGGCTTCTGTTGAGACTAACTCCTTAGGCTGAATCAGTATTGACAAAACTAAAGCTTTGTAACCTCTTTTTTTGGTACCTCTTTAAGTGGAATGTATTTTCTTTTTTCCTGATAATCATCACTAAATGTTTTTCAGCAGTAGATCCCAACAGCAAGTTTTGTTCCCTTTGTCATTTGGGAATGAGTCAAGAGAAAATAAAATGTTGAGGTCAAGGTGGTCTATGGTTCTTTATCCTTGTTTTTAAATATAATTCCTCCCCCCAAAACAACAAACAAGCACCCTCACTTAACTGGTCAAGTTTTATGAATTAATTAGAGACACTGTTTTTACTTATTAGTTATTTCAGGTCTTAGTTCTTTTAAAATGACTGGTTTTAATTTACCCTAATTTAAGAACTGTGACAATACTGGTTTATTAGGGTAAACATGTTTTTTCAGATATTCCTTTTTGGGATGTTCTAAAATGAACTGTAATCTGATTTTAACTTTTTTATAATGAGATTAGAAAGGTCTGTTATTAGGGTCTAGCAAAATTAAATTTCTTAGATTTCGCCTTTCCCCTTTTGAGTTTGGAACTTTCAGATGCCCAAAAGGAAACTATCTGCGATCATTCGGTTGAAGAAGGTTTGTTTTTTGGGGTGGTTTTTTTTTTTTCCTCTGATGTTGGAAGTGGATTTACTTAAGTGTGTGAAATAGTATGGTGAGAGTTGATTTGTGCTCAGCTAGATGATGTGTAAATCTCTATCCATGTGCTTTTTTTTTTTTTTTTTCCCCCCAAACAGGTACTTAATCGATATATGTCAACACCTCTTATTCCCACTCTCCCAACTCCCATCATTCCTGTCATACCCCCACCATACACCATTGCCACGGGTAGCATACGTGACTGTGTCCGGCTCAGAGGCCTTCCCTACACTGCTGGCATTGATGACATCCTGGAATTTATGGGAGATGCCACAGGAGATATCAAGCCCCATGGAGTTCACATGGTCATTAATCAACAGGTAACAGTGTTTTGGATGGGAGAGCTAACTTTCCTGTTATTGAACAGGGTTAGTAGTCAGGGCAGCTTAGCTTACCTGTTATTTGCTGTGCTTTAGGTTTTCTGTAGCCTTGAGATAATACTGTATTCTGTTTGTGTCTTTTCCTCATTTCTCTTCCCCTTTTACATACACACTTGCTTTTCTTCCTATATATGTATGCATAAGACTGGGGAGGATGAAGCTCTTTAAGGATTGCTTTATCCTGGAGGCTGTCTTAAATTGTCCCTTGTGTTTCAGGCAAATGCTGGAAATAGACAAGACAGAAATGTCTCAGGATAGCATAGCTGCTCTGTCAGCTTCAGGGTTTCTGCTCAGTGGTAGCTGGGTTGTTTGGGTGGTATCTGTGGAAAAATGAAGTTTTTCTAACTTGATTAGACACTAGGCTTTAAAGAAAGCCGATAATTTAAAATTGTGCTTTTAATGACATAATCACAGGGATAGTTTTCCATGTTGTCTTGTGTTTAAAAATAAGCTCCATTAGCCACAGAAATATTGAGGTGTTAAAACAAATGAGAGAGATACTATAGTTGTTTTGTTAAGAAAGTTGTTAATATTCTATATATACAGCAATGTCTGTCAGGTCATGCAAAATCAGACCTGAAAATCAATGTCTCGTGTAGTTACAGACTTCACTAAAGCAGGTCTGGAGTCTTATACTGTTGTATATTACCTAGAAAGTAGCTACAGGAAGGCGAAATCGGACTTTTCCTACAGTTTACAGAATAAGAGACAGTGTTAATAACCTGCATCAAGGAAAATTCCAATTGGATGAAAAGGAAAGAAAATGAAATAATCAGAAATAGAGATTAGTTACGCACCAGAACAGGTTCCTAGAGATGCTGTGGAATCTTAACCCCTGGGGATGTCCAGATTTCAAATGGAGAAAGCCATGAGTGTCCTGATGTAACTTGAAAGTTAGCCCTGCTTTGAACAGCTTTTGAATTAGAGGCCTCCAAACTTTGTCTCCATGCTAAATTACTCTCTTCTTGCAGAAGACGGAAAGTAGTGTTGCATTAACTGGCTGCTGGTTATGTGAGTCTTGCCTTTCTGCTCCTAAAAATAATTGTTATTAGTCACTGGTGCCAGGTGAGGAAGAACAATACAGATTGTCAGTAGGCATTTGATCTTTGTTCTTTCTGCATTTCTTGTTTTCTGGCTGTTTTAATAACAGATTGACTTATGATTATTTCCCCCCTCCCATAGGGACGACCATCAGGTGATGCTTTTATCCAAATGAAATCTGCTGACAAAGCCTTTATGGTAGCTCAAAAATGTCACAAAAAAATGATGAAGGACCGTTACGTGGAAGTATTCCAGTGTTCAGGAGAGGAGATGAACTTTGTTTTAATGGGTGGCACTTTAAATCGTAGTGGCTTATCCCCACCGCCATGTAAGTTACCATGTAAGTCTCCAATTCTTCTGCTCTTTGATGCTAAAGGCTGATATGTGGTAGGTGCTGAAGCTTTGTGGCCTGTCATGGTTTAAGCCCAGCCGGTAACTCAGAACCACACAGCTGCTCGCACACTCCCCCCCTTCTTCCTCCCCCCCACTCCCAGAGGGATGGAGAGGAGAATCGAAAGAATGTAAATCCCAGGGGTTGAGATAAGAACAGTCCAGTAACTAAGGCACCACACAAAACTACCACTACCACCACCAATAATAATAATTATAAGGGAAATAACAAGAGGAGAGAATATAATTGCTCACCACCAGCTGACCAATACCCAGCCCAACCCGAGCAGCCATCTGGCCTTCCGGGTAACTCCCCCCAGTTTATATAGTGGGCATGAAGTGCTGTGGTATGGAATACCCCTTTGGCTAGTTTGGGTCAGGTGTCCTGTCTCTGCTTCCTCCCGGCTTCCTGTGCCCCTCCTCACTGGCAGAGCATGAGACTGAAAAATCCTTTATCGGAGTAAACATTACTTAGCAACAACTAAAAACATTGGTGTTATCAGTGTTGTTCTCAGGCTAAAGTTGAAAACACAGCACTGCACCAGCTACTAAGGAGGAGAAAAATGACTGCTGCATCTGAACCCCTGACATGGCCTTTCATCTTTTGACTTGGGTTTTGCCATGATCAATAATCATCCATCTGTATACATGCTGAGATTGAAATTGTTCCCTTTGGGCAATAACGGGACTGATCAGAGGCATTTTTATTGTATTTTTGGTGATGAGTAGAGGGTAGCAAGGCCTTGCCAGTGAAATTGTCACACACTTTGCTTTTCATGGGTGTACTGTTCTTCTGAGCTCTGCAGTAGACTTGCCTGTAGTGAAACCTACTTGGAATTAGAGGGATTTTTTAAAAGGGGGAGAAATTCTGTATTCTAACTGCTGATGAGTGCTCTTGCTATCTTGCCTTAGAGCATTGAGAAGGTACTCCTTGGGCTTACTTTTGAAGGAAAGCACCCACTGGCATGATATACTAACAGACCATAGTGGTGAAGTTGGATGGATTTTTATTTAAGATTACAGTGGACCTTATTGTGGCACTATAATGGCACTTTACCATTCTAATTAATTTCAATACCAAATCACAAAGCAGATACTGATGTATATTTGGAAAATAGCAAAAAACCTGCCAAATATAGTATATAAAAAGAATTTGACTGCACGCCAAGCCAGACTTATACCTGATTTGTATCAGAACGCTTTGTTCATCAAAATGCATCAGACTAGTGATCTAGTGGGGTATTTTTTTCCATTTTCTAGGTCCTAAAAGTACTTTCTAAAGTTGCAGGAGGCTTACACATGAGGATCCTGGTGTCAGCAGTTGTGGATGTCCATGTGTAGCTAATCTTATGGTACTTTTGTCCCACAAAGTACAACTTCTGTTAGAAAGAACAGAGGGTGTGTTGATATGCATGCCTGCTTTCTCTATGCACATGGCTTTATGCTGTCTTTGAATAACTGCAGTTCCCTACTTTCCATTTACATATGGACTGCTCGGCTCTAGGAGTTGTGCTCATTTCGAATGCCCCCGTTGTCATTCGTGGTGATGTAGCAGGGGTATCCAGGGGAGAGGCTAGAGAGCAGTCTTTGCACAAGTGTTCATTAATCACACCCAGATGGTATTAATCACATTGGGATGAATAATTCATTTCCTATAGCAGAGATCTCTATTCTGATCCTTTTTTTGTTGCTGTGTCCTCATTTGTTTTTAGGTCTTTCTCCACCAGCTTATGCTGCTTTCCAGGCAGCAGCTGTGATCCCAGCAGAGGCAGTGCTTTACCAGTCACAAGCCCTTTTACCAGCCACCAGGATTCCCCAAGCCTCTGCAGCTGCTCCTCCAACTGTTAACTACTACCCAGCTCAGGCTGCTCAGCTTTATATGAATTACACAGCTTACTATCCCAGGTAATCCCTAGACTTAACTGCTTCTCTTCACATTTCATCTCAGTGGTCACCTGTGAACAGCTCTTAAACTTGTTCTTCTGGTGCAGATAATCCTGGGAACTTGATGTTCATCAGCAGAGGCAGTAGCCATTTTAACTGATTCTCTGTGGCCTCATAATGAAGTTTGGCTTTTCTGTGGGTTCTGTTTGAATTTCATGATAATGTTGGTCTAATATTTAAGTGTGTTTGTCACCAGAGCAATGTTGTCAAGGTGGTTCTGTTTCTTGGACAAATGAGAAGCTGTGTCAATACATGCCTCTACCCTCACTTTATTCTTGTACTTACAATACTGTTTCCATACTGAAAGACTCATCATAGGTGTGTACTAGATTTGATTTCTTATACCACTGAGATTAAAGAATACTTTACATGTTTCAGCAAAGCAGATAATCTCCACCTTTTCCCTTCCCACAGATGGCATCAACATTGCTCACTGAAGTCTGGTGCTTGGGGAAATTGCTTGTTTGTTGATAGCTCTTAGGCTTCTGATACTTACTAGCCTGAGTATCTGGTAAATTGCTAGGTGGGCCCTGACCAGATTTGCTACTTTACCCACCATTTTGTGGCTCAGAAGTACCAGATTTGGGCCCTTGCCTACTTTTTATACTATGATTTTCCCTCTTCTCCCCACTTTTTTTCTTTATGGTTTTATCAACAATCTTAGAACAAGTCATCTGCAGTTACTATTTTTCTCCTCCCCTGTGAACTAACAAATGCCACTCTTTGTCTTCAGCTACAAATGTTAGCTATTTTTCTTTGCCTCCCTTATCTAAAAATAAATTATCAGATGCTGAAGGAAAACTTAAAAAAAGTCCCCAAAGCAGTCCACATCAGGGCTGCTTGGTTTTCCATGATTTTTTGGCTTATTCTCAAATTTAAGTTATTTTCATCTTTGCCTATTTCAAGTACTAAACCAAGTTATTTTCATAATAACTTTGCCTTTCTTTCAGTCCTCCAGTATCCCCCACCACAGTGGGGTATCTTGCAGCTCCTTCAGGAGCTGTAGCTGCTGCTGCTGCCACTGCCACCCACGCTCCGATTCTGCCCCAGCCTGGAGCATTGGTCCGTATGCAGGGCTTGCCATATAACACAGGAATGAAGGAGATACTCAGTTTTGTCCAGGGGTATCAGGTCAGTATGCAGCCCCTCTCCTTGATATTGAATTTAGACCCCTGAGTAATGATCAGTGGGGATCAAACTGAGCAAGTGGGTGCTCTTGGAAATTACTGAACAAGTGTGCAAACTTAATGTTGGATATTGAACTGGCAGACCAAAGACAAGAAGCCAGGAGGAAGCAAAGACATGACACCTGACCCAAAGTAGCCAAAGGGGTATTCCATACCACAGCATGTCATGCCTGGTATATCAATGGGGGGGAGTCAGCCGGAAGGCACAGATCACTGCTCAGGTCAGGCTGGGTGTCGGTTGGCAGGTGGCGAGCAATTGTATTCTGCATCACTTGTGTTTGGGGTGGTTTTTATTTGGTTTTTTTTTTTCCCATTTCCCCTTTTTAGTATTATATCCTCTCCCCTTGTTATTTCCCTTATTATTGGTGGTAGTAGTAGTGGTTTTGTATTATACCTTACTTACTGGACTGTTCTTATCAACCAGTGGAATTTACATTGTTTTGATTCTCCTCCCCATCCGGGAGCAGGGAGGGAAGAAGGTGGGGGGGGGGGGAGTGAGCGAGCAGCTGCGTGGTTCTGAGTTATGGGCTGGGCTTAAATCATGACAGTCCTTTTTGGTGCCCAACGTGGAGCACGAAGGGTTGAGATAATGACAGATCTGACCAGCGTGTGTCTAATCATATTTGCGATAAGCATTCATTGTTTTGGATTAATAGTCACTTGTCACAATGTTGATTTATTTGCTCTCAGAGTTGTTGTGCTTGGTCTCAGAGTATATCATCATTTCATACCTTACTTGCAACCAGTATTTGCTGTTTTAACGTTGAGTGGCTGGGGGGCCTGGGCTAATGTTCTCGTTTCGCCATTCTTCATGGTAATGGCTTGTAAGACAACAGACGCGTTGATCGTGAAACTGGGCTCGTATGCATCCTCAGTGTGGTCATCATTTTTAAGAAATGCACATCCTTCCCCCCCCTCCCCCCCCGGAGGGTCAACTTATGGAGGAGATAGTCCCTTACGCCCTCCGCTCCCCCACCAGGCCATTTACAGTAGGCATAGATTCTGGAAAAGTTAAAGATCTTGAATATGCTTTCAATGCCCTTGAAAGCACCCTGCCTCTTTTGCTGGGAACCAGCTTGTTGCTGCATATGCTCTCTCTGTTTTGCCTATGGCATGACCACCCTGAGAATGCCCGATCTTGTCTGATCTCGGAAGCTAAGCAGAGTCCGGCTCAGGTCTTGTCTAAGGTTAAACAACTATTTAAGAATACTACTTAGAGATCTTCACTGAGGCTGGACAGTCATGAGTGGGCAGGGTGTGTGGGATCATACTGGCAAGCTCCTAGGCCAGCTGTACCCTCCAGTGCTTTGGAATTTTACTCCTGAACAAATGCGGAATCCAGAAAAATTAGCAGAACACTTGGACAAGGTATGCTGTCATCCTGGCAATACCAGAGAGGGACAAATCATGGCAATGTGCTGGGGCTTAGTCTACACCTATAGGGCCCTGTTCTGTAAGGAGCAGGAAAAAGATGTCCCTGCATCTGATGGCAAAGCAACAGATAAGGCAGCTACTCCAACTCCAAGCACAGCAGCTGCCATAACTCCAGTGACAAGCACAGCAGCCAGTCAAACCCTGACAACAAACACTGCAGCCACTCCAGCCACTCCAGTGAAAGACATTGTAGCCATTCCAATCCCAGTGACAGACACTGCAGCCACTCCAATTCCAATGAAAGACACACTGCAGGTCAACCAAAGGATCAATCCATGCCAGTATCAGTCGCCCCTATAAGCGAGAAGTAAATGAAAGGCATGAAAAACTTGTGCGGTGAAGGAAGGTGAAGACTCAGCGCACGAACTAGAGGGGGCGAAATCTGAACAAGAGGAACTAGTACAACAAACAGAGGAAGAGGTAATTTTTGCGATCCCTGATGTTGACTGAGCTGCAGAATATGCGAAAAGATTTCAGCCATCTTCGAGGTGAGCACATGGTCACCTGGTTGCTCTTACGATGGGACAGTGGGGCTGAAAGTCACTAACTAGAAGGTAGGAAAGCCAAGCAGCTGGGATCACTTGCTAGGGAAGGAGGAATTGACAAAGCGATAGCAAAATAGAAACGAGTCCTCAGCCTCTGGAGGCAGCTTCTGGCAGCTGTGAAGGAAAGGCATCCCTACGAGGACGATGTTACGTGTTGGCCAAGCAATTGGACCGCAGTGGAGAAAGGCCTCCAGTCCCTGAGGGAATCAGCCATTCTAGAGATGATCTATTGTAGGCCGGATGCTGGGAATGCACCGGTAGATCCAGATGAAGTCGAATGTACACGACCCATGTGGCGGAAGTTTACACGGAGTGCGCCATCATCATGTGCCCACTCATTGGCATCAGTGACCTGGAATGAGACAGCAGCACCAGCAGTGAATGAAGTGAGTCTTCACCTCTGGGAGTTGGAAGACTAGCTCACCCCTTCCATCATTTCAGCTGTGGAAAAACTGCTGACCCAGGAGGTCAAATAATTGAGAGACGATCTATCCAGCTCCCCACATGTACCGACCCACGCCTCAACTATTAACAGAAGGCACCCTATTGCCTGATAAGGAAGATAGACGAGGCGCATGCCATGGGCCACCCTATGGTTTTACCTGCAGGATAATGGAAAAAACATGAAGTGGGATCGAAAACCCACCTCAGTTCTGGAGGAACGGGTGTGTGAATTGGGAGGATCATCATTGACAGTGTTTTCCTTTTCAAGAAAGTTGCTGCTCCAGTCAAATTTTAGTTTGCCATCAAACTATCAAGGGGTGAAACCCATTTATATTTCTGGAGTGACAGGAGGATCTCAAGAGTTAACTGTACTGGAGACTGAAATGAGCCTAACTGGGAAGGAGTGGCAAAAGCACCCCATTGTGACTGGTCCAGAGGCTCCATATATCCTTGGCATAGACTGTCTCAGGAGAGGGTACTTGAAAGACCCAAAAGGGTATAGATGGGCTTTTGGTATAGCTGCCTTGGAGAAAACTAAGCAGCTGTCCATCTTGCCTGGTCTCTCCTAGGATCCTTCTGTTGTGGGGTTGCTGAAGATAAAGAACAAGTGCCAATCGTGACCACAACAGTGCACCGGCGGCAATATCGCACGAAAGGAGACTCCCTGATTCCTATCCATAAGCTGATCCGTAGACTGGAGAGCCAAGGAGTGATCAGCAGGACCTGCTCACCCTTTAATAGCCCCATATGACCAGTGTTAAAGTATAATGGAGAATGGAGACTAACAGTAGACTATCATGGCCTGAACGAAGTCACACCACCATTGAGTGCTGCCGTACCGGACATGCTAGAACTTCAATATGAACTGGAGTCAAAGGCAGCCAAGTGGGATGCCACAATTGATATTGCCAATGCATTTTTCTCAATCCTTTTGGCAGCAGAGTGCAGGCCACAGTTTGCTTTTAATTGGAGAGGCGTCCAGAACTCTTGGAATCGGCTGCCCCAGGGGTGGAAGCACAGCCCTGCCATCTGCCATGGACTGATCCAGACTGCACTGGAACAGGGGCAAGCTCCAGAACACCTGCAATACATTGATGACATAATCATGTGGGGCCATACAGCAAAAGAAGTTTTTGAGAAAGGGAAGAAATTAATCTGTGTTTTTGAAGGCTGGTTTTGCCATAAAACGGAGTAAGGTCAAGAGACCTGCACAGGAGATTCAATTTTTGGGAATAAAATGGCAAGATGGACGTTGCCAGATCCCCACAGATGTGATCAACAAGATAACAGCAATGACTCCACCAACTAATAAGACAGAAACACAAGCTTTCTTAGGTGTTGTGGGGTTCTGGAGAATGCATATCCCAAATTACAGTCTGATTGTAAGCCCTCTCTATCATGTGACGTGGAAGAAGAATGATCTCAAATGGGGCCCTGAGCAACACCAAGCCATTGAACAAATTAAACAAGATGCAGTAGCCCTTGGAGCAGTCTGGACTGGGCAACATGTGAGAAATGTGCTCTATACCGCAGCCGGGGAGAATGGTCCTACCTGGAGCCTCTGGCAGAAAGCTCCAGGGGAGACTCGAGGTCGACCCCTTGGCTTTTGGACTCAGGGATTCAGAGGATCTGAGGTCAGGTACACTCCATAGGCTGCCAGTATCTCTTTTTCAGTTGGAGTGGTTCGAGCTGCTTTGGAAATGACTGGCACTGAAGCACAGCTCCTCCTGGCACCCCGGTTGCCTGTGCTGGGCTGGATGTTCAAAGGCAGGGTCTCCTCTACACATCATGCAACCGATGCTACGTGGAGTAAGTGGGCCGCACTAATTACACAACAAGCTCGAACAGGAAATCCCAGTCATCCAGGAATTCTAGAAGTCATCATGGACTGGCCAGAGGGCAAAGATTTTGGGATGTCACCAGAAGAGGAGGTGAGGCATGCTGAAGAGGCCCCACCATATAATGAACTGTCAGAAGCAATATGGCTTGTTTACTGATGGCTCCTGCCGTACTGTGGGAAAGCATCAGAGATGGAAGGCAGCCGTATGCGGTCCCCTAGGAAAAATTGCAGAAGCTGCTGAAGGAGAGGGTGAATCGAGTCAGTTTGCAGAGATGAAATCCATCCAGCTGGCCTTGGACATTGCTGAATGAGAAAAATGGACAATATTGATCTCTATACTGACTCATGGATGATAACAAATGCCCTGTGGGGGTGGTTACACCAATGGAAGCAGAGTAACAGGTAACCCTTACCATGCTGGAAGCAACCATCGGATGGCTGGAAACATATGCTGTGCCCCACGACACTGCCCGGAACACTCTCCTGGGCCTTGAGAAAGAAGTCTTGTGGCAACACAGCACCCCAGAGAGAATTGAGTCAGACAGTGGGACTCATTTCTCAAACAACCCTATAGACACTTGGGCCAAAGAGCATGGCATTGAGTGGGTATATCACTTCCCCTATCATGCACCAGCCCCTGGGAAAATCGAACGGTACAAGGGGCTGTTAAAATTTACACTGAGAGCAATGGGTGGTGGGACTTTCAAACACTGGGATACACATTTAGCAAAAGCCACCTGGTTGGTCAACACTAGGGGATCTGCCAACAGGGCTGGCCCAGCCCAGTCAGAGTTTTTACGTACTGTAGAGGGGGATAAAGTTCCTGTGGTGCACATAAAGAATTTGTTGGGGAAGACAGTCTGGGTTATTCCTGCTTCAGGTAAAGGCAAACCCCCTCGTGGGGTTGCTTTTGCTTAGGGACCTGGATATACTTGGTGGGTAATGCGGGAAGATAGGCAAGTCCGGTGTGTGCTTCAAGGGGATTTAATTTTTGGGAAAAACAGCCAATGAACTCAATTATATGCTGTTGACTGCTATATAATACTTCCATAGCCCATCAGCTAGATGCCCATTTCCACCACTCTGGGCTTTGGAACTAAGATATGTACTGTCATGATCATTAATAGTGAATAAAGTCATGGGAAAAGCCAGCAGCAGTGGAACTGTCCTCAGGTCACCATCAACTGACCCTGACTTCCCTCTGATCATCACCCCAACAAAGAATGAACTTTGATGAAACCAGATGAGCTCAGCAGTGACCGGATGAGTCCAGCTGTGTCATCAGCAGGCAACAGTCCAACACTTCACATTGTCTTTCCTGCCGTGAAAGACTTATGAGAGATGGAGCCTGACACCATGGACTGAATGAATTCAGCAAGATTTATAGGGATTGTCCATGGACTAAGGAATGATATCTGTCTCTGTGTGTGTGTATATGTGTGTGTATATATATATATGAGACAAAAAGCGATGGTATATTGAAAAATGTGGGATCTGAGTATGATGTCAATGATATGAAATAAGGGGTGGATACTGTCCTGGGTTCAGCTGTAACAGTTATTTTTCTTCTCCTTAGTAGGTGGTGCAGTGCTGTGGTTTTGTCTTTAGTCTGAGAACAACAATGCTGATAACACACCGATGTTTTTAGTTGTTGCTAAGTAATGCTTACCCCCATCAAGGACTTTTCAGTCTCTCATGCTCTGCCAGTGAGGAGGAGCATGGGAAGCCAGGGGGAAGCAGAGACAAGACACCTGACCCAAAGTAGCCAAACAGGTATTCCATACCACAAAGCATCATGCCCAGTATATCAATGGGGGGGAGTTACCCAGAAGGCCCATATCACTGCTCAGTTTGGGCTGTGTATCAGTCAGTGGGTGGTGAGCAATTGTATTCTGCATTGCTTGGGTTTGTTGGTTTTTTGTTGTGTGTGTGTGTTTTTGTTTGTTTGTTTGGTTGGTTGGTTTTTTTGTTTTTGTGGGGGGTTTTTTGTGTGTGTGTGTGTGGGTGTTTTTTTTTTTTTTCCCCCCCCCCCCCCACTTTCCCCTTTTTAGTTTGGTATTCTCTTCCCTTGTTATTTCCCTTATCATTATTATTATTGGTGGTAGTAGTAGTGGTTTTGTATTATACCTTACTTACTGGACTGTTCTTATCTCAACCTGTGGAATTTACATTGTGTCTATTCTCCTCCCCATTCCTCTGGGAGTAGGGAGAAGAAACGGGGGAGGAATTAAGTGAGTGTCTGCGTGGTTCTGACTTACCGGCTGGACCTAAACCATGACAGATAGAAACTTATCTTCTTGACAAACATTTAAAACAAAAAGCCAAGTGCCATTTACAGACTTTTTCTAGCAGCACTTACTTGAATTCATGGAATGGGTCTTTCCGTGTCTTCTGCCTTTTATCTTGGAGGATTTTTATCTATATCCATGTTTTGTCATCACGTTTGCTAAAAGGCAATACAATTGAATATGGTTATATTCTGGTGAGTTGTTAACTTCTGTGGATAATAGCACTTATGCAGATACCAGATCTGCCCTGTTGGTACTTCTCTGAAGCCCTGACTCAAAAAAAATCCCTGTTTGTGGGTCTCAAACCACTGTTCAAGTGCTATGTATGGGGAAAAATAGACTATTTTTGCATGTTTGTCTCAGAATTCTGAGTTGTATAACAGTGATATTGCTAAAGGGTAAGATGCAGATGGGTTCTTTTTAATGCATAGCAGCAGTTCATGTGAAACATTCAGGCATGGTATGTTTTTCTTTAAGATTCTTAAAGGACCATGGGCTTTAATTAGTAGAGCCAGCTGTCTATGTAAATGAAGGTAGACTGACAACCGATGCTTAGACGTCCATGTTCCACATTTTGAGTATTTGGAAGATACAGTGCTCTACCTGTTGTGGCTTCTTTTCAAATGTTACACTTATGTTTGAATGTAGTCCCACATATTTGGTTTTTCAGTGGAAAAATTTGAAGGCAACCTTATGAAAAGTGTGATGAATTTTGACAAACATTAAAAAGAAACTAAATGTTGTTGTGTTTTAGGGCTTTTTCTTCAGCAGATATTTCCAGAGTTCAAACCAAATGCATTTACTTGTGGCTTTCATGATTTCCAGACGAACAGTAGTAATCATTCATCTGTTGCTTAGCCATTGATATTTTACTTTTTGTTTTGTTTTTGTTTGGTTTTTTTTTTTTTTTAACTGACTGGGAGTTTTGGTGGATTATTAGTGGGTGTATTAAAACCTTAAGTGGGGAAACCTGTTTTCTAAATTGAAAATCAGCTAGAAGTATAAGTGCACCATTGAAAAATGTCTGTGCATGGAACAGGTCAGTGACAATGCCTAGTAGCTGTGTCTTCTACTAAATCTTCAGTTTAGTGAATATGGACTTTGGGTCTGGTGCCGAGTTTGCTCTTTTCCTTGTTTCTGCTTTTGGAGAGCAGTTCACAGTGTTTGTATCGCACAATTAAATGTTTCAACTGAATAGAAATTTTGCCACAAGGTGAAAACTATATTCTTTTGCAATCTCCTGTCACTATCAGTTACTGTTATTACATTGGTCACCTCTTTGATTTCTTTAAAAGATGTTATCCAAATGAGATTAGGTTTAATATCTTAGAAAGGAGCCAAGGAATTACTTTGAATTGTTCTTGGAATCCTGCATGTGGTAAGGCTAGTTTTATACTCCCTCATTCCTTTAGGGGGAAAAAAGAGGTGGTGACTTACTATATTGGGACAATATTATGTCTCTGGAGCATTTTATTTTTTTTTTTTTCTTCCCCTCCCCCTTCCTCTCTCCTCACATTATTTTTTCATTTTCTGCTGCTGCCCAAGGATTTATTGCACGATGTTCCTGTTTGTTTATAAAGTGAGCCCCTAATAATCAGTGGTTTGGGCATGGTTTTAATCTCTGTATAACTAATTGATGTTGGTATTCAGTGGGTTTCAATGTTGGTATTCTGGGAACCAGATCAGAGATGCTGAGATCGAAGGGTGATTTTTGTCTTTTTATGTCCTTGTCTGAAAGGAACAGGTTTTAAGTTTTAGTTCTTGCTTTATTCTCTTCTGTTTTCTTCTGTCAGTCTTGATGGGCTCTCTATATTGCATGTATGCACATGTTGCTACTGAAGTGAAAGCACCTTTCATACCAGACCTGCCTCTTAAGAGATAGTCTTTGCTTATCATGTGCTTCAACAAGCTGGTCTCAACATCAGTACATGCTTCTAATAACAAATAATGTAAAAATCTGTAGATCAGCATTTTAATTTTCATGTAATTGTATCAAACCTCTTGTTTACTGGTTCAGCAGTTTGTTTTCTTGTAGTTCCGCTTTCTTGTTTTTTATTGTTGAGAATTCCTTCCAGCTTGCATGTTTAATGTATTTTGCATTAAACAATATTGAAAAACCTGTGAGGAATTTTAATAGTAAATCTTGGAGGTGTTAATTTTCCTATCACTGTTCTGTATAGTGTTGTAGTGTACTGTAATCATCAAAAGAGCTAATATTGGTACTCTCTGATTCAGTTAGTAGTTCATGTTAAACTGCTTTGTAGTTGTACTGTAATGCAGCAAGGCTATTGATTTGACTCCAGTCATATACCAGATACATAGATAAAGGATACTTAACAACAAACCCCAAACCAACCAAAATCACCACAGCAACAAACCCCACCATACATTTGAGATAGGAGAGTGGGATGACAGGTGTTACTCTGATAGGCGCTAAAACACCTGGGGCTCAGCAGATGCTCGTCTCTGGGCATTATGTTGAAGCCAAGGGATTTATGGATGTTTACAGGAAACTTCCCTTATAATTTGAAAAATGTGATTCTGAAGAGACCCTTCTAGAATTAAGAAAAATAACTCATGTTTCAGATCCTGTGGGGAAAAAAATGAGGAACAAGTGGTGCAAGAATAGTAATTACATGCAACAGCCTTCTTAATGTTACTTTAGGCCAGATGCAGAAGCAGTGAGAGAAATCAAATAAGGAAGGAACAGGTGTAGGATTTGAGTGATGGATTTACATGAAGTTGTGCATATCTGGGGAAAATGCTTTGCTAAAAAGTAGTTTTCTTTATTTACTGGCTAAATCCTATATGGATTTTACTCTTCAACCACTAGATGAATCAATGAGAAATATTTCTAGTCTCCAAAGAATGACTTGATTTCCCCCCCCCCCCCCCGATTATGAGAATGCAGGTTTGTTGCCAACACTGACAGAGTTAGTATTCTGACAACTGTTAGGTGGGCCTAAACCACAATAATGTACAAGTAGATGTGATTTAACTGTGTCCATGGTCTTAGCTGACCAAAAGCTAGTTCACAACTGTCAGCTAGCATTCAGCATGCATTTAGTAGTAGTTGCCTAGTTTCTTGGAGGTTGGCATGTAAAGTGAACTTATGTCTTCCTGAAAAAGTCCGTGTGGATTAGTTCTTAGAAAGCAGACTTGCTATTTAGGTAAGTTGTAATTATAGTACTGCTTCAGCTAGTGAAAAAACAAACAAGGACAAGACTAAAGATTTAGGGGCTATGGTCAACATCTGAGCATTATTTCAAGCCTCCTGAATGTGCTGAAAAAGGCTAGGATGGAAATGTAGGGACTTCTTTGTGTACATGTTCTTGTGTAGATGGAGTTTAAGATAAATACTATTCTTTAAACCCTGTAGTGGGATTAGGTGCCTTTTATCTGCAGCTAAAAAGAGCTTTTGCAGTATATTAATCCTCCAAGTCTTCAGAGACCCAGAATTCAAGGCTCATTGTTGGTGGGGGAGGAGGGTGGCTTGTGCTTAAAACAGTAATAAGGAAGTGAAGGGGAATGGATGGATGGCTAAATTCCAAGGGCATTAGCAACATTTCTCTCTTGTATCAGGACAGCAGGCTTCATCGTTACTTACTTTTTAGGGATTAGTTTGTTGGTTTTGAGGTTTTTTTTTTTGTTTGTTTGTTTGTTTTTGGTTTTTTTGTGGTTCCCCCCCCCCCCCCTCCAAATTGCATGTTTGAACAAAGAAGTATTCTTTGTTTCCTATGGGCTCCTTTTGAAACCTGATGCTTCATAGTATGAGAGGGATACTCCATGTCTGTGTGCCAGCTCCAGGCATAGCACCTTCTGACTAGGGAAGGGAAAGAGTGTGTAGTAGAGGATGAATTCCCACTTACTGGTATTTGAAGTTATCTGGCAATATAGATATTACTTATATACTCCCCCCATGTACTTGGAATAGAGTATGTTGTTTGTTTTCCTTTATTCCTAAATTTATCCCCCACCTGGAAATGTTGCCTCTGTGGAGAAAGCATCTGTGAGACTAGGTCTAGTAAATTAGTGGTTACTGTTTGTTGCCTCTCTTGCTTGAAGCAAGAGACTAAGTAGCACCATCTTCAAGCTGTTATTTCGGGGAACAGGTATTACATATTTCACTGTCTGTTCCTCAAAACATACAGGTGGCTGCTGGTGCTTGTATCAGCACTCTTAAGGTACAAATGATATATACTTTAGTGGCAAAGCCAGTTTAGGGTATTTCTCCTGACTTTTGTGCCAAAGATTGCAATTACCTAGTCCTTAAGTTAGATCCTATATTCCAGACTTACTATATCTAGAGTTTGGTTTTCCAAAGTCCGAGAGATGGATTTCTTCCCTTTGGGAAATGTTCTGTGACAGCTTGTTGGTAGTTTAGGCTAGAATTGCAGCTGCGATCCTGAAGAGGCCGTTTTGCCTGTGTTTTCCTTTCCAGCTTTCATTTCCCCCTGCTCCCCCCCCCCTTTGGGGCATGTCTAAATGTACTTTCCAATGTTAATTTTGTTTCTAGCTATGGATTTTTTTCCCTAGATTACTTTGCATATCCTGTTTTAGACTGATCTTTGAATGCCCACTGTAAGAACTACAAAAATGAAATGGAAGTTAGTGTCTTGCTGGTTAGTGACCTGATTGAATCTGTGCACAGTCTGTGAGGGATAAGGTCAGTCCCATATTCCTCTCAGTGTAGCAGGTATTACTGAAAGAAATAGCTTGAAGGAAGAAGAAAACAACATCAACAATTACAAGGAGAGAGTGTAGTATACTACCTCTTTTTTTAACCAGTCTATCTCATTCCTATTATCTTAAAAAATTTTGCACTGTAGTAAGCATAGCAGTCTGCCTGGGAGACGCTACTGTACTGGAGGTAGTTGGTCAGAAATGGCCGTCTCCTTTAGGAGAGAGGGGTTAGTGTTATTTAATATGTCACTTATATAGTCTATTGTAATATGTTATTGAATATTATATTGTGTTACTTAATATACATGAGTTAAAATATCTCTGCCATTTCAAATGTTAATACCTAGAAAGGTATTTACCTTATGCTTGTAAGGTAAAGTGCTGATTCTGTAAAGAAGCAATATGTCCTTCAGGAAATGTCATTTTGCCATTATTAACAGACATGTCTTCAGCTATTAAAGTCCCCACTGTCAGGGGGGAGATAACAGAAGAAGAATGTAGGGAACAAGAAACACCATTCTTTGCTCTTCAATGTAATCTCTGTTCCGTTCAGCTGTGGGGTTTTTCTCCCATATATGTGCATATTCTTCTTGTCATCTTGCAGCCTGCTGTAGAGCTAATCATTGACCCCAGAATCTTACTTAGTAACTATTTGCAAAGGTTCCGTTTTGCTTCTGTCTCCTAAGTTAGATTCTAAATGCCAACCTTATCCCATACCTAGTTTCCATCTTTCTTTGATCCTACCTCCCATCTCCGATCACTGGAAGAAGTCAGTATAGCACCAGAGCATATGCTGAGAACCATATCTTAATGCCTTTTGCTCTGTGGCTGACTCTTCTGATGGAGCTCTTAAATTAAGTGGTATTTTGTGTGATCTTCCTTACTAGACTAAGCTAGACTACTTGATGGCTGCTTCAAAGGTAAAAGAGAAATTGCTTTATTGTTTGAATTTATTTCTGCATTCTTCTTCAGTCATTCTAGGAGATAGCTCCCCTCTCTTTATCATCTAGACTACTATATTTTAATGCTACTGCTGACTTACTGACAGTAAGTGGAAACCCCTGGGTGAGAAAGAATGATAGAATCTTTTAGGTTGGAATGGAAGTCCAACTCCCCACAAGAGCTGTGAGCTCACAAGAAGGAGGGGAGAAGGCAGCAGCTCTGAGGAAAGAGGCTGTGTTTTTCTTCAGAGAAGCAAGGAAGGTGGGAATGAGATGATAGTGGGATAAGAGGAGGATAGTGGAGGCACTAACAGTGAGGTCTGCTTTTAATTTTATTCTACTTAAAATTAAGGGGGACTTTTGCAGTATTTGGTAACTTTTTACTAGTTACTTGTATTAAGTGTAGATATTTGAAAATGCAATGTGAAGTTTTATGTTATCTCAGTATTGTCATACTTGGGTCTCACTAACATTTATATAGGAAACAAGCTACTAGAATCTAGCTCGGTGAACTTGCAGCTGATTATACTGGGGCATTAAGTTACTAGGTGGTATTTGTGGAAGCAGAATTTGGCCTATTGCATTGGAGGTGAAGCTAGCAAAACTGTATTTCCATTTTGAGCAATGAGTTCATGGGTTTACCCTTGGCTGTACACTTTGTCCTGCACGGTTGTGTTTTGTTATGGGTTTCTGAAATGCAGACAGAATCAGAAGTATGATCATGTACTTCCTCAGGCAAGTTACGGTGGTTTGAATTTCATTCACAGGGAATAAGAATTCCCTCACCTTATTTTCTAGCTTGGTTTGCAGTACTACTTTTTGAAATCTGTACATTTGAAGAATTTACTCTTCCACAACTTCTGTTTTACTTACTTGCAGATTTTACCTTTCTTGTGATTAGAAGTTGCTTCTGCTGCTGGGTATTTTGTGGTTTTTTTTGGTTTTTTTTTCCTGTTCTTTCTCTCTCTCTCTTTCTTTCCTTTTTTTAGGCCTAGGCCCAAGCTCTGACAACTTTGACATTTCTGTGCAGGGTAGTTTTCCCACTTTCATGTTTTCCACGTTGTTTGTGCATTTCAAATATAACCTTTTAAACGCTGTCCCTCACAAGAGACTATAGATCTTTATCTACTGTACATCTACTGATAATCTTAAGTATGTACTATCTTGAGACATTCCTTCCAAAGAGTAAACTTACATTTTGTAGATTTGTTTCAAGGGCAGGTCTGGGAACTGATAAATCTAATATTTGCACAGTCTGGTTGCCCTGGCAGAGACTATCTAGAAAGTATTTCTTATATTTGTCTTTTACTTAATGGCATGGGTCTAGATGTGAAGGTGGCTATAACTTGGTAGTAAAATCAGGGAGGTTCTTTTATGTTCTCTGGGCTCTTGGTTATTGTTCTCTGTGGAAGGTGTATACTGTGATGGTTGGTATTTTTTCAACTTCACTTTGGATGTATACAATGTGTTCGGTATGCCCAAATATAATACTTTTTTTCTCCCTAAGCTGGCAGGAGACTTCTTGTATTACAGGAATATCAAAGGAAGGCAGCATAGCATGTCTACACTGTGCATTTGGCAATCCTCTAAAACATTAGTGCAAAACAGCCATTTTGGGGGAGACGGGAAGCTCTTCTTGCCACTGAAAGGATATTCTATAACTTGGGTTATGCTAAACATTTTGCCTTCTGGATTATGGGAGCCACTCCAGTAGTCTTTGTAGCATATACAATAATGCTCAGTCCCTTTCCAGGATACGTAATTTGGAAAGGTTGAGATAAATACAAAACAATGTTTTATATTCTCCAAGATCTATGTTCTGGCTATAGATTTCATATTTGTACCAGGCCCTGCAGTATGCATGATTACTGTTCAGATTCAGGATCTCAAATATTTCTTAGATCTGATCCATGTGTGTGATTTTTCGGTTTAATTTACTGGTGTGACTGTATCGTGCAGTCACTATATCTTAATATTTGGCTACAAATCTATCATAATGCAGTTACACTGTATAGTTTATTTCTTTTTCCTATATGGAAATATACTATATTAGTATAAATGCTATTTTATCTTAAAGTGCATTCATGCTGGGATTTTCTTTAACTATGCTGGTGTAGTCTATGTAGTCTAGTATATGCAGCTAGAGTGTTTATCACTCTACCCTAGGAAAGCTGCAGTTTATTTCCATGACTGCATGAAAGATTTGAATGAGATCCATACACTCCTAATGCCCCACTTCAGTTCCCATGTTGTTCATCTGTCTCAGTGAGAGTTGTTATTGGAAGCATGATTATGCAAACTGAAGAGAAAAAGGAGCACTTCATGGTCTGAACTATTTCCCTTCCTTGATAAGGAACAGTTCAAATACACAGTTTAGAATATTCCCTGTATGCATTTACTTTAAATCTATTTCTACAACCAGTAATTCAGTTGCTGTGTTTTTTTAATCTTGCATAAAAATGCCTGTCAAATTCTCAGTCTCCTGCCAGTTATTATAGCTGATGCTCTTAATTATGGTTGCAAATGGTCTGTGTGGCTTGCTGTACCAGAACTGTTCCTTCTCTTGCTGATTATCGTATATCACACTTGTACTTTAGTATGCACCTGATGACTACAATGGCCTTATTCAGCTGAGCGATCAAGCAAGGAGTGTGTTACAAGTACCGAAAGAGTGGGTCTGTTTGTAACTCTAACTTCTGAAGAAGGTAAGATGTGTCTGGCAGAAGCTGGGTCTCCAGTGTTGAATGGGAAGGGAAAAAAGAGCTTCATGATACAGTTATTTTGGCTTATGGCTTATTCCCCTTCTTAGCTTGCATTGGAATCTTTGCCTTAATCTTTCTGCTTTTGTTCTGTTTAAAAAAAAAATAAATAAATCAACTAACCTGAGGAAATAGGCCAATTGTGATCTGTAGTTGATAGGATAGCAGTGGTGGAGGTAGTGTGATTGCCTGGTTCTGCGCAGATGGCATGTTTAAAATTCCAGAAGGATTTATTAGCACTTGATTCTCATGCGAAGCTTTCAATCAAATATTTTATTTTTAGCATAGCAGAGGATGATTTCTTTTTCTTAATATGGCTACAAAGCACACACAAATGTGTGTGCAAAAAAACCCAAAACCTCTGGTTTTCTCTTTCCTGTATCATATAGCTGTCTAGAGATTAATTTCTTTGTTTCTTGATCTCTCTGATGCAATGTGAATTGTTACTTTTTTCTTTTTTTTTTTTTTTTTTTTTTTTTGGAGAGGTTTCTTTGGTATAGTGGCTTTCTAATGCAGTAAACTAAATTTGCTAATGGCAAACTTCCCTGCATTTTTGGCACTAACACATAATTCTTAAATTTTGTTGTGACCTATGTGGAGTTTGTGATGTGCCAGTACTATTGTATTCCTTTCAAAATGCTACTGACCAGTTACTTTTATTATTTCCCCCCCCCAAAACCCACACAAAACATTCAATACAAAAAATGGCAATCAAATATTGGACCTTGATAGAATTATCTTCAAATAATCACCATCACCTCTGTCATTTTCAAATGAGTTGTTTTCTCATGATACACTTAGATCTGCTAGGGAGAAGATAAAGAGTCTGCATGGTCTGGTGGGGTACAGAAGAACACCCATTATTACTCTGAGATTTTTCTATATTTATGTGACCTTAGACAATCTGTTTGGCTCTCTTGTTTTACCCAGAGTAACTGGAAAACCAGATCAGCAATAGGGTTCTACACTGTATAAGATAGAAACAGTCTTTGACTAGAAAATAATTCATGGAGTAGCTCATCCTGAATTCTAAGCAGTCCTCTGCAGTATCACACAGGGTTTTATTTTACTTTTTTAACTATGCTGCTTGCAGAACATGTAGGCTTCTCTACTAACTTTCTATGCAACTCTTATAATGCGAATTTCCAAATCCTGACATTGGTATTATACCGATGCTGCTATTTAAACTACTTGTTAAAGCTCTCCTCTCTGCTCATAGGTCTGACTGTGCTCCATGTATGTTTTCATCTGACTCTGAACTGCAATATTAAACTTACATTCAGGACTGATGGTAAATTACTTGATCCCATATGGATTAACAGCAAAGAGATGTTTGAGAGCAGGACCATATTTTAGCTCATATTTGTGACTCAACCCAAACTGTGTACAACTTTCTCACTGAGCACAGTGTTATTCTGAAATAAACCAAGATTAATTCCAAACCTGAACTGGGCTTCAGGCATGGTGGGTTTTATTCATCTTTGAATTTCTTTCTGCATGCTACTTCTTGACTAACTTTGGTTCTGTGAGAAGAAATGATAGGAAGTCTGTACTAACTGTCTTATACATGCTTTTAGTTTCTAAAGTATACCATTGCTTATATCTGAAGAATACTTTTACTGCCTGCCAAGTGTTTGGGTGAGTGAAGTTCTGGCATGTACTTGCTTTATTTTCATGTGTTTGAATGTAAAGCTGATCAGAAACTGCTACAGGTAACAACTGAGAAGTCTGATATTCCTTTGCAGCATACCAGGCATGCATATATTCTACAAAAAGTTAAACCCTTACATTTTTTTAACCTTTTATAAACCCATGAGGACATATGTCACACAAACTTAGCTTGATTTGGGTTATTACTCATAAAACTGGTTGGTTTTTCAGTATATGTTTTGGTGCTGATTTCTCCAACAAATGAACTTTGTATGCTGAGCTTTTGATCCTTCAACCTTTGGTTTTGAAACTTTGCTGAGATCCATTTCTATCCAACAAATAGGGCTTCCAAACTTAGCTTGGAAGGACTTCCAGCATCTTATGAGAAATGGCTGAGGTACCATAGGGCAAACAGACATCTGCTTTAAACCCAGCATTTTGGAACTGTCTTTTAAGAATTCATGAGGGCAAGTGCACTCCAAAGTAAATCAACTCCAAATACTAAATAATCTCATTTAGTTTTACTGAACAATCTCTTGTACTCTATATCTGTTAAGTTCAGAGCTCTTGTGCAGCTTTTTTCTTCCCCCCCCCCCCAGTATTCACATGCCTTATAGCCTTTGTCACTTGGCCAGTAGTCTGCACAATACAAGAGTTTTTCTTGCTCCATTTACCCTTTATTAACATCTAAGTCTTTCTTTTCTTATCAACCTTTAATCTGAATTACCTCTCTAACAAAATCTTTGTATGGAATTATGTCTACATCATTGTGTTCAGCACACCAGCAGAATAAGAGCTGCTGCTGTTTGCCAAACTAAAAGCGGAATTCTTTTCATCTTCGGTTCCTTCCCATTCTCACATCCACAATCTTTTTTGCCATAGGCACAGCAGTGGAGTGAACCAGATGCACAGCATTAACAACTGCATTTCCAGGTGTGGTCTCTGGTCTTAAGTAAGTTGTTGGTTTGTTTGTTTTTGTGGTTTTTTTTGTTGGTGGTTTTTTTTTTTTTTTGTTGTTGTTGTTGTTGTTTTTCTTTTTTTCTTTTGTCGTCTTGTACCACTGCAGCTCCATGCAGATTCCATCCTTGTGCTTTACATCTTTAGCGGCCAGCCCAGTGGAGAGACACTGGTGACTTTTCTAAGCCTGGATCTAGCTAAGAAAGCAGTGGCTGAGAAAAAACAGACAGCTCCTGGGAAGCCACTATGTAGAACTGTTCCTGGTCTAACTAAACACTCTTTGGGGGATGGGGAAAGAATGTCGCACTAAACACTGTGCCTTTTGCAAATAAGAAGTCTTCCCTTGCCACCTAGGCAGCAGCAAACATGCCTTTTCAGCATAATATGTTGGAATGTAGAGTGGTACATGTTCTGTGTTTAATTTGAAAAATGGCGTATCCTATGCTGAAGATAAAGTGAATCCAAAAATTATGTAGTTAATTTACTTTCTTATGTGCTTGTGGTTTTAAAAAAAAAAAAAAAAAAAAAAAAAAAAAGGCAAACCCACTCCTGGCATCTAATTAATTCTGAAGACAATCTAATAGTGCTTCAGCTATTGCAGCTGTGGGAGAAACCTGTTCAGTAGCATTTGAAGTGGAAAGCGAAGCTTTGAGTCATTCAGATTCTTTTATGTGTAGTTTTTTAAGAGTTTACACTTGACAAAATGTCTGGTTTTTGTAGAGTTGAAATGTCTTCAGAAATGTCTTTTGGAATGCGTAGCTTTCCCAGTTCAAAGCGTAGATAATATTGTGGGGGGTTTTAATGGGGGGGGAGGGTTGGGGGTTTTTTTATTTGTTTGTTTGTTTTGGTTTGTGTTCTTGACTGGAAAATACTAGAATGCCAGACCCCAAATGCAATTGTTCTTTCTCATGTTTTCATTAGACATTGTTTTGCAAAAGCCATATTTGTCTTACGAATGTACTGCTGCCAATCTGTAAGGCAAAAAAATAAACTCACCAAAAGCAGGAAAGTCCTCCCTGCTCACTCGTAACTCCCTGCCCCCAGTCCCAAACTCTTCATCTCTACAGGACAAAAATGGCACGTAAACCTGAGTACTATAAGTTATATTTTTTTTATTTAAGCATAATAGTTCTCAGAAACTGTATTAAAGATTTTGCTGTAGTTTATGTGCATGCAAGTTGTTTACTTCTCGTATATTTTGAAACAACAAGATACACTAGAGGATTTAGATTTCAATGTATGCTTTTTTTTTTTTCTCCCTCCCTGTGTGTATATACATAAGATAGAAGTACTTTTATGTCATGTAGCATGTGTTTAAAAGACATCTGCTGTGGAAGCACTAAATGACTTTGGGTTTACTGTGCCTTACTTCAAAACCATTCCAAGTGCAATACCAGCAGAGCAAAACGTAATGAACCCTGTTGTGATATGTTCATAGATGTCTGAATTGATCTTTTTTG